>NC_140968.1:45723085-45878085 GCF_056783735.1 Eptatretus burgeri
CTTCACAGTTGAAACTGAGACTTCCTTACTTCGTGCAGTGTTAAGCTGTGCTTGAAACTGCTGTCCTGTGAGCCGCCTATCATGCAAGCTGTTGACACTCAGAAACTTGTCTTCTGATTGTGCTGTGGCTTTGGGTCTGCCAGACCTCTTCCTGTCAGAGTTTCCTCCAGTTTCCAAGTGCTTTTTGATGGTGAAGGAAACTGGACTCACTGACACCTTGGCCTTCTTTGCAATTTCTCCAAAGGAAAGACCGACACTTTTAAGGGTTATAATTGTCTGTCTGTCTTCCTTTGTTAATTGTCATTTTCTCGCCATTATGATAGCAAGAAACTACTTCCTACAGTGCAATATTGTCCAAATAATGCTTCAGAGGGTGTAGCAACACAGTCTGCTATTATACAGACAGAGGGTTTGTAACTAATCAACAAAAGTTGGGACACCTGAAGGAATTGTTTACATCAACTTTCAAGGCTTAATTTACTTCGATTGCTGCAGAACAGCTGCAGTTGCGAACCCATTACTTGTTCCCTGAAAAGGGCCTTTTTTAACAACTCTGAAATTGATATCATTTTTCAGTTTTTGGTAACCTAAACTTTTTTGTTCAACCTCTGGCAGTTTACCGCTTAGCTTTGTACCATTTCAGGTTATTCACTGGACTTGAACTACTTAAATTTCAGTAAAAACTGAAAAATGTGGGAGTTCTAAAACTTTTGACCGGTTGCGTATATATATATATATATATATATATATATATATATATATATATATATATATATATACATATATATATATATATACACATATACATAAATATATATATATATATATACATATATATATACATATATATATATACACATACATATATATATACACATACATATATATATATATATATATATATATATATATATATATATATATATATATATATATATATATATATACACACATACATATATATATATATACACACATACATATATATATATATATATATATATATATATATATATATATATATATATATACATATATACACATACATATATATATATATATCCATATATATATATATATATATATATATATATATATATATACACACATATATACACATACATACATACATATACACATACATATATATACACACACATATACACATACATATATATACACATACATATATATACACATACATATATATATATACACATACATATATATACACATACATATATATACACATACATATATATACACATACATATATATATACACATACATATATATACACATACATATATATACATATATATTGTTGTGGTTACCAGATTCGCAAACCACCATTCAGGTCCCTTAGGTGAGGTATCTCGGTAAGTGCATGTGTAGTTAGGCCCAAACCCGTTGTCTAGTGGGAATACATGTCATTTATACGTGCTGCGACTCTTCAGGATAGCCGTTTTTCTTTTACTATCTTTATTTTGGACCAACCGCCAGGATTACCATCACAATTACAACCACAACCACCGCTTCACCACAACCGCCACGACCTTCCCGTCACACCTCGCCACCGTAGCATCGCCACCGTTCTTGCCCCGCTGTGGGTACCGGTGTTGGACTCATGCAGAACGCGCGTCGAACAGCGTGTACAAAATCACGGATTTTCTGCTTCAAAAACGGATCAAAACGAACACGCCCACTTTTGCCGTCCAATCGGTGAGCGAGGGGCGGGTGGCCCGCCCCCAGGGCGATCGATATATGCAAATTTGTGGATCAAAAGCCTTCACGCCCACTTTTTCTCGGGCCAATGGGGAGCGAGGTGAAAGGTCAAAGGGAGGGGGTCAAAGGCGAAGTTACGGGGGGATAAAAGGACGGTGTTCGTCAGTCAGAGTCAGAACGAGAGAGTCAGCAGAACGAGAGTCGGAGTCGCAAAAGGAGAGAGAGTCGCAAAGGAGAGTCAAGAAGAGGAGAGTCGGAAGCAGAGGGTCAAGACTTCGCGGGCGGTGGAGCTGCTCGTCGTGTGCGTTGGAGTCGGAACGGAGGGGACGGAGCTGTGGAAAGGCGGCGACACCAGACGAGGGGGTGCTCGCGTCGTGCAGGAAGCTGCACCCGAGGGAGGCCGACAGCGCGACCTGGCCGAGGTGGAGACGCTCGTCGCATATAATAAAGATCCTCTATACCCCGAGCATCAGCAACCCCCCTCCTGTTTCCCCCCGCGCTGAGATAAAGCGACCAAGGGGCCCCGTTCCCACCCCTGCCAGGCACTGTCCACGAGGCCCGCGGCGTGCGGGGCCATCGCCGCTCCGCGTCTCATCACCAGACGGGTAGGCCCGACCCGGTCTCGGCCTCAGGCCTACCCCATTCTTGGGGGATTTCTTTTCCTTGGTTTTGGGTATGTGTTGTCGGCGCCGTCTGTGAAGTAGAATTGTATAAGTGTTGCCGTGTGCTCGGTAGTCGGTATTAGCTCTGCACTGTGTTTTCACTTTTATGTTTGCTTTTTGTGTAAATGGAATTGTGTTTTCTTTTTTTGTGTGCATTTGGTGGAATTGTATTTGTGTGCTTCCCGTGTGCCGCGAATAAATGTGCTTTATTGTTGAACTGTTTCCCGCTTCGCTTCGTCTTTTGCGACCCTATCCCACGCGGGGGCTGATTGGCTCGATCGCGGTGAGACCGAAAGGTCCACCCGTGACTGGTTCCCGGCGTTAGTCCGAGAGGGTCACGACTGGATTGTCCGTCCGGTGGGCGACGTGCCGCGATTCGAGTTACGTGGCCGTTCGCACGCCGGCGGGCGCGAAGACCGCAACACTGGTGTCAGGAGTGGGATACAAATTCATCGCCCTCCTCGCGGCACTGGTATTGGAGAGCGGGACAACAGGCTCTCCTGTCTCCAGCGAAATTCACGGGAATCGGTCCAGGGGTGAGAGAAGCGACCCCCGATTCCCTCCAAATTACGAGCGAGCAAATTAACCCTTCACGAGAAGCAAGATGGCGTCTCAAGGCGAGCGGGAGCCGGGGGTATTCGAAATGGATGTAGAATGTGTAGGATCCATGGTCCAGGATGGAATCCCCGAGCAGGAAATGTTGATTGTGCAGGAACACGGACTCGCCCAACTGAACCCAGGACCCGAGGTGGGTGCGGCAGCGGCCGCGGTGTATGACACCTCCCCCCTCTCCACCAAGACCCTTCCCCAACCCCTGCCGAAACGGCTCACTTGAGTGCATCCGACATGGCCCAGCTATTCACCATGCTGGCACAAATGAATGCGGCAATGACAAAATGAAATGAAAAACGAAATGAAAGGCATGAACAAACAAATGATCGAAAAGATGGAGGCGAATATGAAAAACGAAATGAAAGGCATGAACGAACAAATGAACGAAAAGATGGATACAAATACAAATGAAGTGAAAACGACGATGGATACAAATACAAATGAAGTGAAAACGACGATGGATGCGAATACACAGCAAATGAAGGAAGAAATGAAAAAGCTGCGGGGTGAGACGCAGAACATGGGCCGAAGCCTGCAGGCGGGCATGAAGGCCGTGAGACCGGGAGAGATAAAAATGGCGACTCCACGTGTGGGAGCAAACGAGCTGGGTGGGGGTGCAACGGCTGACAGGCCCGCGGTGGAGGCGGGTGAAAAAATACCCGTGGAACGTGTTGGGCGAGGGTCGTGACGATGACCGAAAGGGAAAAATTAAATGGGGAGACCAAAACGTGTGAGACGAGACACGAGGTGACGACAACAGAAATAATAGTTGAGACAAGGGAGGTAAAGGGTGAAGAGTTGGCAGAGACACGGGAGATGGGAACGATAGAGGGAAGACTACACGATGAAGACGGGGTAAGTGACGCGCACGCACACACGGAGGTAGTGGAGGACAATGGGGTTGAGCTCGCGGAGCGTGTTGGGACCCGGTGCGAGCACCTGGATGGCCTCCTCCAGGAACGAGGGGAGGGAGTATGCCCCCTTGAGGCGAGTCACGACCAGGTGAGTTCGGTCGTGCTGCGAGGTTGAGGGGACGAGTGCTGTGGACGGGTGCACGGAGAGCTTGGGGGTGTAGAGGCCCCGGAGACCCTTGTGGGGACACAAATCCCCAGTGTGGTTGTCCCTGTGTGTGTGGTGCAAGGTGTGAGCGCGGCACCGTGTGTGGAAGTGACCCCGTGTGTGAGTGGTGTGGTGGCGATGGTGCCAGAGTGCGTGCTTCCCAGCACGCCGGGTGTGGATGGGGCACCGTGTGTGAGTGAGGCCGTGTGTGAGTGAAACGGCCAGGTATAGTGAGGCACCACGTGTGAGTGGTGTGGTGGCGATGGTGCCGGAGTACGTGCTTCCCCAGCACGCCGTGTGTGGATGAGGCACGGAGTGTGAGTGAGGCACGCGGGTTAGTGCCCCGCGTGTGGGTGAGGCACCGTGTGTGGAAGAGACCGCGTGTGTGAGTGTCGCCGTGTGTATGAATGAGGTACCGCGGGTGAGTGCCCCCGCGTGTGTGGATGAGGCACGGAGTGCGAGTGAGGCACCGCGGGTGAGTGCCCCCGCACGCGTGAGTGGACGGCCGTGTGCAAGGTCGCTGTGTGCCAGGGAGACCGTGTGTGTGAGAGAGCGGTATGAGAGGGAGATGTCGGTTGGCATGCGGGAGCACGCAGCCGCGTCTCCCGGTGTGAATGTGATGGAGTGGACTGTGTGCGTCGTAACACGCAGGTGTGCGTGGGTTGAATGGAGGCGACGACGGAGACATGTAAGGAACGAAAGCCGGGTAGCGGCTGTAGCTGTTTCGAGGACCGTGCCGGGTTCACCCAGCCGTGAGCACGCGGTTCGTGCTGTGCAACGCACGAGACCACCACGTGCTCGCTTGCGAGAGTGAAGTCCCGGTCCGGAAACGCCAGCGGTGGATTTGCCGATCCCGCGGACGGACAAAGTTAGGCAGGTAAATGGATTTGGACCGGACGGGTTCTCCACGCGATCGTGTGTGTAAAGCTCCAACGGGCAAAGCACATGTGTTCGCGTGGGGAACCCCTCGAGACGTGTGGCTTGTGTTTTTTTTTTATGCGCACGGTGACGCCATGGCTGCACGTGGGGTTGGAATTCGGCAGGAGGGGTATCTCTACCGGATGGTCCCGTCCAAGGAGGGACGAGGAACACGTGCAGCTGCATGACGTCACGGCCGGGTGCAAAGTGCGCGAGCTCTGAGTTGCCGCGCAGGTGCTGCGCATGGGAAAAAAAAAAAGGAGCA
The DNA here is from genome assembly GCF_056783735.1 of Eptatretus burgeri. Taxonomy (NCBI): domain Eukaryota; kingdom Metazoa; phylum Chordata; class Myxini; order Myxiniformes; family Myxinidae; genus Eptatretus; species Eptatretus burgeri. The sequence goes on from NC_140968.1 coordinate 45,728,327, forward strand.
AGCCTCACTTTCGGGTGTACAGGATTCCTGGGCAGGGGTGAAAGACCCCTTGCGTGGGCACAGGATGGAAAACTAGTTAGGGGAAGGGTTAGCTTAGTTAGACCGACTTCATGGGGCAGGGGTAAGTCCTCATGGAGTCCGTGGAATGGATTAGTTAGAGGGATTGTAGCCAGATTTAGGGTTGGGAAATAAATGAATTATTTGGAGACATGGACAGACTTATGAATGTGTAGAGGGGACGTAGTTTAGCTACGTAGTGTTAAAAGGAACGTGCTACTAGTTTAAGGGACGACGTGGGAGCACGAGTTAGTTAGGGGAGGTAGTTAGAAGAATGGCAGAGTTCAGCGGTGAGTGTGTTGAAGAGTTGGTGAGTTGTGAGGTGAGTACTTGTTGAGTGAGTGAGGCCAGGGGGTCTGTGTGAGTGGAGTGAATGGGGAATGCATGGTGCGATGAGTGATTGGGGGAGGAGTGACTCCCGCCCAAGGGACCCCGGGGTCAGAGTAAAGTGAGTTAGCTGGGTTAGTCAAATTGAAAATGGAGGTCGTTTTGTTGTTGGTGGGAAAGTAGGCTCGAGACGCATTTGGAGGGTGCAGGAGCCCTGTTGACGGGCTTGGGAGCGTGGCTGCGAAAGGTGAGTATCGCTGAGTGGGTACCCGGGCACCAGGCTAGTCGGCCGCGGTAGGCCAAGGGCCCATGGGGGCCGGGATAGCGTAGTGGGCACGGGTGCGCCTGCTTGGTGCGGGGGCCCGGGGCGCCATTAGCCGCGTGGGCAGTGTTGTGGGCACGGGTGACCCTCGGAAAGGGGCCCGGGAGGCCGGCCTGCCACGTGTGCGTTTCAGGGGAGGTGCCATGGGGGGCACTCCCCAGTGTTAGGGAGCTGGTAGGCTCGGAGGCAGTGTAGTGCCCGGGGGTGCCATAGCGGGAGATTCGGCAGAGGGTCGTGCCTGCCAAAGGGAGCCACGTGTCCCAGCCAGGAGACCGTGTGAGGGCACGGAGAGAAAATTGGGGGGCGAGGCCCGAAATTGTAAGGACACCAACACAGGCGACGGGGATCTGGGTTGTTAGAACCAATAGTTTAAGCGAGAGGCGCTTGTTGAAAGCCCCGGGGTAGTTTAACAGTTAAATGGTTAGGGTAGATTAGGAGATGTACCCCTCCGCACCATCCATCCCCTCGCTCTCGTTGTGGGCCGCTGGACCCACTTTGGGTTAGATCGCCGAACTCTGGGGAGGCCATTCTGAGGCTTCGTTGGGCCTCGACACAGGACGTTAGCTCTCCCTTATTCCCCTCGGGAAGGGAACGTAGGGGTTGGGAGTAGGCTAGGTGACAGGATAGGTTAGCCGAACAAGGACGATAAAGGGGGTTAGGGGACGATTTATAGTGGGGAAGTAAAAATAAAAACAACAAACAAAAATAAGTTGGGGCTAAATTGGTTTTTGACAAATTAAGGGAGTGGGTATGTACAGTGACAGGCAAAGGCGATAGGTTGGGAGGGAGACAGGTAGGTAGGTCCGAGCCCGCCTTCCAAGTGGCCAGCACCACCGCACTCCCTCCACCAACCTCCATTGAACGGCAAAGGCTGGCCAACTTCATCTGCTGGCTGTTTTTCTTCGAGGCCTGTGCCGGCCAGTTCATCTGCCAGCTGTGTTTGCCTGCAACGGTCTTCTTCTGCGGGCTGTGTTTGCCTGCAGCGGTCTTCTTCTGCGGGCTGTGTTTGCCTGCTACCTTTGCCATGCCATGCCCACTGCCCCTGTTCACCAGCCCCGTTCAATTTTTGCTTTGCCCCCCCCCCCTGTTCGTTTCCATGTGCGCCAGGATCAGAAAGCAACAGTTTGCAAGCTGCAAGAACTGCCCTGTTGGCAGCTACAACACGGGCCTGCAGTGGCGGCCCGCGCACCGTGTTTGTGTTCATGCATCCATTCGTTGTGCTCATTGCGTGTGCCACTTGAGCTGGCACGGAGACTGCGTTTGTGCAGCCCATGCACCGTTGTGGTTCACTGCGTTCAGTTCAAAAGGGAAGGCCTTGGACTGCGTGTGAGCAGCCAGCCACGTTCCCTGTCACCTGCATTGTTTTGAGCCAGAGACTGCATGCGGGCAGCCTGGCTCCCTGCTAACTGCTTTTCTTTTGCAGAGTTCAATGATCCTGGGCCATGGTTTAGTGTAAAATTTGTAAGTTAAGGGTAAGATGTACTGTAAATATGAGTGCGCACCCGGCGTGTCTGTCTAGCGCCGGCAATTTTATTTAAGTCGTCCGTGTGAGTGAGTTTGTTTAGATAGTTACGCAGCCCTCAGGTTATTTATTTTGGGGACACGAATACCATGAATGTCGCACTCAGGGATCCGTAGGTAAAATGTACTAGGGAGAACTACACATGATGGCACACGAAAATTTGACGACTCGGGACGAGTCTGTAAAAGGAAGGGGTAGTGTTGTGGTTACCAGATTCGCAAACCACCATTCAGGTCCCTTAGGTGAGGTATCTCGGTAAGTGCATGTGTAGTTAGGCCCAAACCCGTTGTCTAGTGGGAATACATGTCATTTATACGTGCTGCGACTCTTCAGGATAGCCGTTTTCTTTTACTATCTTTATTTTGGACCAACCGCCAGGATTACCATCACAATTACAACCACAACCACCGCTTCACCACAACCGCCACGACCTTCCCGTCACACCTCGCCACCGTAGCATCGCCACCGTTCTTGCCCCGCTGTGGGTACCGGTGTTGGACTCATGCAGAACGCGCGTCGAACAGCGTGTACAAAATCACGGATTTTCTGCTTCAAAACGGATCAAAAAACGACACACGCCCACTTTTTGCCGTCCAATCGGTGAGCGAGGGGCGATGGCCCCGCCCCAGGGCGATCGATATATGCAAATTTGTGGATCAAAAGCCTTCACGCCCACTTTTTCTCGGGCCAATGGGGAGCGAGGTGAAAGGTCAAAGGGAGGGGGTCAAAGGCGAAGTTACGGGGGATAAAGGACGGTGTTCGTCAGTCAGAGTCAGAACGAGAGAGTCAGCAGAACGAGAGTCGGAGTCGCAAAGGAGAGAGAGTCGCAAAGGAGAGTAAAGAAGAGGAGAGTCGGAAGCAGAGGGTCAAGACTTGCGGGCGGTGGAGCTGCTCGTCGTGTGCGTTGGAGTCGGAACGGAGGGGACGGAGCTGTGGAAAGGCGGCGACACCAGACGAGGGGGTGCTCGCGTCGTGCAGGAAGCTGCACCCGAGGGGAGGCCGACAGCGCGACCTGGCCGAGGTGGAGACGCTCGTCGCATATAATAAAGATCCTCTATACCCCGAGCATCAGCAACCCCCTCCTGTTTCCCCCCGCGCTGAGATAGTGCGACCAAGGGGGCCCCGTTCCCACCCCCTGCCAGGCACTGTCCACGAGGCCCGCGGCTTGCGGGCCATCGCCGCTCCGCGTCTCATCACCAGACGGGTAGGCCCGACCCGGTCTCGGCCTCAGGCCTACCCCATTCTTGGGGGATTTCTTTTCCTTGGTTTTGGGTATGTGTTGTCGGCGCCGTCTGTGAAGTAGAATTGTATAAGTGTTGCCGTGTGCTCGGTAGTCGGTATTAGCTCTGCACTGTGTTTTCACTTTTATGTTTGCTTTTTGTGTAAATGGAATTGTGTTTTCTTTTTTTGTGTGCATTTGGTGGAATTGTATTTGTGTGCTTCCCGTGTGCCGCGAATAAATGTGCTTTATTGTTGAACTGTTTCCCGCTTCGCTTCGTCTTTTCCCCATTGAACCCCCATCTTGCTTCACGTAAAGGGTTGGTAGTGGGCTGAGTACGCCCGATAATTAATCGAACCGTCGAGGTCGACGATAACACCGCTCGGTTATTCTGATAGTACGGAACGGGTCGCTTAAGTGGCCCGTGTCCGAAGTCGACCTGCGGCGAGGTGCGATCGCCCGGTCTACCCTCCGCGTGGGTACTTAGGTAGTTCGAATTTGGCGAGCGACCCTATCCCACGCGGGGGCTGATTGGCTCGATCGCGGATGACCGAAAGGTCCACCCGTGACTGGTTCCCGGCGTTAGTCCGAGAGGGTCACGACTGGATTGTCCGTCCGGTGGGCGACGTGCCGCGATTCGAGTTACGTGGCCGTTCGCACGCCGGCGGGCGCGAAGACCGCAACAATATATACATATATATATATATATATATATATATATATATATATATATATATATATATATATATATATATATATATATACACATGGTGATGTAATATGATGAAGGTGATGCCTGGTGTTGCCTTCGTCGTTAGGGTGGCGGCTTGAGATCCTTGGGTCCTGAGTTCAAGCCCCGTTGGTCGCTGAATTAAAATACACCAGGAGGTTGATTCAGCCTGTCATCCTTCTGAGGTCGGCAAAATGAGCACCAGTGTACTGGTAAGGGGAACACGGCATTAGCGGTATAGCCGCGTCCCAACCAATGATGCAACCAGCAGCCACAGGCTGCACTCGATAGAGGGTATGGGCTGTAGCTCCATCTTGCTAGAACCACATTTCTGTTAAATCTTTCACTTCTGGAAACAATTCTTTTTCAGCATTGACCTATATCGCTCACCAGTCACAGACACTGCATTACCATCATCATCTTAGAAAAAAAGGTCTTCAACCGCGGGCTGAGTCATGAATAGATCCTTTTGACTCAAAATGAGCAATCAAGTTCCGAATCGTGTTTTATGATGGTTGTTCTTGAACATTACAACGATTGCGAAATTATATTTGAGTTTGAATTATTGATTTCCCACTGAAGTAATAAAATGCAGCAATTTTCACATGCTGGTGATTGGTAAATTTATTCATAATGAATCAACCTGGTCTTCTTTTTCTGAAAAAAAAGAAAAATTAAAAATTAATTAAAAATGAAAAAAACAAAAACCTTCAGTGACTCTTGGCCCACCCTGTAAAAAAAAAAAAAAAATCCATATATATATATATATATATATATATATGTATATATATATATATATATATATATATATATATATATATATATATATATATATATATATATATATATATATATACACACACACTCGAGCATGCAGTGTGGAGCCATTCATTTGGGTGCACACGGACTGGTGCAGGGGTTGTCTTCGCCATGCCTTGCTCGCAAGGCAGGATGGCCATCTTCACACAAGCCTCTTCCTATACTAATCCTAACTCTGTGTTATACCGTTCTATCTCCTGAACTTAGAACTGTCCAATCTCCTCCCCTCCTGGGAGGAAACACAGGTACGTCCTGGGACGAAAAGGCTGGAAAAGCGTGACCTCACCTGGCTCATTGGTGCGTGGAGTAGGCCTGATGTGGAGATACCTATTCAAACTAAAATCTGGGGCTCAATAAGTCAAAGCCAACTGCCCTACTCCTCTTCTTTCCAGTCATCACAAACATTGAATGGTGTGAAGGGGAAGAATTTTGCAGCTGGGCTGTGTAAACCCCACTGCAGACATCACTGCCTGCTCTGCAATGCAGCCTCCCTGAGCTCCTGAATGCGACCACATTCCATCTGAGTCGTGGGGGCCCTCTCTGGCACCCCTTCCATGTGCTCACTGGGATTTCTCACCTTGGGTCCTCTCCTTAGGTACACAGACTGATTAAAAAAAAAATCCTTCCTCATCCTGGTTTTCTTCTTCTTTCTATTCTTCTGTCTTTTATTTTCTTCTATTCTGCCATTTCTAGTCTCAGTTATTCTGCATCTTCCTTGTCCAGGACTCCCTGTGGGATCTGATAAATTCCATCTCTGAAGGGTCCCAGAAATAAACATGTTGCAGGTCAGCTGCCTGGTAGTCAGGATCTCAAACTCTTTGGTAATGCTCTGAGAGGCTGATCCAACAACAGGTGTAAAATGTTGAAGTGGTTGTACTGCCATGGACATGCATGGGGGTGGTCCTTGCAGTCATTTTCAGTTGCATTTGTGAGGCCATCAAAGTTGCATTGTTACAACAATGTTTCTGCATGAGTTTGTGGGACCTTATTGAGTTTCTTGGACTGGCTTGTGAATTTGTTTGAGCATTTTTGAGTGATATCTTCTTCCTTCTCGCTCAGCTTGTGCACTAACTTTCAATGTTTAATGTATTTTATCACTATGAATGTGGTTCTACAATCTAAGAATAACAGATCTCTACCTGTACGTGCCAATCCAGCCCATGCACAGCAACGCTCAAATCCTGAGAAAATTTGTATCTCAAATATCAGGAGCTTTCGCTCTAACTTTTCTTCTGTGAAATCTTTTGTTCAGCTTAACTTACCTGACCTGCTGGCTCTATCTGAGTGTTCGTTGGACAGTGGTAGCTCCTACATTTCTTTCAATTTACCAGGTTACATTTTCACCGACTTGATCACCCTCCTTCCCATAGTCTTGGTATCGATGTTAACTCTCTACCTTTAGCTCACGAAAATGCTATTGAAAGTTTGTGTTTCCATCTTTCTCTCCTGCATTCAACAACATATCTCTTCTTTCTGTACCGCTGGCCTTCCTTTCTCTCTTGTGCCGTGCTCGATGCGATCTCAGACAGCATTGACAGGGTTTTTTTTTCTCCACCCTTCTGCACACATCATGGTATTTGGTGACTTCAATGTTCAGAAGCAATGGCTGCTACACTCATAATACCGACACTCTTGGTGTCCTATAATTTCTCAAAAATCTCACCAAATTGTTTCCTCTCCCACTCATTTTCCTGACCGTGCCTCTGATGGAAGATACTTGCTTGATCCTTTTTTGTGTTCTAACCCTGGTGACTGCGTTGCTGATGTGCTGCCTCCAATTGGTAACTCAGATCATTCCACTGTTTCTGTTTCTTACTTCTCATTCCCAACTCCCATGCATCCTTTTCACTGCACTGTTTCAGTTTAGGAAAGAAGATTGGGATGGATTTCATTCATTTCTTGCTGATGCACGATCATCCTCAGCATTTAGTCCTGATCCTGATATGACCGCCAAGGAAATATCCCAATAGATTTGCACTGGTATGGACATTTATATTCCTTCATACATCTATCATGTGAAGGCTCATTCGCATCCATGGTTGACTCTGGCTTGTGCATCAGCAATTGCTTATTGCAACCATTATTTCAAGCAGTACCATGTGCAAGCATCTCTGGAGTCCAAATGTCTGTTCTGCAAAGTAAGGAACCTCTGTAAAAGAGTTATTGAGGATGCCAAGCAGCAACATGCAGCTTCTGTAGCCGATTCCATTGCAACTCAGTGGCTTGGCTTTCGGCACTTTTGGCGGATTGCCAACAGTGTACTCAACCGCAATAAATCTTCTATACCTCCTCTTTCATGGACCCAAGGTTGTTACTTCACTTCTGGATAAGGCTCACCTCTTTTCAAATCGCATTTTTTCTAATTCTACCCTCAATGATCAGGGAAACACTTCCTGATTTTCCATCTCGTACAGACTCTGACATTCCTGTTCCATTTATCACTCCTAAGAAGGTTGCCAGAATTATTCATACTGTAGATGCCTCGAAAGCGACTGGTCCTGATGGAATCACTGTGATTGTATTGAAGATGTGTTGTCCTGAACCGTTAATCTGGGAGCTAACAGAGATTTGTATTGCATCTCGAGTACAAAAGGTTTGAGAACTAAACTCATCAGATGGTGGTATGGGGACCTCCGAATGACCATTCTTAAGCTTTCCAATTGGTGCATTAAGTAGGGGGTGCTGCTTGAAGTACCCCCCCCAAGTCAGTTTAAAATGCATTTTTGAATACATTGATCAAACTGGTGCCAAACGTTTCATTTTGGCACTGTGATTAGATATGTGCCATTCTTAAGTGACGAATTTGGTGCAAAACACATTTAAGAACGGCCTAAAGAGGGCACAACTTTCACATTTTGAGTGCATTAATGAAACTTTGTGGAAATATTCTTTTGACCTTCCAAATGAAGGATCAATAGTTCTGAAGTGACCCTTTTGGTGCAAAACCCATTTAAGAAGGGGTCACAAGCAAATACCTGTTTCCAGGAAATTAAGATCAATAGAGAGCAGGTCAATGGTGAAACAAAGATCATTTCATATCGAATATTTGTATTGTTCCTTGTAATTAAACCAGTAAAATGTGTAAGATTCTATCAGATATCAAATTTTGCATTACATTCTGAATATAAAGAAAATTATGGTAAATTATGGTTGAAGTCCTATTTATGTTGTCTGGTAACATGATAAGAACATGGATACTTTTAAGACATGAAAGATTTAAAACATATAGAATGCCTTTAAATTTGACTCTGATAGAATAGAAGAACAAAGAAACTATCAATTTAACTTTTCTATCAACTATGTATATTTTGATGATAACATCAAGTGTGACATGGAGATCTGGTATCGATACACAAAAGGAGCATCAGTCATCGGTAAAAGTAATTGGACCTGGCATTTTCCCAACACATTCAGTGCATATCGAACAAGCATCATGAATCATGAAAAATTAAACAGTTTTTCTAGTCTAATGTTTCACGCTTTTGGCAAGAAGGCATCCACTAAGTAGCTATTGTGGTAAAACATTTGTATTTAATTATATGTTGCAACAGGACACTAACATGTCTATGTTCAAGTGGTTGTTCTTTGGAAACCAAACTTTTGTCATGTGTCAACTTTGACTACCTTTTGATATCCATATCCATATCATGCTAAATTTTAAAATGATATCAACCTATTGCAAAAACTTACAAGGCAAAACATCAAAACTGTTGATGAGCCACACACAGACTGTTAGGCAAAAGTTATATTCCTATACTGTGAATATGTCTGTAATCATGAGTTCACTAGTATTTATTAGTATCGGTATAATTATGGTTTCAGCCTGCCTGTCTGTTACAAGATTCTCGTCATCCTCGTGAGAACTGTCATCTTCATCTGAAGATGCAATTTCCATGTCATCTTCCTCTTCCTTGTCCATTGCTTCTAATTCCTCTGTCTCTGGGATAAGGCTTTCGGGAAGTTGCTCCCCTTCAAAACAAACCGGTTTGTAATGGTCATCAACTAACTGCCAGCCATTTTCTTCAGTGGGATGCTGCTCTATATGATTTTGATCTGCTCTTGCCCACATGTTGGTAACAAAGGAAGCACGCTTAATGTGAGTATTCAGCTTATCTTCGCAAGGTGGTAGTCCACTTGCATCCATGCCCCTCAAATTGGCTGGTAGGTTTTTTCCATTTCCCTTTGGTCCGTTTTATTTTGCATGGTACTGCTTGAAATAGGTTGCAAAGCAATTTTATTTTGATTTAAAACGTTAATTTGACATCAAATGTCTTTTGCCTCCAAGACTATTACTATGGTCCATCAGCTTCCCGACCCCAAGAGCCACCATGGGACTCCCACAGCCACAGCCACAATTTCACCACCAGCCTCAACGTGGGACCCACACGTGGCCCCTCACTGACCATCAAGGTGCTCCCACCCCTGTGCCAATATGGGTGGCACCCACAAAATGATCCTGGCATCGTTGTCCCTCTCCCTTTCTCCGAGGCTCGTTGGGGACATTCAAACCCCAATTTGCCTGGCGGACCACTCCTTTTCTGTAAGGCTTACAGGGGCCATGCCACATGCACACCTTGCACAGTTCTCTTTTGATCCTCCACGGACTTCTAAGGAACCGGAAGAAGCACGATCTCTGATCTCCATCTGTATCCCAGGGGAATGCGTGCATACATGCTCTATTATGCGGCACACCCTGCTTGCCCATCGGCTCAACAGGAGCTGAAGCTTGATATATAAACTCAGTGGGGAGCCACCCTGGTCCTAACCCAAATCAGTGTATTACTACTGGCGGCTCTACAGGTGGCTTTCTTTCTCACTCTTTTACTCTTCTATCCTATCACTGCCATCATTCACCACACTCTCCAACCATCTTATTTGCTCGTGTTTTCTCCACTCTGCTCTTTCCCCTTACCCTGGTAATTAATGTGCCTTGATGTTTATCCCACTGTCAGATCTACCCTGCTCTTGCATGTGCTACACTCTTGAAAGAAAAACAAACAAACAAACACCAAACGAGTTCGATTCCAAATTGATATTAAAAAAAGAAGGGCACTCTTCGACATCACGATGTTGCCAGATCTGCCTCCACCCACATCATTACATCACCAGCAAATACAACTCGTCGCTTCACTAACGGAAATATTAAGTAGGGGGAGAAAGAGGGAGGGAGGGGTAGAGGATGCAGGGGAGGTAGAGAGCGAGAGAGAGCGAGAGAGAGCGAGATAGGAAACACCAAGAGCAGGGTTAAAGGACAAAACAGAGGTAGAGTTGGACAAACATTGGGTGTTTGGAGGAGTGAGGGGTAGGTGAAGATGCATGGAGTGGACAAGATGGATGCAGAAGCAAATTCTCAGGAAGGAAAAACTGGAAATTTGGAATGAGGTGGCCTTGGGGTCAGGGAGGGGGGTCAACTGGGGGTAGAAAAGATCATGGTTTTGGATGAGGGATGATTTGAGGTTATGGTGAACAGCTGTCTTTAAGACTTGGAGGGAAGAATGAGATTGAAGAGAATGTGGAAGGACTGAACAGAGTGCACATCATTCTGTGTGCTATTGTTTTAGAGGGGACATTGCGCACTGCTCTCCTTGCTAAATTGGAAAATCTTGCCCTGCCTTATAGGAATGGGTGAGGTGGGGGGATCATTTCATAAGCAGCATAGCCACAACTTCAGAAGAATTCAAACTGCAGCCAGGTGTTGCATCCTGGAGAGATAGAGAGATATAGAGATAGAGACATAGAGACAGAGAGAGAGAGACACACAGAATAAGAGAGGGGAGGGGTGGAGTGGAGAGGAGGGAAGTAGAGAGGGAGAGAGGAGGGAGGGGGAAAGGAAAGGAGGGGGCAGGGAGGAGGGGTGGGGAGATGGAGCTTGAAGGGTGAAGAAGAGGGGAGCAAGGAAGGGATGGGGAGGGGGGCGGGGGAACAACGCCTCACCAAACATCGCTATACACTCTGGGAAGGGAAATGGGGGGGGAGGTGGGAGCAAGGAGGATGGGGGAGAGAGGGGAAGTGGGGAGGGGGAAGGGGTTTGGGATGAGTTAAGCATGAGGGGAGGTGGAGGGAAGGCAGCATGATGGTAAGGGAAGGTAGCGTGAGGGAAAGGGAAGTGAAGGGAAGGCAGTGTGAGGGAAAGGAAAGGGAAGGCCACATGAGGGAAAGAGAAGACAAGGCAGCCTGAGGGAAACGGAAGGGAAAGGAAGGCAGTGTGAGGGAAAGAGAACGCAGTGTGAGGGAAGGGGAAGGGAAGGCAGCGTGATGGAAAGGGAAGGGAAGGGGAGGCAGCAGCATGAGGTAAAGGGAAGGGAAGGCAGTGTGAAGGGAAGCGTAGGCAGTGCAAAGGGAGAGGAAGGCAACGTGAAGGGAGAGGAAGGCAGCGTGAAGGGAGAGGAAGGCAGCGTGAAGGGAGAGGAAGGCAGCGTGAAGGGAGAGGAAGGCAGCGTGAAGGGAGAGGAAGGCAGCGTGAAGGGAGAGGAAGGCAGCGCGAAGGGAGAGGAAGGCAGCACGAAGGGAGAGGAAGGCAGCACGAAGGGAGAGGAAGGCAGCACGAAGGGAGAGGAAGGCAGCACGAAGGGAGAGGAAGGCAGCACGAAGGGAGAGGAAGGCAGCACGAAGGGAGGGGAAATGAAGGCAGTGTGAGGGGAGGAGAAGTGAAGGCAGCATGAAGGGCAAGGAAGGGAAGGGTGATAAAACGTGCCTAAAGAGCAACATTATATTTTTAACCGCCGGGTTCTATATAAACCTGGGCGGAAGCATTTAAAACCCGCGCTATCTACTTGGCAAACGCCTACCTGTATGCACGTATGTTCACACATGCAGCGACCTTTACACCCCTCTGGTCGGCTCACTCCAAATCCGATTCATACAAACGAGTCCCATCAACAAAGGGGCAGGGGTTGGGGAGCAGGGGGAGGGGTGGGAGAGAGAGGGACAGGGGTGGGAGAGAAGGAGAGGAGTCGGAGATAGGGAGAGGGGTGAGAGGCAGAGGGGAGAGTGGGGAGAGGAAGTGTGGGGTGGGGGGGGGGAGGGAATTCCGGCAGATGTGATGTCCAGTTTAACGTTCATCCGAGAGATGGCACGGCACACACCTTGCTGAATCACCCTGCCTGTGAAACACCGGGAAGACAGTTCAGAGCTGGGTCAGGATTCAAACCCAGGCTAGACAGCTTAGAGGGAGCCTGCATACCTCTCGGTCATCCTGCTGTGATGTGGAAATTCATTGGTTTGTAACTGAAAACATTTTTATTCATTGTATCCAACTAATATATTTTGCCTACTTAGCGCTGGAGATGCCCGCACGGACAACTGTGCCATGGAATCGCCATGGCAGCAAGGAGAGATTGAAGCTTGAAGAGCACTCCAAGCAAACATTCCAACGACACGGTTGAAGAACTTTTAAAAAAGAAACATTTAATTTTTTTATATGTATTTTACATCATTATACAGACTTGCACCAAATTTAATATAAATCCCTGAACTCAGATTCAAAATATTAAATAATTCTGGCTGCCAGACCATGCATCCGATAAAGTTGAATTTAAAACATATATTCCCCATGACTACTAGATCATAATTGTGACATTTCACGTCAATTGATGAAGCAGTTAGGGTTAGAAAAGAAAGAGTTGAAGATTTTGTTCAATCCAATATGGCTGCCAGATCATGTGACCTATTAATTATTTGTGAACACCCTGGTATCCCTGATACCCAAGGCTTGGGGAACGTGTGTGAAGTTTCCATTTGATCTGTCCAGCCATTCTGGAGAAGATGATTTTTTCAAGATCTTAGGGGAAATCCAATATGGCTGCCAAACCATGTGATAAACGACATTATAGGTGGAGAACTTTTTGTTCCTTACGGATAGGCGATTACACCTGTAAAAATTTTCCTTCTATCTGTTCAGCCGGTTTTTTTTTTTGAAGGTTTTTATGTTTAAAAAAAATATGACTGCCAAACCACATGACCGATGAATTCATCATTTTTTTTTTTTCACCATATAAAACTTAGCCCGAGATGACCCTCAAAATTTTCATACTGATCAGATAAAGCGGTCGACGTATGCAATTATGACGTCACAACGAAGCCACCTATGTGACATCGTAAAAAAAAATTCCCTTGTTTCACATGGGGAGTACTTCATATGTGCCAAGTTTGAATTTTTTCCATGAGGCAGTTTCAGAGATGCGGAAGTCCAAAGTGTTCCTTTTTTCAAACATGGCTGCCACACCACATGACAGTAGGGTAAGAATACTGATTCTGGCTCACTTTTCCCCATGTAAATGAATGGGGGATTTTCAGCGATTTATATTTTTTTTCCTTAAAAATAAACCCCCTTTTTATCCCAAGGTATATTTATTTGTCTCCCCTTTTAACTTGGAGGTTGAACCTCATTGAATTGAACACCTGGGGGTTGAACAGCTCACTCATTGAACCTATAAAGATTTGTTCATTCTCAAATTCCTTCAATAGTTTAATTTTCTTTGCACAATAATCCCCATCTAAAATATTGACAAACAAAACATTTGAATCTTTATATTTTTTAAGATACCCCATTTGTGCCATTACGAAATGATAAACTTCTCTTAATGCTCTTGTTTGACCACCTCCTGAGCCACATATCATTTTGAGATTATAGTAAATTGTTTTTTTATTGTTCAATTGATAACCATCAAAGTTTTCAGTCCATTCAAGGATATTCATTTTTTTCTTTACATCCTCTAACTTACTAGTTTTTAAATTAATTCGCTTATTTGTTTTATTTACCTTTGTTTTAGTTATTTTTTCAATAAGACTTATTTGATATTTTCACATTCATTATGTTTTCCATTTATATACCAAGACTGAGATTTTCTCCACTCTTTAGTTTGATTAATACTTGGTTTAACCATTTATATATTGTGAAAAAACGCGGCGGTAGCCCTTAAAAACCCTAACCCATCTTCCCATCGTTAAAACATAAACTATTTTATACACTCTATCATACAATATCCATATGGAACACAATCTATTCCATTATCTAAAATAAATCTCTTATCATCAAAGGCTCCTAATGCCTTTTTATTTACTTCTTCACTATATATGTTATGTTTATAACTTCTTATTGTATTCATTTTCCTATATTCTTCTTTCTTATTCATCAAACAATTATAATAATTTCTAAAAGTTATTGATTTCTTTATTACATATTTCTTTATTCCCTTTAACCTCTTATCAATCTGTTCACCATACTTATAAGCATATGCCTTTGCTCTCAATCCAATAAACTCACTCATTACTTTTCCACCCAACTCATCCTTAAACTTACCAATAACCTTTTCATTCTTTTTGGAAAATAACTCACTCTTCTTGCTGAAATTACTTGTATCATATACTCCAATATTTTTCTTCATATCTTCATAAACATCATCAGTTTTTATATCTAGGATAAAACTATCAGTATCCATATACAACAATGAAACATTTTCACCATACTCTTTCTTTAAGTCATTATACAAATAATCATACATCAATATCTTTGATAAATCAAGAACTGCTGTTCCAATATAAATTGGTTTATCCATTACAATACTTTCCTTTTTCATATGAATTTCAGAAAAGTTCTCTGAAAAAACCTCTTCTCTCTCAAAACTTGGTTTATTTATCAATCTCGAAGCTTCTTTCCAAGATGTTGCGAATCTAATGTTTTGCCTGTTTCTAACATTTTCCATAGTCTTTCCAAATACAGCATTATTCATTAATTTATAAAAGTCCCCTTCAAATTTTACTTTTGTATTTGCTCTCATATCTGTATTGAATTGAATATACTTTTTCACCCAAGGACTTTGTTTAAATTTTAAAACTCTATGAATTTTAGCTACTCTCAATCCTTCTCTCAAAAACTGTTTTAAGCTTCTGATGCAAAACATATCCTCTTTATCATAGAATGTTGTTAATTACTTTTCTGTTGATTTACCTTTAATAATAAAACTTTTATGATAATCACTTAACCATTCTTTCGTTGGAGTGTTTTTCTCACATGCAAAAGGAAGACTTTTATGCTTATTATGAAGATCACTCGGGTACCTCAAATCAACTTCAAAATAATAACCTTCTTCTTTCGTCATTCAATTCCTCTTGAGAAGAAATAACAATATTCATCAAAGCCTTTTCATAATTCTTTTCTTCCACCCACTCTAATTTACCATAAGGTAGAGATTGAGACATTGCCCATCCATACAAATTATTAGCATCAAAATACATCAAATAATTACTATCTTTTTCACTATCATAATTTGGGAGATATTTATTATTTGCTTTAGCATATCTTTTGAACATACTTGTGATATTCCACCTCTCTTGGACTTCTCAATCATCAAAAGCATATCCACATCACTGATTAAATCTATATCTTGTTTTGTCATTTTCAACATTGCACTCCAAGCTAAACCAGGAGCTGTGAAATAGTGGGCAGGATCTAATCCATAACAATTTTATTATGACAGAGTGATCTAAAAGCTTCAAACACATCAGCTAACAATAAAACATGTTTTTAGATATAAATCGTGATATTCTCCAAGGTTCTTTATCTTAAATATTTTCCATATTTCTTGTGCGTGTTTATATTCCTTATCACTTATCTCTTCTTCATAAAGGTTATTATAGAAACTTTCTTTTGAAGGAAGTTGTGTTTCTTTAAATCTCATAAATGAATCCATATAATCATAAGGATAAATTCCTTACTTGTAAGAATTTTCTCTTTACTTTGAATTTCATTCCTTGTTTGAATTTCCTCTCTCTCGTAAGAATTCCTTCTTTAATCAAATTTCATCTTTAATCTGAATTT
Source organism: Eptatretus burgeri (assembly GCF_056783735.1). Lineage (NCBI taxonomy): Eukaryota > Metazoa > Chordata > Myxini > Myxiniformes > Myxinidae > Eptatretus > Eptatretus burgeri. Next base: position 45,744,142 of record NC_140968.1, read on the forward strand.
CCTCTTTAGTGAGAATTTCCTCTTTTGGAAAGAATGAATTAAGATTTGGAAAAAGAGTCTGTGGAGCTTAGATTTGATGCGAGGTAGGCTAGTGGTGTTCCCATAAACTTGTAAGAATCTAAAAACCTAATACGAGTTAAAGGTTTTGTGAATATCATTTTTGAAAATGAAATATACTTTTGACTTGTGTTTGTTATAGCAGAAATATTCCCTGGTGTTTTTGAAAGTTCATTTATAAATAGATGTGTATCATAGTTGGCGCTGTTGTGAAGAAAGACTGGAATAAAAAGAAGGTAATTTATAATTAAGATTACAACAGGAATGAGCGGGACCTCTATATTTACCAGTAAGATGACAATGGTCTCTAACTTTAGACTCCTTAATTTTCCCCTCACAAATATGACAGATATTGTTCATTCTAAATTCTAATTTTTCTTCTTTGGTTAATTTCCTTCGGTTCATTTGTTTCTTTCATTAATTTAGTGAGTCTTATACAATCCTTTTCTAATCGTTTACAAACTCTTGTGAAGCATTTTTTCCACGATAATGTTCAAGTTTGTTATACTTTTCTCCAACAGATGATTTGATATAATAACAAAAACCACAAGGAATATGTTTTGATATTTATTTGTATATGGTTCTTTTGGATTAGGAGAAGCAGTATTTATCTTTTTAAGGATACATTCAAAATCAGCGTATATCACAAATGGGTGCATGATAGATTTATTATAATCTTCAAAATAAATCTTTTCACCAGGTTTAGGCATTGTAATTACAGCTGATTTATGATTACTACAATATTTTGAATGTTGTTCTAATCGTTCTTTTGTATGAAATGAATTAAGACATCGCTTACAAGGATATATTTTGTTTGCTGTTCTGAATACCTGAGAAGAGATTAATCTTGATAAATTATTGATGTATGTGTAATGTGAATTCTTTCCAACACTAAAATATAAAAAGGCAATGTGTGTTTCTTCATTTTTATAGTCGATTGAAATTTTAATATTTGAATTTTGTTTGTATCCGTTAATCCATATACATTAATAGAAAGATTATTCTTTTTCTCAAATTTAGGAATATCTGTTAATGGCATTGGGAATTTAAAATCTTTAATGTCCAAGGTATTCTCATATTTCATATATTGTTTTACTCTTTCTGAATTACATTTTGGTGGATGTAAGTGAGCAAGAACAGACCAGAGAAAACATTTATTATCATTGTTCTTAATATTAACAACTGCCTTCTTTAGTTTTATTTCTTTTGGTAATTCAATATAAGAAGAAGCTTTAAGAGGGTTTGATTTTAGAATGTGTATATCTAAAAAGATGATTTTTTAAAATATTGAATCCACTTCCTACCACTGTATTATCAACATCCTCCTCTTGTCTTGATAGTTCTTCATAAACCCCACTATTCAAAAAATCTTGAAATGATGTTATAAAATGAAGATCTGTTCTCATATAAGGAGTTTGTTCTTCATCTTGTCTTTCATATTCATTTTCACTCCCATATAAAACTTTAAAGTTTTTATTTCTTTTAATGTCTTTTTAATAAATTTTTCAACATCGGGTTTCACTATTTCAATTGATTCAGCTATTGATGATGGACTGGGTTCTCCAAATTGAAAAATCCTTATTTTTATATGCCCTTTAAATGCCTCATCAGTGTTTTTAATATAATAGTCTCCCTTTACTTTAAACTCATTTTTCTTGTGTTTTTGTGATTGAAGATGTTGATTATAACTACTCTTCAAAACATCCTTTGAACAGATATCACAATGTTTTCTTTCCAACTCAAGAGGAGATATTTGATGAAATAGATTAAATGTGTGTTTGTTGGTTCGGAGGTGTTTTCTATAATGTTTATATATTCGTGATTACAAACATCGCAGTACGTTGTATTCACCATATTTATAGAATAAAACTTTGCTTAAACTAAAATTTTCTTGATGAAAATTTCGTTTAATTTATAGGTGAATCTGTGCTTAAAAACATTTTATCCTCCAACTTTTTCACTTAATAAATACAATGTTTCAAGACACAAAGACAAGTTTCAATCAATCTCTTCATCTGTTAAAGATACTGAGAAATATGTCAAGGATGTAAAATTGAACAAAGATAAATATAACAACTATTGGATAAAAACTATTATGGTAAATAATATGAGTTCTTCAATTTCCTTCAGTGGAAGGGCTTTTAGTATACCTGGTAGAACATCAATTAAAGTATCTCTAACAAAAGTTTCTCCTCTCCTTCTAGTAATATATTCAAAACTAGAAAAAGCAATGAAACAAGAAAAAGTATCAAAGAACAAAAAACCTTATGGATGAAGCTTTAGAAAGAAAAGATAAGACCATCTGTAATATGCAAGGAGAAATTTGTATTTTTTTCAACAACCCTAAAGATGTAAATCTTGATGAAATAAAGGATGTTAATATATCAGGTGAAATGACATTTCGTTCAATAGTAGTTAACGATAATTTTAAAATTACCTTTAATATAAAAAATGTTGTCGTTGAATCTGATAATGAAAAAAAGTATATCGATATCGATGGTAATATACAACTGAAAGTATAGATGAATTTCAGTTTAAGTTTTACTTTATAAATATGCTAGACTTTCCTGATTCTCCATATGACAAATTTGAGAATTGTCCTGCGTGTGAAAGACAGGGATTAAACACAGAGTCAAAAGCCTATAAACAATGTATATTCTGTGATTATCTTCTAATTAATGATAATAAAAAATATAAAAAGGAAAATAATTCTTTTAGATTTACACCAAAATGAATTACTTTACAAGATTGATTAGAGAAATGAATGTAAAGTATGAGGATGATAACACACCTTTTCCTTACAAGGGAAGAAACTGAACGTATAAGAGAAATGTTCAAAGGATTGTTGTTGTATATTATTCATGGATGTAATTTTCAGGGAAATATCAACACAAGATATTGTATAAATAAAATAATGGATTATCTTGAAATTAAACCTGAACTTAGGATAAAATATAGAGTTTCTAAAAAAGCCAATAATAAATTAAATAACCTGTTTTTCAAATATATAAATGAATGATTTTTTACCTATTTGGGAAAATAAGATAAAATTTAACAACCATAAAAATCTCCCAAATTCATTAAGATGTCTCATAGTTGGTTCAAGTGGATGTGGAAAAACCTGCTTACTTTTAAAAAATGCTCCTCACTCCCAACTTTTTAGATAATGATAATTTAATAATTTTCACAAAGTCGAGTTTTCAACCAGAGTATCAACTACTCTCACAAGGTTTTAATGCTGGTCTTCAAAAAGAAGATATAATAGGTTTATTTAAACGTCAAAAAAACCTAAATGATTATAACATTGAAGATATAATTCAACTATTTTGTGATACACAGAGATGTAAAAAGAAATCAAATCTTATAACTTGTATTCTTAGTGATAATACGGATGATATACCGTCTCCCAAGATTTGGATAAATCAAAAAGAACCTCGTTATCTTTGATGATTGTGTTAATGAGAGAAACCAAACGGTAATGGACAGCTACTACACAAGAGGGAGACATTCTTCTTGTAATTGTATTTATCTTAGTCAATCGTACTTTCAACTTCCTCGTCGTTCCATCAGAAACAATGCTAATACTTTTATTTTATTCAAGTTAAATTCAATAGAAAATAACAATTTTGGAGAGATAATTGTTCTACATTATGCAGTAAAAAGGAATTTGGGGATTTCATGAAGCACACGACTGAAAATAAAAATATATTGTTGTGAAACAAGATGAGATATTAAGGGATATATTTTTTTGTTTTATAAACAATTACATATATAAATGACAACTATTATTATAAATCTTGTGGGTAAATCTGCTTCTGGAAAAAACTTTCATAAATCAAGGTTCTTGTGTAGTACAAATGAGAATATTGTAAATTTACTTAAAAAACACCCCGTGATACGCATTGTATCAACAACAACTAGAGCAATAAGACCTGGAGAAGTAAAAGGTGAAGATTATCACTATATTTCAGTGGAGGAACATATGCGATTGAGGAATGAAGGACAAATATTTGAGGAGGTTTCTCTTGGTACAACAAAATATTCACATTGTAAGAGTGAGTTAAAGAAACTAAAATCTGGTGGTGTTGGGATATTAGAAACTAATCCAGAAGGAACGAGACAAATTATTAAATATCTGAGCGGAGTGAAGATTTTATCATTCGGTTTTGATGTTGATGAAGAAACTCAACACAAACGTATGAAAAGCAGAGATGCAAGGATTAGTGAAGAAGAAATTACAACTCGCATTAATGTTAATAAAGAATTTGATGAAATATTTAAAGAAAAGGATTTATTTGAACACATCTACTTGAATGATGAAGAAAGGAAAATTTCCTGTTGATCTTTACAATTCATTAAATGATATTTTACAATAAATAAATGGATACAAAAGAAAGAGCAAGAAGATTTAAGGAACATCAAGAGTTGGTTTCAAAAGTTGTAAAACAACAGGAAGACATAAAGAAGAAACGCAGACAGAAACTAACGGGCGAAGAAGCATTTGAAAAAAAACAAGAGAAATTTTTTAAACCACTTTTAAAAACTTCCCAAGAAAAAATGAAAGATGTTTCCACAGTTCCCACAGTAGAATATACTCCTAGAAAGCTTCAAATGTTAAAAGATTTCAGTCAAATGACGGAGGAAGAATTAGAGCATTTAGGAGAATTAGAATATGATGATGAAGGTTTATTTCAACAACTGGAAGAGATTAATCAACCCCTGATTATATTGTGAATGCTGTTCAAAACAATGAATATTCAGCGGATTCAAAAACCAAAGCAGGACTCATTCCAACAGAACAACCAGCAATATTTCATCTTGTTCAAGAAAAGGTATTGATATTTAATGATGAATTAAGGTTCTTAAGTTCTGCTCAACCCCCTGTTACAATAACTCCGAGATTAATGTTTCTTCTCACAAAAGATGGAAGACAAGGTTCAACTGTGAGGGATGAATCAAAGTATATTGATAAACCATTGGATATGGAAAATAATGATGATAGAGTATATATTGATTTGCTGAACACTCTAAATTATAAGGTTATTCTTTCTGGTAAAAGTAGGAAGAATGAGAAGGAGAAACACATTATTCAGGCTTTAAGTATCCTTGGTTCAGGTATTAGTTTTCTTCCAAATGACCCATCGCAATTAGTTAATAGACTGTTATTGTTGTTCGGCAGTAAGAAGGCTGGAAATAACAATTGTTTTAATGAAGCATCAGCCATTTTAGACCAGTTGATGAACATGAAAATAATTAATAAATCTCAATATAAAGACATTTTAACTCATATTAAATAAGATGAGAAGCACAATCCTGAGTTTTAATTTCACAACAAAAGCGACCACATCTTCATTCCCATACCCACTACAACTTGACACAACAAAGAATATGAGGCATCTTTTATTGTCCATGGAGACTTATAATACCTTATTTAATATAACCGAGAAAAATGACAAGTTTAGTTATAATCCGGGAAGTGGATACAAAGCGATAACAGTCTCACCCGAGCATACGAGATTTCTCAAATATCTTCCGAAATTGCTCGTCTTATGAAAGAACAGGGTGATGAACCAAAAAATATTGTTATAAACATTCAAAAACATACTTCAAAATCAACGATTAAAGTTAAAAATAACTACAAGGTTGATTTCACAATTGATAATTCATTTAGAGAGTTATTAGGTTTCTCCTCAAAAAAGATTGAAACTAATGGGACGTTTTACAGTGATAATGTCATTCAAATATCCTCAGGAATAAATTCGGTGTTAATTCACTGTGATTTGATTGATGGTGCTTATAATGATGTATTAAAAAGTAAATACAATATTTTCATTCAGCGCATACTCAACCCCAATTGGTTATAAATTCAATATGGAGCCTAAAAATTTGGTTTATCTACCTGTGTCAGGAAAAACCATACACAGAGTAAATTTTAGGATAACCGACCAAGATAATCGTGTGATTTCTTTTAATGGAGAAGTTATATCCATCAGAATTCACCTACGTGAAGTTTTCAATAAATAAATACGATGGTTATTGTGAGGAAGCACGAGTTGGGAAAATATAAAATAATTACAGGGGATGGGATGTTCCTTTCCCCATTACTACAAGGAGTGAAGGTATGTATCTTGGTAGAGGATACTATAAACCTAAGAGACAAAGGGGTGTTGGACATCAATTTAGAGGAGATGGGATAATTGATACTCTCATGGGTATTGGTTCAACTATTCTTAAACATAAAGACCTAATTGGTTCAACTGCTTCTGCTGTGGGAAATGTAGCAGGTGCTGTAAAGAGTATAAAAGATGCTCAGAAAGAATCTCATAAATTACAAGCAATAAAGAAATTAAGAAAGGTAAAACTCAGTTGTCCCCCAAGAACGACAGAAAATAATTCAAATACTTGGATCAGGGTTTCAAAAGTTTTAACATCTTTTTCCTAAATAAATACAAGTATGGAAGCAATTGATAGTATCTATGATTTGGATGATACTATTATTATCTCAAACTCCACTAAAAAGAAGATTACTTCAAGGTAAATGCAATAACTGGAACAGACTGGAATACAAATGGTACAAAAAGTTTTGAAATAAATAATCAACAAACCTATTTGAATCTCTCCGAAAGTTTCTTGTTGTGTAAATTTAAATTCACTAAGGCTGGGAATAACACAAACGCTACACTTGTAAATGATTTCTTCTGGAAAATGTTTGATAGTGTGCGATTGTATATTGGAACACAAGAAGTTGAAGCGGTTGATTATGTCTCTGCTGTATCTGAAATGATGAAATTTACACTCTATACATTCAGTGATAGAATGGGAAAGGGGTCTGTCGAAGGTTTTATTCCTGATATGTCAACGGGAACAAACACAGACCCTGGATATATTCAAAGGAAAGGAATGTATAATGATGATACAAAAGCAGAAAATAGTTTTACTGTGGCAGTTCCTCTTAAAGGTATATTTGGATTTTGTGATTATGATAAAGTTCTGTATGGTCTTAAAATTAGATTTCAACTACAAAGGAATGATAATGAAAATAGATTGCTTTTTGGTGTTGGTAATGCTTTTGGTGATCAGAATAAATTTGTAATTGAGGAGATGAGTTGGTATATCAGTGAATATACTCCTAATCTTAAAACAGAAGAGATGTTGAATCGAAGACTTAACTCAAAAAAAACCACTCAGTGTATCATACCTCAAAGAAGATGTCAACACGTTAAACTCAATCAAACCACTTACACGTGGAATTTGGGTGTTCTGGAAGGAAAGCCACGATATCTGTGGATGATTTTTAAAAGCCAGATGGTGATACTGCGACTGATAAGAATAATGCATTGAGTGATAATGCTAAGGTGAAACAACTTCAGCGTTTCTCTAGATGGAACATTTTATCCACGAGATAGATTGGAAATTAATTGGGAAAAAATGATTTTGCTGAAGCATACAAGTCTTACCAAAAGGTGTGTGAAAGTAATGGAAATAAAAAACCTATTTTGGATATGACAGCATTTAAAAGTTTGTATACAATCTATGCGTTTGACCTGAGCGCTCAAAAAGCAACTATAAAGTCTAATCAGTGGATACTTCCTATACATTGAAAGAGGAGAGAGTGAAGAAGTTGATACATATTGTTTGCTTTTGGAAGAAACAGAATTGCAGATTAATACAGATAATGGTGTGATGATTAGTCTCACATAATTTTTTGTTAAATAAATGAGTGGCAAAGTACCAACTGGGGTATATGTTAATCAAATCAATCTTCATAAACTATCATCTTGTGTTCAAAATCAAAAGCCTTGTACGATTAACGTTAATACAATTCAGAGAAAAGAGCAGTAAGAATTGATGTTTTGCTCACAAGAGAACAGGTTAAAATCTTGAATGACACTGGCTCACTTAAAATTAAAATGACAAAACCAATGTTGAAAAAATATTCAATAAGAGAGACGAGTGGAGGATTTCTCCCATTTCTAATTCCTTTATTTGCTGGTTTAAGTGCGGTTGGAGCATTGACGGGTGGTATTTCAACAGCGGTCAAAACTGCCAACGAAAGGAAGGCTCAACTCAGGCTCAAAAAGAATTGGAAAGACATAACAAAGAGTTGGAGAAACAAATTAGTGGAAGTGGTGTAATTGTAGATTTTGCTGAAAAACTTGAAGGTCTGCCTGATAAAGCGAGATTGTTAGTTGGAGATATGCTTTCTTCTATAGCACAAGCAGGTGTAAAATTAACGAAAAGAGGTAATGGATTATATCTTTCTAATAAATAAATGAGCATTGATGAGTGGTTGAAAGAATTTGGAAAGAATACAACATCAAATTTACAACTTGCCAAATATTGTAAGAAATTAAAAATTCATAATGTGGTTATTTGTATGAGAGATGAATTAACAAATGTGTCGAAACATACAAAGAATATTATTATGAACTTAGAAGATAATGATGGGAACGGTTCTCATTGGGTTTGTATTTTTAATAGTCAAGACAAATATTATTTTGATAGTTTTGGTCTTCCACCACCTGTTGAAGTCATAAAATTCTTACAGAATGGTGTTTATCAAACATTTCAAGTCCAAGAATTAAATTCCAAGTGTTGTGGTCAATTATGTCTATATGTGTTATTTCAACTCAACAAAAATAAAAATTTTATGATATTATTTTTAATCTAATTTAAATGACTTATGTTGGTAAAGATGGTTCTATCTTTGGTGTATCTCAAGAACTGGATATTGATTTATCAAATTATTACACAAAGGCACAGGCTGAGCGACATTAATATAATATAAACAAAAATATTAACATGAAAAATGCTTATAAATTAAAAAATTATCCAAGCCCGACTGACGCAAATGACTTGGTGAGATTAAGCGATTTATCACAATATATATATACTTAAATAAAAACGGCTGTGTATTCTAAAGATACAGAAGTGTTGATATTATCTCCAGGTCATACAGAATTCACAGTTCGAATTAAAATAAATTTTTATAAAGAAGGGCGTATCGTTTGTATGAGAATAGAACAATGGGGTATGATATGAATGATTTAGGGTATAATTGGTCATTTAAAATTAACCTCGAAGACCTGGAACAATTAAATCAGTCTCGTAAGGAAGAATATTATCCACTTGGTATCGAGAATGAGTTTTGTGGAGCCACGATTAGTAAACAACAAATAAAAGAATTTAATAAGGGTAAATATAATAATGGTTTTGCCCTTGTTTATCTCATGAAAACAGAAAAAACAGGATTATATATAATAAGTAAGGAAATACAAAATGATTTAACTATGGGAAGATGGGGAGGTGTTTCGTCACATAATATTATTCTAACATATATTTCTAATACATAAATGACAGCAAGAAGGCTTCAAGAAAATTATCATTTCTGTGTCCAAGCATACCTTCAAGAAAAGGGTATTCGGTATTTTAATAAATATGTTCTACAACATAAGAATGAGGTATTTTCAATAAAAGATTGGCATTATGCTGATGTTGATAAACCGACAACTTTAGATTTAATTACAATGTTAAATAATGAAAAAATTATAAGGTTAAGAAAAGGTAAGGCTCTTTTAGAAATTCAAAAGAAATTTTATTGGTTTCCTGTTGTAAAAAAAATTATTTTGGATACAGGAATAACAAGAAATCCTGATGAATATATGTATAATATTCTATGGGGTGTAACGATTCAAGTATAGTAAGGGATGAGGAAGGAGTTGAAGAAGAGAGGGAAGAGGAGGAAAAGGAGAAGGAGGAGAGAGAGAAGGAGGAAAGAGAGAATGAGAGAGGGAGGAAAGAGAGAGAGAGAGAAGGAGGAAAAGGAGAAGAGAGAGAAGGAGGAAAGAGAGAATAGAGAGGGAGGAAAGAGAGAAGAGAGAGAGAGGGAGGAGAGGGAGAAGAAAGAGAAGGAGGAAAAAAGAGAAGAGAGAGAGGGAGGAAAGAGAGAGAATAAATAAATATTATAGTATGGAAACCAGTGAGATTCAAAAAAGAATAGAGGTATTACAGAAAATAACTCAACCCACCAAGGAGGAATACAAAGAATTAACAAGTCTATTTGCAATACTTTCAACAAAACTATTAGCATCGTCAAGCTATTCATTTTAATTCAAGTTTTTTCTTAAATAAATGGAGGAGAGAGTGAAGGCATTTCTAAGGATTCTTTATGTTTTAAAAAATTAAGATTCAAATGTGCATGTTGGAAACTAAAAAGGTTTTTGCACTCTGCAGAAATTTTTTCTCATAAATAAATGAGTTATTGTCTCAAATGTAAAAGAAAACTAATACTAAAAAATATTTCATATATTAAAAGTAAAAATAACAGGGTTATACAAAAAGGTATATGTTCGGTGTGTGGTTCAAAAAAATCAATTTATCTCCAAACACAAACTCGGAGGAGATATACAAAAGTTTTTATCAGGAAGTAAATTTACAACTACTGGAATACCAGGGGAATTACATCTTCCAGGGTATTCTTTCTGTGGTCAGGCACAAACTTGGATAAAAGATTAGATGAGGCAAACAATCCTAAATCCTGGAGTAAACCAATCAATAGAGTTGATGAAGTGTGCATGAGACACGATATTGATTATGGGAATACCACAACGTTGGAAGAAAAGCATGAAGCCGATAGAGAAATGTTGTATAATTTGTCTCTGATACAAAATCCAACCTTGAGAGAAAAAGTTGATAGGTTCATCGTGAAGAAGATGATTAGTGCTAAATTGAAACTTGGACTTGGAAATTCAAAAAACTTATAGGCTCTAATGATGCCATTAAGACTGAAGAGCAATTAGCTGATGAATTACATAAACCAATATTCACAAAGTTTCAGAGAAGGAAAGTTTATTCCAAGGAAGTTGATTATATCTGGTCTGCTGATTTGATTGAACTCAATAATGATAAGGGGTACAAGTATGCTTTAACCGTTATTGATTTGAGGAGTAGATATCGTGGGTTGTCCCTTTAAAAACAAAACAGGTAATACTCTTATGTTAGCTTTTCAACAGATATTTAATAAAAGTAAGAAAACCTAAGAAATTGTGGACTGATGAGGGTAGAGAGTTTTATAACAAGACATTTATGAATTTTCTAAAAAATAACAGTATTACATTATACAGTACCTTTAATGAAGGGAAGGCAGTTGTTGTTGAGCGTTTTTAATCGTACCTTAAAGAGAGACTATATAAAAAATTCACACAACTCGGTTCACAACAATGGTTATCTTTTATTCAGGATATTGTGGATAAGTATAATGACACGATTCACACGTCCAACGAATATGAAGCCATCAGAAACATTTACAAAATTAAAATATGAAAAAGAGATTAATGTCAGAAAACCTAAGTTCAAAGTTGGTGATATCGTAAGAATATATAGGTGGAAATCTCATTTTGAAAAGGGTTTTACTGAACGATGGACGAAAGAACTTTTTAAAATTGTTGATGTAATAGATACAGTTCCTTGAACTTATAAAATATATGATTTGGAAGGGGAAGAGATTTTAGGTTCATTTTATTCACAGGAATTACAAAGACAAAACTAAGCATATAATACACCTTTGTGGACACTAGAGGGCCAAGTCCGAGGTGTATAACAGTATATAATGTGTGTCAAGGGGTGGACGTTCTTACATCTGTGAACCCCAAACACAGAATCCTCAACTGAATAGTCAAGGCTTAACTTTTGTTTGTGTGTGTGCAATGGGAGCAATAGGTTGGCGCTTCACTCCCTCCCTACTATACACCGTTGTGGACACTCGAGGGCCAAGTCCGAGGTGTATAACAGTATATAATGTGTGTCAAAGGGGGACGTTCTTAGATCTGTGAACCCCAAACACAGAATCCTCAACTGAATAGTCAAGGCTTAACTTTTGTTTGTTGATGTGTATGTGTGTGTGTCCCAACCCTCACATTCAAAATCTCAACCCCAACCCTCACATTCAAAATCTCAACCCCAACTCAATCCTCACCCAACACAGTCTTTTCAAAATGAGATTTCCACATATATATATATATATATATATATATATATATATATATATATATATATATATATATATATATATATATATATATATATATATATATATATATATATATATATATATATATATATATATATATATATATATATATATATTTTACGTTTTTTTTTTTCTCTTCTTCCAATTCTGTCTTTTAAGGCTTTCAGGTTTGATGACGTAGAAAGGGGAGTAAGCCTGCACTTTCTTCCCAGAACTTTCTTGATCTTGCTCCCATCAAGCACCATCCGACAAAGAACTACATCGATAGGTTTAGATCCCAAAGAGTGATAGCAACTCCAAAAGTCTCCAAAATATAAATAAATAAAATAATAATAATAAATAAATAAATAAATAAATAAATAAAAGCCCCCAAAAAAGTTTCAAGTGTCCAACATAAACCCAACTTTCCAAGTCTTCAAGGTATAACCACATTCCCGTTGAGTTTCCAAGATATGTATCACATTGTGAGTTATCAATCCAGAACCCACATTTCAAGTATTCAAAGTAAAACCAACTTACAAAGTCTCTTAAGGATAACTCATTTACTGATTTTTTCAAAATTTGTGAGTCTCCAAGGTAGGACCCATATTTAGAACCATCTTGGCAGAACCCTTTCCTGAGTCTCCAAGGTAGTTATTTAAACCATCAAGGCAGAACTCATTTACTGATTTTTCAAAATTTGTGAGTCTCCAAGGTAGACCCCATATTTAGAACCATCTTGGCAGAACCCTTTTCCTGAGTCTCCAAGGTAGTTATTTAAACCATCAAGGCAGAACTCATTTACTGATTTTTCAAAATTTGTGAGTCTCAAGGTAGGCCCCATATTTAGAACCATCTTGGCAGAACCCTTTTCCTGAGTCTCCAAGGTAGTTATTTAAACCATCAAGGCAGAACTCATTTCTTGATTTTTCAAAATTTGTGAGTCTCCAAGGTAAAACTTGTATTCTGGCTCATCAAGGTATAACTTGTTCAGTGGGTATTGTCTTGATAACTCACAATGAGTACTATTGCTGTAAAACTCTTTTCAGGATTTTGCTGGTCTCCAAGGTATAACTCTTTGGTTGGGTCATCAAGGACAGACTCGTTCTGTGGGTCTTGGTCAGCTCATAAGGTCTTCAACCAAGCCAACAATTTCGCCCCAAGTTGTAGCAAAAGCAGTATTTTCATTTTCGTATTTCAGACACAATTTCCTGTGAGAGAAAATAATAATGTATTAATTAAGTTATTTAATTATTAAATGAGTATGCTTCAATCAAAGTTTGAAAATAGGAAAATAAAAAATCTTACCTCAATAGATAAGAGGTTTGAATCCAGTTCATCAACTTGAAGGTTTAGTTCCATGCAAGACAGAGAGTTCCAAGGAACACCAAAGTCATCCCACTCAAGGTCTTCAACCAAGCCAACAATTTCCCCAAAGTTGTAGCAAAAGCAGTATTTTCATTTCGTATTTCAGACACAATTTCCTGTGAGAGAAAATAATAATGTATTAATTAAGTTATTTAATTATTAAATGAGTATGCTTCAATCAAAGTTTGAAAATAGGAAAATAAAAAATCTTACCTCAATAGATAAGAGGTTTGAATCAAGTTCATCAACTTGAAGGTTTAGTTCCATAGAAGACAGACAGTTCGAGACAAGCACACAGAACACCATTGCCAGCAAGAACAAATGTTTAAAATGGAGCCTGGGTTTGAAGCTTTTATAGAGAAAGACTGGTGGGTGTGGTTTCCTTTGGAAATTCCCTGGGCAAGCCTAGGCAAGCCTTCATTGGGAAATTTTTCAAAACCATAACATCCTGTAATTTTCTAGTGATTTCTTTGTGAGTCAGAGATGAACTGGAAATGATGTAAGAGTGGGCGGGGCTTAGCAAAAGTAGGCGGAGCTTAGGAAAAGTGGGCGTGGCTTAGAAAAAATACCTTATGAAAAGTGGGCGGAGCTTAGCAAAAGTAGGCGGAGCTTAGGAAAAGTGGGCGTGGCTTAGAAAAATACCTTATGAAAAGTGGGCGGAGCTTAGCAAAAGTGGGCGGGGCTTAGGAAAAGTGGGCGTGGCTTAGAAAAAAATACCTCATGAAAAGTGGGCGGAGCTTAGCAAAAGTGGGCGGGGCTTAGCAAAAGCGGGCCGGGTTTAAAGAAAAGTGGGCAGGGCTTATTGAATACCTTGTGGATAGTGGGCGGTGCTTAACAAAAGTGGGCGGGGCTTAAAGAAAAGTGGGCGGGGCTTAACAAAAAAATAACCTGTGGCTCAGGAGGTGGTCAAACAAGAGCATTAAGAGAAGTTTATCATTTCGTAATGGCACAAATGGGGTATCTTAAAAAATATAAAGATTCAAATGTTTTGTTTGTCAATATTTTAGATGGGGATTATTGTGCAAAGAAAATTAAACTATTGAAGGAATTTGAGAATGAACAAATCTTTATAGGTTCAATGAGTGAGCTGTTCAACCCCCAGGTGTTCAATTCAATGAGGTTCAACCTCCAAGTTAAAAGGGGAGACAAATAAATATACCTTGGGATAAAAAGGGGGTTTATTTTTAAGGAAAAAAAATATAAATCGCTGAAAATCCCCCATTCATTTACATGGGGAAAAGTGAGCCAGAATCAGTATTCTTACCCTACTCATGACATATGACATAGTTATCATTAAAACATCCGACATGAGTAGTAGCACCTTTGGTGAAATTTGTGTCAATCGGATAAGCGGTTGCAGAGAAAACAGAAAATTGGCATGGACGGATGTACATACAACCCGAAAACATAATGCGACTTCATCGGTGAAGGCATAAAAATCCACATCAAATCATTAATGGAACCAAATTATGGGAAAGCAGAAAAAAAGAAATGTCTGGTTACTTCTGTACAAGTTCTCGGGTTGCAAAGCAATTAGTTCCGGGAGGACTCCGGTTTGGTACCCCCTTTGTTGGATCTCCTTTTTCGTGTGTTTCACGACACTTTATAATCTGCATTTCAAGGGTGGATGCATATTGCAGCTCCTGTTTGTGAATATAAAAAACACCGAGACCATTCATTTTATGTTAAACCAACTTTAATGTGAAAAATGGATACAAGAAAATGGTTTAAAACTAATGAATAAAAATGTGTAGGACTTCTACTTTTGCCCAATCAAAAGTGATCATTAAAAAATAAAAAAACTCACAGAAAACATTAATAATGTACCACCAACTTGTTCTTTTCTTGCATATGGCAGATATCATTTCTTGCAAGCATGGCTGTGCTGCTGATGCTGTGCCCCTCTAGCAGTGCACTGGTATTCATTTTGCTGACCTTCGAAGGATGACGGGCTGAGTCAACCCCACCTGGTGTTAATTCAGCAGCCAACAGGGCTCAAATTCAGGACCCTAAGATCCTAAACCCAGCCACCCTAACCACTAAGCCAACACCAGGCTACCAGACTACCACCCTCCTAACACAAGTGGATGCCCCTGCTACACCCTATTGCATTCATGCTGCTGCTCGGCTTGTGGGGAATGGTCTTTCCGAGTGTTGTCTCAAACTGTTCCTTCACAAGATTTCAAGTCTAGTGCACACTGCCCCCTCCTGGTCTCTCCCATTTCCACGAAAGAGCTTTACTTTACTACATTCGCTAAGACACTGTTCTCATCCTTCTCCAGCAATTTATTTCCTTATTCTGTGGTGCATGTTCATTGTTGTTTAATTGATTTCTGTTTGCCCCAGTTTTGCTTGTTGATCCATTGATACATAAGCCTCAATACTTCTACCTAATTTTTTGTTTGTTTTTAGAACATTAACCATCATGATGCACCCAGTTAAATCAGGACCAACAAGAATGAAAGCTCATTGTACATAGTGGTAGACGTCTTTGTGGCACTTCTATTTCAGGAAACCTTGAAGCTGCAATGGTGCCAATCTAAAGCACGATGGGAGCTCAAGTCCAACTGCAATGAAAACTGTGTACCTCTACCAAGCTGAACAGTTTACATTTTGTATCTCACTGATAGGCTGGATCTTGATGTGGACCTGAACCAATATCTAATCGGCTTGTTCTTGTCAAACACCCACCCATGTTCACCAAGTTTCATCCGACTCTGCCCACAACTTTTTGAGATACCATGATATACACGTATCCCCTGCTTAACAAAGGAGTTACATACCTTTATAACCCTTCATTATGCAAACCTTCGTTATGCAGGAGCTCGTTTTCCATTCTTTATTTTGGGAAAATTACACTTTGTTCCCTCACCATAATTTTATGTCCACCTGCTCAGCCATATGCTTGGTATAGTGATGGTTCGAGTTGCAAGTGACACTTCAATATTATTATTATTTCTCTAATAATAAAGACAGCAACACAATAATAAAGTTAATTTGGTTGTAACACTTACCAAAACAAGATGGAGTCCAAGTTTCCATACGTACGAGACATCAGTGGGAGGTGTGGAGGAGATGGTTATTATTTAACCCTTTCAAAACTGAAAAAAACGTAATGATTCGCAAGCCTTCTGAAAAGTTAATCACCCATTGAATAGCTAATCACAGGAAAGACATTGCGCAATCACCAGACAGTGTTGTGGGGACAGCTGGCTCCTTCAATGTAGCAAATGTAGACCTTCGTTAAGGGCCCTGTCACACCTTGACGTTTTAGCCAGCGTATAGCAAGGTATCAAAATGTATGTAAAACGCTGGCGTACGCTGAACTATTGATGTTTTTTTTCCAGTTTTGGAAGTATTCATAACGAGTTGGACGTATGCATAACGTATTAGTAACGTACAGAGATTGTTTCGATAACATATAGATAACTTATATCAACGAATGCTGAGCGTGTTGTCGGCGTTCACAACCTATGCCCAACGATAGTCTAACTTATGCATAGCGTGGCAGCGTATCGCCGACGATCACGTGGCGTAGGCTATTAATAGGCTGCGGCTCGACGATTCAAATCATAACCGCACTCGACATCGAAGTTTCAAGCCGCTGTCACACCTTGACGTTTCAGCCAGCATATGCCGACGTATGAAAAATTTGCCGAATACGCTGGCACACGTCGAATACGTTATGGGTAAGTTTTGTATACGTTAATAGCACGCTGAAGCACGCTGGCATACGTCGTAGTATGCCGAGTACGTCGACAAATTTTCAGCATGTTGAAAATTTTTCGACGTATGACACACGTTCCACATACGCTTGCCATAAGTGGTAGGCACGTTACGCGATCGTTGACACACGTTACTTGTAAGTTACTCATCAGTCGAAACACGTTGAGGTAATGGTTAGCGTCAGTGTTCCAGACTCCTTGTTTTTTTTTTTTTTTTCTTCGGTATGACGGTGATGTTGACACTTCGATTTCTAGTGCGGTTATGATTTAAATCGTTGAGTGGCAGCCTATTAATTATATTATATTATAACCACACTATAAATCGAAGTGTCAAAATCACCGTCATACTGAAGAAAACAAAAAACAAAAAAAAAAAAAACCAGGGAGTCTGGAACACTAACGCTAACCATTACCTCGACGTGTTTCAACTTATGAGTAACTTACAAGTAACGTGTGTCAACGATCACGTAACATTCCTACAACTTATGGCCAGCATTATGCGGAACGTGTGAGTCATACGCTGACATACGTCTAAAAATTTCAAGCATGGAAAATTTGTCTAACAGCTCGGCGTACTACAACGTATGCCAGCGTGCTCTTAACATATACAAAACTTACCCATACGTATTCGACGTGTGCCAGCGTTTTAGACAAATTTTTCATACGTCAGCATACGCTGGCTAAATCGTCAAGGTGTGACAGGGCCTTAAGCAGGGGATATCCCCAAATAAAACCATTCTTTTTAGCGATCCTTCGCTATTCGAACGTTCACTAAGCGGGCGAAACCTGTATATACGCTTATATCAAGAAATTGGTTGAAAATTGACGATTTGTGATATTGACCTTTTGACCTGAAAAACAGTAGTATTCCAGATTGTCACTTCCTCTACCAGGTGGTGAAGTTTTGTGAAGATCAGTCAAAATGTGACCTGCAGGCGATCGACATACAAACAAACAAAGAATAACAAACCAGACCAAGCAATATACTTGAGAATCTTGATTTTGCAAGTAATAAACAGAGAAACAGGGGTGAAAATAACCTCTGTCCACTTTCGGTGGCGGAAGTAATAAGGAACTAGAAGGGCACTCGATAGAGCGCATAACTCCGCCCCGTAATGCCTGATCCACGAGAACCCGTAGCTGGCCCAATACATTTTTGGATTATCATGCTATATATCGTTTTTGAGCCCTAGCTTTCAATGGTGAAGAATCAATTAAGAAATTCTAGTAGTCAGATCCAGATTCAGATCTTCACCAAAATCTAATCAGTTCGTCCTTGTCAGACATCCAACCTGTCCCCAAAATTTCATCCGGATCCGTCCTCAACTTTTTGAGATATCCTGTACACAGACAGACAGAAAGAGGTGAAAACATAACCTCCTTCACCTTCGGTGGCGGAGGTAATAAAGTGAGCGGGATAGTTTGCAAGGCCAAGAAAACTTCGAACCTCAGCCGTGTTGGTCAGGGTTGTGTTATGTTCTTTCCAAATGTTGTTGAATTGCCAGATGTTGTAGACTGTGGTGAACATACATGATGATGCAAGAGGAAATGGGATGGTGACGTGGGGAGAGATGCCATCTTGGAAATGGGAGCGTTATGTGCTGTGGGAAAAAATGGACTTCGGTCTTATAATTAATCACGCTGTTTCATGTCAGTTTGTGCGACACAACAGGTTGAACACTTGGTGACTGGGTCAAAGGAACCGATTGCGAAAAACAGGGCTGTCAGGCTTGCCGATGCATAATGCTTGGTACGACCGAACAAGCCACACATTGATGATTGGGAAATGCTCAACAGTCAACCAAATTTAAAAGAATTCACAAGAGCACGATAGGGTCAGAGGTCATCCACTGCACTATATTCCGCACTTTTAAATTTTTTTAATTTATCCTGTGACATGTAGCAGGTCAACAAGAGCTCCACATTGATGTTGTTGAGGTTCTTGTTGGGGGGGGGGGGTCGATTTTTGAAACGTGCACCCATTTTGGACAGCTGCCAAACCACTCACATCTGTCACTTGACTCCACCCCCCCTCCCGTGACACCCAGACAAAATGATATGGCCGCCATCTTAGTTTTCTGGTGGGCCTCACACATTATAGGCCTGAAGGCCTCTGCTGATTACACACTGTCCGGCTTTATTACGTCATATTTCGATTGACTTTGTTTGGGTCGGGAGTTAATCACGATGAGGCACCCAGAACAATCTAATCATATGTATAATTACTGAGGTTTAAACAAGCCCGTACATGCCTCCCGATAAATAAATAAAAAAGCATTATGTAATTTTTGAACGGCCCTATGCCGCAAAGGTTACTGGGAATCCACAGCGAAGCACCATGGTCAAAACACCAACCTTGATGAGGTTGAAATCAACTTTAATATCACTCATCACACAACGTGCCCGACTGGGCCAAAAACCATCCTCGCCCGGAATGGCCCCTGCTCGGTAACCCCGTGCCCACACAGACGCAGAGGATAGAACAACATAATGGTGTCACCATTTTTTCTCTCTCATCTTCTTCTTTCGTTTTCATGCTTATCTATCGACTATCATTCTCGGTGTTATATATATATATATATATATATATATATATATATATATATATATATATATATATATATATATATATATATATATATATATATATATATATATATATATATATATATCAAAAGTAGGTGACAGTAACTGGCAACTAATACTGGGGAAGCTGTTAGCTTAAACAAAAATACTTAAATGGTCACTTAACATGTGGGAGGTCACGGAAATCATGCATTTATAGTCAGGTATGCTGAGACCATCACCGGGTAGACTGCCCTCTGGTCTCAGGGATTATTCTGCCCCATGACAGTATTTATGCGAGCATTGTGACCACAATATGGTTCTAAGCATCCAAAATGTAATCCTTGAAGTGTTTGGGCTGGTAGCGCAGATGGTTGGAGCGTCTTGGTGTACAGCCAGTTGGGGACACCGTTGGATGATCCTCACAGGTGTCACAGATGGTCTCAATAGATTGGGAGCAATCAGGTCCATGGGTGTTAAGTTTCGGCGATATACCAGAACCAGGATGTCGTACTTAGCTGATAGGGATTTGCAAGGATTCAGCACTGTTGGCGGGTGAAGACAACTCATAGGGGATGAATGGGGGATCTGGTGGTTTTATTGCTGGTTTAAGGAAAATGTCCTCGGTATGCAATGAACCACCATGCACCTGATTGCGAGGGAGTGTAAGCGTATCCTTCCAGTAGTCAGGGACTTTGTAGCATTCAGATTTTTTGACCCGATAAGCTGCACTCCTCAATTGGGACCCCACAAACTTACGTATCGGTATGATGCATCAGGGTCCATCAATGGCAGAGACGAGGTAGCGGTTTCTTGCACATGACTAGTTGCGGTCGGAGTACAAATAGACCAAATCGCCAACTTCCACTGACACATTGGCCTCGAAAGACCCCGTGGGTGCCTTAGACTTCTCACTGTGGGGGTGGTTTATGGAGTGAAGGTGGTGTTGAGCTTGTATCATTTGCAGGTCCGAGAAAGGGATTTGCAGATTGGTGAACTGATCCCGCTGGCACCACATCTCTCGGGCTGAGAGGCCCCATGCACGAATTCGTCAATTCATACTGGCGGTGGCCAGTGGGGTTACTGGTCCTCCCATAGGTTCCTTTCGCAGGAGTTCATCTTCACATTCACGAACTGCCTTCTCAGCAATGGGATTTTTAATACGATCAATTTCAACGCACATCCGATGGTGTTTAAGAAGCTCATCGTGGACCAGACGTGTGACGCCGGGGGCCGGATCGGTGTGGATGACAGCAGGTGGTCCATCCCATGGCCGGAGCTCTATGCATAAACGGATCAAGTTATCACGGAGAGTGATGTGTTGTTCGTTCTCCACAACACACGATGTAGTGTAGGAAGTGGTACATTCTCACAATATAAAAATTAGCTGGTGATTGCGTTTGATGATATCTGCTGCGAAAGATACACCAACAGCACCGGGGGGGGGGCGGGTAGGAGGGGTCTACAGTGGATGCTTGATAATGGTGTGGGGTGCGCTGCTCAATACAGCACACTGGTGGCACCTCGAGGTTACTTGGTTGATTGCTCTGTCCAAGTCAAGAGCGTGAAAATAGCCGTGAATGACGGAACTGAGTTCATGGCGACTCGGATGATCCAGTTGAATGTGTAATGCTGAAAGTCATTGACCACCTGACGTAGGACAATGATGCAGTCACATGCCGAGGACAAGGTCTTGTCGCGACGGACTACAACTTGACCATCGTTGGAATCTGAAGCGACCTGGAGGTATCGTTTGACGTCCTTGATGTTGGTTGCTTTCTTTGATGGGCGGGTGCCCTGAACCAGGTGGGCATGAGTCCGCCTTCGATCTGCGCATTCTGCGTGAACTGCCTTCCAAGCAGCTCTGTTGGTAAAGGGCAATTTGGTACGACCGGAAATGATGTCTTGGGCTGACACATGCAGGACTACGGCCTCCTCCTCGTGCCTTATGAAGGTACAAATTTGACAGGAGGTGTCAGTACAGTCTGGTGCATTGCGGCTGGCAAAATCAGATGGGCCACAAAACTTTGATAGTTCGTCAGGAGCGAACATGTTGTCAGGGTCGAGGGTCACAGTTGTAGCGTGCCCTGAGGGTGATGTGAGTGTGCGTTTTACTTTGGGGGAGCTGGTCTCGGTATAACCACCTGGGTGTTCTTTGGTGTACTCGGGTATTAACACAGGGCGGATTTGGCAAAACTGCTCCTGTCGTTTGAGAACTCGTGGTTTGTTGGTTAAATTGGGGATTGAACCTTCCTGCTGATGCTACGGATGAACTGGGAGGGGGCCAGAACTCACTTGGTCGCAGTGACCTTGCACTCGGGGCATCCGTGCGAGGTTCGAGTGCGAACACCGAGTCACTACTCGACATGTCATTTGGGAGGACCATTTCGATCAACTCTCTGGGCCACAGAGTAGTTTATTGGGGTGGGGCACGCAATACATGAGCTCGGCGTACTGCATGGCGATCAAGGATCCTTCCCTGAGACCCATACATGTATGTAGTGCCATCATCCAGGATAACTTGGTGCTTCGCAGGGCGGATTGAGATGTCATTAAACTCCATGAAAGGTGTTCCTGCAGTACCTCCACGTCAAGATTTTCGACGACCAGGCCCTCAAACAGAAATTCTCTTCCATCACGTGTCAGTGTCAGTCTGGTCTCACCAACAATTTAAAGAGGGGACGATCCATCAGCCTGACGAGCGGCCTGCGGCCCTGCGCACACTTCTGAATCTTGGCTCCTAAATTTCTTACAGTTGCCTCGCGAATCAGATTTCCCGTGGCACCGCTGTCAATGGTGACTCAGATTGTGTGGTGATGGTGGAAGGTGTGGAGATATGGAGACTGGCGAATCTGGACACATAGGGTAGTGGCCGGTTCTGTAAAATCTGTGTTACTAACTACCTTGTCCGCATGGGCACATGTTATGCCTCCAGGCTCGTCGTCTGACTCTTCAGTTATGTCAGCCACTTGGCGTGCCCTTGAAATGTCGCGACGATCTCGTTCGGGGAGGAAAGGACATTCACTGAGGAAATGACGAATGAGTTTGACATATTTGTTTGCAGAGGGGACAGGACTTCATAAGGTTGTTGGAACGACTCCCCGAAAGGACATGACAAGGTTTTGACAATGGGAATGATGCCGGGCAGGAGGCTTGTGAGAGACGTTACAGTACGCAATGACTTTGCATCTTCAGCAGTGTGGAGCTCATCTAATAGTGAGTCAAGCACCTGGGATATCTCTGGCTTTATGGAGACTAAGGTGCGGGACCTGAGCTCGGTTCTGTAGCGTTGTTTGACGAGTCCAGGGAGTCCACTGTGAACAAGACGAAGCCATGTGAGCACAACAAAGTTCTCCAGCGAGGGGAATAACTCTTCATCTTCAGTGATCACCTGGTTATGGTGGGAGATTCCGCCATCTCGTCGAAGCAAGGTATCTTCCACAAACGCCATCAGGCGTTGGTACACGTCTTCATGGCGCTTCTCGGGGTTATGGCGTATTACTGCAAAGTCAATGAAGTGGGCACCCGTCAACTGTAATCCAAAATGTTGTCGAATCGACTGCCACATGTTGGCTACGGAAGTGGAGTTTTGGACTTTGGTGTTGCGGGATATCTATCACAGGGCAGTAGTTTGCAATCTGACCCAGCATAAGTTCCAGTACGGTGACTTTGTTGGGCAGTGAGACGCCGCTCAATGGGGACGCTCCCACCATCGTCCAAAAGTCCACGAAGAGGGATCGCTCCGCTCTTCTTCTCTTAGGTGACGCCCTCGGTGAGGAAGGGAGCAAAGTTGGGATCGAGCGATAAAATACAAAGAAAATTGTCTCCAACATTCAAATGAGTTTACCATTTCACGCTTGCTGAGTGACTACTGCTTTGGTGCACGGTGTGTGGTAGCCATTTTGGTGATGGATACGTTGCACAGACGATGTTTACGACACAGCTGCAGAATGAGCTGGTTGGCCGCTCACCTTCTTGTGAGGTGTGATTGGGGTTCAAAGATGGCTCTCGTAACAGTGACGTTCTGACCAGCGGAGCACCACGGCCAAAACACCAATCTTGAGGAGGTTTAAATCACCTTTAATACCACTCATCACACAACGGCCCGAGTGGGCCCAAAAAACCATCCTCGCCCGGAATGGCCCCTGCTCGGTAACCCCGTGCCCACACAGACGCGGAGGATAGAACAACATAATTGTCGCTCTATATTGTGGTTAAACATCTGTGACCATGTGACGAATCAGCTGTTCTGGATATCCCCGTGGAGAATGGCATGGACGAGAGGTGTCCAGTTGATATTTGAAGAGTGCTTTAAATGAGCATTTCCCAATCAGTCTATTTTTAGCTCGCCTGTTCGAAGAACAGAGAGCTATAGCAATACCCCCAGCGTGAGCGTGAGCGTGAAAATGTTAAAGTTTTCGGTGCAAGTTATTTTTAACCTCCGCCATCGAAGATCGGAGGTTACTGTTTTCACCCCTTTCTGTTTGTTTGTTTGTTACTTACGAAATCTAAAGATTTCGTAAGTATATTGATCAGTTCCGTTTCTGTTTGTATATTTGTGTGTTTGTTTGTGTGTTTGTTTGTTTGTTTATAGGCACGATAACTCGAGAACGGAAGAAGCTACCAATGTCAAATTACACCACGTGATTCAGGAGGGTGATGGCGAGTGCTGATTAGATTTTGGTCAAAATCGGTCAAAGGTCAAGGTCACAGTGAGGTCAAACATTCGATTTATGATGGTTTGGTACAGAATCATCGTAGAAACTTGTGGTTTGCGTCGCTACCTTCTCGAGAGAGCTTTTATTAGACAAGGTCAGAGGTCAAGTTGACGATTTCGTAAGTACCAGTCTATGACTGCTTGTTTGTTTGTTTGTTTGTTTGTGAACAGGATTACGGAAAAACTCCTCGACGGATTTAGACGAAACTTGGTGGGGGGGGGGGGGAGAAGTTCGGTATGGTCCAAGGATCATGCCATTAGATTTTGGACTTGGTCCCCCCCCCCCAAAAAAAAATGTTGGAGAAAAGAACTCTCACTCTGTCAGCACTGTTGACATTTAATGAATAACATATAAGGTTCACTTGAGTGACCCAGCAGTATTGGCGGCGGAGGTTTTTCACTCTCCCGAGTGCTCCCCCTCTAGTTTCCTTTCTAATGTTTTTATCTACCACACTATTTTTTATACGCCCGATATATATATATATATATATATATATATATATATATATATATATATATATATATATATATATATATATATATATATATATATATATATATATATATATATATATATCGGGGCGTATTATGTGATACCGGTCGTCTGTCCGTCTGTCTGTCTGTCTGTCCATCCGTGGAGACGGTGTGTCGCAACATATGTTCGTCATCTAAAGTGGTTGCCATGGCAACCAGGATTCTGTTTTCCGTCCATTCCTGTCCGCACTCTAACTCCCAAAGTTTTCAACTTTCACGTTTCATATTTGGTACATAGGTACAGACTGTGGAGACGGTGTGTCGTGACATACGTTCGTCATCTAAAGTGGTTGCCATGGCAACCAGGATGCTGTTTTCCATCAGTTCCTGTCCGCACTCTAACTCCCAAAGTTTTCAACTTTCACGTTTCAAATTTGGGAGAGAGGTACAGACTGTGGAAACGGTGTGTCATGACATACGTTCGTCATCTAAAGTGGTTGCCATGGCAACCAGGATGCTCCATCCGTTCCTGTCCGCACTCTAACTCCCAAATTTTTCAACTTTCACGTTTCAAATTTGAGAGAGAGGTACAGACTGTGGAGACGGTGTGTCATGACATACGTTCGTCATCTAAAGTGGTTGCCATGGCAACCAGGATGCTGTTTTCCATCCGTTCCTGTCCGCACTCTAACTCCCAAAGTTTTCAACTTTCACGTTTCATATTTGGTACATAGGTACAGACTGTGGAGACGGTGTGTCGAGACATACATTCGTCATCTAAAATGGTTGCCGTTTTCCATGTTGTAGCACAATTCTGTATATACCTTCTTGTTCGGGCGTATATTGTGCTCACTTGCGCTCTTGTTACTGATTATAATATACAAATACATATATTGCTTTAAAATTATACTTCACTGCAATGCTTAATAAAAAATATTAATTATTAGAATAGTCTTTTTAAAACGATAAATGCATACATAAACAGGCGAGCATTGGGTGGCTTTGACACCAACTCTGGTTTATATATCTATCTATAATTCCAGCAATCTTTGTGTGTCTGTCTGTCTGTAACCGCTGTTTCTTGACAACCACTGGTCCGATCTGATTGAAACTTGCCAGGTATATTGCTGGGGCCCTGTGGACGTGCCTTTTCAAGGTTTGATATTAATCGGACAAGTGGTTCCCAAGTTATGGCCATTTATTTACCAAACCAATGACAGGACACGGTGCTATGACGTCACAATTCCTCTTCTTCGTTTGATATGACGTCACAATTGATGCTGGGGACCTGAGTATGTGCCTTTTCAAGGTTTGATATCGTTCTTCTTCATCCGTTTCAGCTGTTTCCCAAGTGTTTCCCAAGTTATGGCCATTTATTCAACAAACCAATGACAGGACACGATGCTATGACGTCACAATTCTTCTTCTTCGTTTGATATGACGTCACGGCCACGCACGCACGGGCACGCACTCATATTTTTTTTAAAGCCAAAAATTCTGCCCTTTTAAGCAAGCCATGGACTTCAGGTGTGAACAGCATACTCCACACCAGGATGAACGATAGATTTTTTTTTTTTTTTTTTTACAAAGTTTCAACTTCTTTCTTTGGTAAATCCAGTGAAGCATGTTTAACCTCTGCCGTCGAAGATGGATGGAGGTTACTATTTTCACCCATTTCTGTTTGTTTGTTTGTTTGTTTGTGAACAGTATTACGGAAAAACTCTTCGACGGATTTTGACGAAACTTGGTGGGGGGGTTAGGTCTGGTCCAAGGATCATGCCAGTAGATTTTGGACTTGGTCCAAAATCCAATATGGCCGCTATGGCGGCCAATTTGAAAAAGTATTAGAATATTTTTTTGCATTTCTACATGTTTTAAGTGATTTCCAACCCCCCCCCAAAAAAAAATTGTTAGAGAAAAAAATTTTTTGCAACTTTTTTTCAACAATTTCGATTTCTTTTTTTTTGCATTTCTACATGTTTTAAGTGATTTCCAACCCCCCCCCCCCAAAAAAAAAATGTTAGAGAAAAAAAAATGTTTGCAAATTTTTTTCAACAAAATTTAGATTTTTTTTTTGCATTTCTACATGTTATAAGTGATTTCCAACAAAAAAACACATGCCAAAATTATAATTGCAGCTGATTTTGGAACTTCATGTGGATATACCCACGTAAAATCAATTTCTGTCTCAAGGAATCCAGTTATGAAGAATGAATTGAGTACGTAAAAGTTAAAAGTAAAAGGGAAAGTTGCAAACTATAACTCTGTGAGCACTGTTGACAGCAAATTGAATGAATAGGATATCAGGTTCACTTGAGTGACCAAGCAGTATTGGCGGCGGAGGTTTTGCACTCCACCGAGTGCTCCCCCTCTAGTTTATTCTTGTTTTTATTTTACCTCAATATTTTTAAAGCTGATTCACCCTCACTTAAAGGTGACGTCCGACACGTGGCACATGAGCAAGGATGCGGTTAGGCCTAGGTCACATTTGCTCTACAGCGAGGATACGGCGGCCGTACGCCCTCTGAATTGACAGAAACGTGCGGCAGCCGCAGAGAAACTGAGGTGGCCTCGGGGAGGCCCTACGCCGTTTGGCTATATTTTACAGGCCGAAGGGGCGCCGTGGAATTATAGCGCGGAGTTATAACTTTTTTTTCATTTCTACGTTCGCCGTAGCAATTTGACAAGCCAAGCTATGATGTAGATGTGTTCCACGTTGACCGTACGTAGGGCGTACGGTGGGCTTGCGTTATTCGTGCGGCTGCCGTAAGCTCTACTCAATGAAAAATGAATTTTCCCAACCCCCCCCAAAATTACGGCGGCCGCACTATTTCCACGGTCGCCGTACGGTGGCCTTGCGGTCTGTGTGACTAGCTGCGGGCAAGACAGGGTCGACGCACGGTTCCCCTATGCCTGCCATGCACCTACGTACGGCCTCCGTGGCAGTCTGCGTCGACCGTGCGTCCACCGTGCACTACCGCGAGAGATCGGAGTATAGGTGTTTGCCTACACCAGTGTTTCTCAACCGGGGATCCCCGGAACCCTAGGGTTCTGCAAGAGGTCGTTTGGGGTTCCGCGAGAAACAGTAATAAATAGGCTAATGTATTTTTGAGTAGTTTTTGTTTGATTTAATATTCGTAATTTTACTATACACGTACGGCATATTGTTGGAAACTCCTTGGTTATTATAATAGAGGCTTCAACCTCTTATATTATTTACAATTATAACAACCATAGGGAATGTTATATTATAACAACCATAACAACCATGAAGCGCGATGGACGCCCGGAATAACGACTCGTCATTGAACACGGCACACGGCCTGCACGTGATGACGTCACCCAGTCGAAGCACGATGCGCGATGGACGCCCGGAATGACGACTCGTCATTGAACACGGCACACGGCCTGTTCGTGATGACGTCATCACTGATGACGTGGTCTGTCTGTGTCATTGCCAATAAATTTGACAAAAAGGAGGCCATTTTTTTCCTTAAACCAGGTATCTGAAAAGAAAAAAAAATTATATTTACCGCGTGAACTCCGATAAAAATATAAAAGAGTTAGATATTAATAATGGTATATAATAATTTTTATGCAGGGGTTCCCTGAGACATGAAAACTATTTCAAGGGTTCCACAAGGGTAAAAAGGTTGAGAAACGCTGGGCTATACAGTGGTGCCCCCCAGAATCCGAATTTAATTCGTTCCTGGAGGCTGTTCGGATTCAAAAAATATTTTCCCAATAAGAAATAATGGAGTGAATTAATCCGTTCGTGGACCCAAAGAAAACCCACTTTCAAGACACTTTAAACTGAAATTACCCATGTTTAAGGTAAAATAAGATGAGGAAATGACCTTCGGTGGCGGTGTATTGTATGTCAACTGGTACAATCACCACATCCAAAGGTCCACACAGGCTCGAGCTCCGGCCTGGGTTCCGATCGCTCGCGCACTCTGCGAGCGCTGCCCCCAGGGCAGCTCATCACACATGATGCCCGCCGAACCACAATCACTTTCATCAAACGCATCGGGCTGACATGGATATATAATAATCATGGATATTCAAAATTACAACCGGTTTTGCTGTGAAATTCAATCCTTGCCCGACAGTCCGTCACACCACGTGATCGGATTGCCTTTTTTGTGATTAATTAAAACACAAGATGATTAAAAAAAACAAACATCACAAATGAAGGTGAAAACACGAGGTAAGGCCTAAGTCACATTTGGCTCGGCGGCCGGAGGGTCTACAAAATGTACGGGCACTAGCAATTATAAAGCGGCTGCAGTATTTCCACGGTCACACAATGTAGCAGTCACATATGTTTTTATTTTTCGGGTAGACGCACGGCGTATTTAGAGATTGTGGAGACCGAAAATGTGGGAGTGCTGTACGGTCTTTGATTTGATGTCGCACGGTGACCTTAGGGCGTCCCTGCGGCGGCCATAGAATTTTCAAGGCAGACGCAAGGTAGCCTCAAGGAGCCTGCAAGGTGACTGCAGGGGGGCCCTAAGGTCACCGTACGGCGTCCGTGGAAATAGTGCGGCCGCCGTAATTTTTTGGGGGTTGCGAAAATTCATTTTTCATCGAGAAGAGCATACGGCAGCCACACGAATATCGCAAGCCCACCGTACGCCCTACGTTCTGTCGACGTGGAACACATCTACGTCATAGCTTGGCTTTGTCGAATTGCTACGGCGAACGTAGAAATGAAAAAAGTTATAACTCCGTGTTATAATTCCACGGCGACCCTACGGCCTGTAAAATATAGCCATACGGCATAGGGCCTCCCTGAGGCCACCTCAGTTTATCTGCGGCCGCTGCATGTTTCTGTCAATTCAGAAGGCATATGGCCGCCGTATCCTCGCCGTAGAGCAAATGTGACTGAGGCCTAAAGTATCAATCGACACACGAGAGATGCTTTTACGAGGACTTCCACCGACGAACTGAATGAACAAAGCGCGAAGATGCGGCTCGAACAGGTTGGGGAGACACGTGAACAAACATGAACGCTACGTTGTGTTCGGTTTTTTTAAAATGTATTCGGTTTTTGGGGCAAAATTTTCTCGAAAAAAATTGTTCAGATTCCAATTTGTTCAAACAATGGGGCATTCGGATTCTGGGGGCACCACGGTATATTATAGTTATAGTATATTCAGTTTTATATACTGGTATATTTTTATTTCAGTAAAAAAAAGAACTGGTATACATACCCACTCGTTACCGTCCGTCTGGCCGCACGTTCGCCTCAGGGTCCCCCTGCGGTCGCCTTGCGTCTGCCTTGAAAATTCTATGGCCGCCGCAGCGACGCCCTGAGGTCACCGTGCGACATCAAATCAAAGACCGTACGGCACCCCCACGTTTTCGGTCTCCACAATTTATAAATACCCCGTGCGGCTCCCCGAAAAATAAAAACATATGTGACTGCTACATTGTGTGACCGTGGAAATACTGTGGCCGCCCTATAATTGCTCGTGGCCGTAGATTTTGGAGACCCCACGGCCACCGTGGCAAATGTGACTTAGGCCTTACCACCACAGGGCGGTCGATGATGGCAGCATCCGTCCTGTTGTCGTCACGAGTGCAGAACCTTAGAAAAATAAATGTTATACATTCCTGAAGAAATAGTCAAACAACATGAACATTACACGTAATTATACCAAGAGAAAAAAAACAAACGACTTAAAGTTGTACATCGTAAACCAATGATAAAGTATAACACGGAATGTGATTCCTGAAGTAATGTTAATACCGCACTGGTTTACCTCGTGGCGTGTGCAAACATGGCATGTGTCCGGCTGAGGAGAAAAGGCGCGAAATTCACACGAGTGACGACGGCAACATTATTTTGTTCGCAAAATGCTACTCAGTCAGTCAGTCAGTCAGTCAGTCAGTCAGTCAGTCACCTCAACACACGGCGAATGCTTCTCCAGACAATACGCAACAGCATGGGTTCATAACCAGACTTTTTTCTGTTTTATTAATTGATTAATTTTTAAATATTGTGTGAAGTTCTCACAGATAATAATAATTAACGAACTTCAAATGATCCCCCCGCCACTTATTTATTTATTTGTTTTTTGCTTTGATAATTTTCATTCCCTCAAAACTACTCCCTCACTACCATGTCCATATATATATATATATATATATATATATATATATATATATATATATATATATATATATATATATATATATATATATATATATATATATATATATATATATATATATATATATATATATATATATATATATATATATATATATATATATATATATATATATATATATATATACATATATATATATATATATATATATATTTTTTTTTTTTATTATTACCCTCTATTTCAGACTGAAAACCCATTCAGATATCTTTTTTATTGTTTCCTTAAAAAAAAAAAACTCGCTGTTATACTTGTTTTCACGAATTATATAAAATAAATGTTTTCATCGGAGTATGTTTTACAATAGTGTTGTGCAAGCCAACGTGAACGCTCGTATGTAATCATAGGACGTGTGTATAGATACATTTCCTTTAATAACTGACACAAAATCCTCCTCAGCGAAACAAAGACAGCATTTTAGGCGGTGTATTTACAAAGTTCACTTCATGCAGTGTTCGTCAATAAGCATCTTGCGAAGTTAATAATTTAGACACGCCTGATGTATATAACTCACATATCGCAAAACAGCTTTGTACATGGATTAATTAATAAAAAATTTTAACGTCACATTGTCCCGTACGGTGAAAGATTTTCCTGTGACACGATTTAAATGATGGCGGCGGCCGATGGAGGACTTCTTCATCCCGTTTCTGAGTGCGTTGTGCGCTTAGCGGACGTTAAAAAGATTCATGGGAAAGATAAGACGTGGGTAATCATCCACGGGAAAGTGTACGACGTGACGACGTTTCATTGCGTGAGTCGTTCGATGCGCTCGTTGCGACAGCTCACCGAGCCATTTGTTCCTGAAGTTTGCCATTGAAGGAGTTTTGTCTTCTTCTTCTCCTCCTCTTCTTCTTCTTCAGCGCTTTGTTTGGTGTTTCTCTCATATTTCCCACATTTGATTTGTGTTTTCACCTCCATCAGGAAGGACGATCGCCGTGATACCCCTTTTTGTGTCTCCTCAGCAATCCTTCCTGGAGATTCGAGGCATTCATGGTTTATTATTTAACTTTAACATAGTTTAGGCTTCACCAAAAGCTGATGAGTGTTGTGTTCACTGACGTTTCGAGCATTATCTTATCGTCAGAGCAAGCCATACATTTTATATATCAGTGCGTGCCCGTACGTGCGTAAATAAATGGTCATAACTTGGGAAACGGATGAAGAAGAAGGATACCAAACCTTCAAAAAGGCACATACTCAGGTCCCCAGCGTCAATTGTGACGTCATAGCAAACGAAGAGGAATTGTGACGTCATATTAAACGAAGAATTGTGACGTCATAGCAAACGAAGAGGAATTGTGACGTCATATTAAACGAAGAATTGTGACGTCATATTATACGAAGAATAATTGTGACGTCATAGCACAGTGTCCTGTCATTGGTTTGGTAAATAAATGACCATACTTGGGAACCACTTGTCCGATTAATACCAAACCTTGAAAAGGCACATACTCAGGTCCCCAGCGTCAATTGTGACGTCATATCAAACGAAGAATTGTGACGTCATATTAAACGAAGAATTGTGACGTCATAGCACCTTGTCCTGTCATTGGTTTGGTAAATAAATGGCCATAACTTGGGAACCACTTGTCCGATTAATATCAAACCTTGAAGAGGCACATCCTCAGGTCCCCAGCAATATACCTGGCAAGTTTCAATTAGATCGGACTGGCGGTTGTCGAGAAAGAGCAGTCGCAGACAGACAGACAGAGAGATTGCTGGAATTATAGATAGATAATATTATGGGGGTTGTACTTACTAGAGAGGGGGTTCAGTACCCATGATGCAGTACTCTGGCACCATATCGGTTGGCAAGCTATAAACGAGGCCAAATAATTGCAGTAAATCAAAATAACGAGATATACGTGCGAGATTGTGGAGCCACGGAAGTGAACACAGCCAACGTGGCGGCGCGCACGGCATTATGGGATAGCTCTGAAAAGCCTCTCTCCAGGACTTGGTTTAGCAGCAGCTTGGCCTCCATGTGGAGCTGCCGTCCGTTTCTTGAAGGATCCCTGAGTCAGTCACTGCGTGATGCGAGAAGTTATTCCACAGTTCCATGGAGGTAATAGTGTTACGAATCTGGAAACCATATGCGCACTCAACATTCGGGTCCCAAAGTTAGTTATGTCGATAAGTATGTGTACAGTTAGAATCCATCCGCTTATGTCTAATGGGAATTACATGTGTGCGCTACAGGTTATTTTTTTAGCGAGGTTTTTACATCAACAACTACAACAATAACAACACCATCGCCCACGTGCACTGTGTCACGTACAGGGGTGAGGTGGAGAATAGGGTGCTCCCCTGGCTGTTCCGTTTGGGTTCCCAGACACACACATGGTGGGAGGGTGTTCGTTGCCCTCACACCAGACCACCCCTTGCCCAATCAGGGAAGCTATCACCTCAGGCTGGCTCTGCCTTAGCCAGATGGAGTGTTCGGCCTGGCTAATCGGGAGGTCGCCAGTCAACCCACCGTCCAACCAGGAGGCGAGTGGCGGGAGAAGAAGCTCCTCCCTCCTCAAGAGGAGGAGAGTGGTTGTCTGGACGAGTGTTGAGGGACGAGGATTGCGTTCTGAAGGATCGTGGCAATTGCGTTCTGCAGACGGTCATGGTCGTGGTCGTGGCTGGAGCAGTCTGAGACAGTGGCGAGTGTGGCTTGGTCCCATTCGTGGGCCGTCGACTTCGCGTCATGGGTTCGAGTCGGTGGAACTGCACGAGGCGGGGAGATACCTGGCTCCACCGAGAAAAGACCCACGGGTCCATTTCGTGTGTGTGTGTGTGTGTGTGTGTGTGTGCGTGTGTGCGTGCGTGCGTGCGTGCGTGCGTGCGTGCGTGCGTGCGTGCGTGCGTGCGTGCGTGTCCGTGGGCCTCGTCAGTTAAGTAGAGCTGTTTAAGTGTTTTCTTTTCATTGTACATTGCATTTTATTCGTGATAACTCTGCTCTGTGTTCCCTCCCGATTATTCTTTATAAATAAACCCCCTGTTAAATGTACCAGCTCGTTTCTGTGTTTCTTTCATTGGCTTGGCACGCTGTGTATTGAGAGATAGCGAGGGTAAATTGTTCATTTGGTCCGGCGTGGCTCTGGTAACTCCGCTCGGTTACGCCGGATCCGAGTCGTTACCTGCGACACGGATTGGACAGAGTCAGCCGAGGGTGTGGTTCCCCGGTAGTTAGACTGCGTGGGTATTTAGGCATATTGAAATTAGGCAATTAACCCCACCCCAC
Organism: Eptatretus burgeri; assembly: GCF_056783735.1. NCBI lineage: Eukaryota > Metazoa > Chordata > Myxini > Myxiniformes > Myxinidae > Eptatretus > Eptatretus burgeri. The sequence goes on from NC_140968.1 coordinate 45,778,463, forward strand.
GCCATTGAAGTATTGGCGACCACGGTCCTTAAAGTGACCCGTCGGCTTCGGAGTTATCCGGGGTGACGACCTATAAATTCCGGTGTGTTCGGTGGAGCCGACTCTACTGCTCCCCCTAGCTCGGGCTCGCCACCGATACCCGGCCCACAACAATAGTTCCTCACTTGTGTTACGAGTCGGCTTCGTTGAATGCCCTCTCAAGGAACGGTCAGGGAGACGACGGTTGTAGTTGCAGCCATGATGATATTTGTACGTTTCAGTTAGATCGGCACTTGCTCTGCTTTCTTCAACAGCTTCCATCCAACACGATGGTCTCCGGACAAGAAGAGTAAATCTGTCCTTTTAAGGCCATGGACTTCAGGTAGGAATAGCATACTCTACACCTGGATGAACTATAGGTTTGTACAAAGTTTCAACTTCTTTCTTTGGTAAATCCAGCGAAGCATGTTTTATTCCTGTTTTTATTTTACCTCCACCACCGAAGGTGGACGGAGATTGTTTTCACCTCTGTTTGTTTGTCTGTCTTGTGAGCAAGAAGTCTCAAAAAGTTGTGGATGGATTCGGACAAAACTTAGTGGATGGGTTTTAGGCTAGTGGCCAAATGAGGTTTTGGGTGGCATACCGCTACCCAAGGTAGAACAAGTCACAACCTATTTTTTGTTGAAGAGGGATGTTTGGGGAGTTAGAAAATCATGGTTGTGAACCTGAGATCATTGCACAACATTTTGAAAATCACGTTTACATATGTACCACTGCAGACTGCAAAAATGGATTTAATCGCCACAGATTTTGGCTCATATATTTGTTAATACTGGTGCTACAAACACAAATTTGGTACTAAAATGTGAGGAATGATGACATATATATATATCTGTGAAAAACATTCGTGATGTAACAAAGGCTTTTGTGTGACCTACAGGCAAAAATAGTGGAATTTTACTCAACAAATCAGCTTTGGGTTTACCAATAAATATCAACTAAACAATTAATTTCTTCATAAGTATTTGAGTTGTATTACTACATATTACATCAAAATAACCCTCTATCATTCTCCTTTTTAGAAATAGAACTCGTAAAGATAAATCAGTTGAATTAATAGTTATTACCGAAACCATATGTCACCCCCCCCCTAAAAGTAACCGACATTGATTCATTTATAATACATGTATATGCATTAACCAAACAAGAATGATTTTAAATCCAGTTGCAGAAAATCAATTTTGAGCTTGATTGCCTTTTTCTAAAACTACTGATATATACTTATCTTTAATTATTTCATTTCAGAGGCTTGTGCTGACAATTGATCTGCAATTATGGATCTGGAACCACCTGTTGTGAAGCGTCGTAAAATTGACACTGACCACTGTATCATATGCTTTAAACCCCTCAACCCTTAAAAGCAAGAAGTTGTAAAGAACCCAACATTTAATGGTTTGAGTGCAATCTTCAAAGCAAGTCAAATCAGAAAAGATGACGTTTACGAAAGTATCTGGCCTTTGCAACAAGACATATTGAGTCTTGATTTGAAAGTATCATTCCACAAATCGTGTCGGGCCAAGTATACCAGCAAGTCAAATATCTCCACATCCAACCCCAGTGAGAGTGACCAGCAACCATGCACGTCTGCGGCAACAGAACACACAAGAATCAGCAGAAATGAAACAGCTGGGTTTGACATCAAGACTAACTGCTTCATTTGTGGAAAATCCAACACTTCCAGAAACAAGCTTACACCGGTATCTACAGGAACTGGACAGTCCACCAGAGAAAAAGTTCTGGCAGTAGCTGACAAAAGACAAGACAATAAAATACACATGCGCATGCTTGCCTTTCCAGATTTGTTCGCCTATGATGCCAAGTACCACAGGCTATGCTATTCACACTATATTTCCGAAAGGAACATCACTGCTGCAATTCGTAAATCAGGAGAGGAAACAATGGGCACATTACATGAAGCTTTTGATGAACCGAAATGTTATCTGGAACAAACTGTGTTCTCCAAACCTAAGACAGTGACAACCCTCGTTCATCTGAAAGATGAATATGTTGGATATTTGGTTTCACTGGGTACCACGAATGCAGAACAGTATAAAACTTGGAAGTTGAAGGAGCGATTAACTAAATATTATGGTGACCAAATAGTCTGTGTAACATTTGATGGCCACACTGACATCACATGCTCTTCTTCTGTGACCTTAAGTGATGCCCTGAGAAAAGCCACGATTCTGCAGAGCATGACTGATGAACCAGAATATGAAGACAATCCCGTCTGATGAAACATCAGCCACAGATAGTAAAATGCATACTTTGCATGCTCCAGCTGGTATCCTGAGGAAGCACATGGCTGATATCGAGCATGTTGGAAATATGTATGCACCTGTCAAGGAAACAGATATTCAGCACTGTGCAGAATTTGTTCCTAATACACTCTACGACTTTATTCAGTGCTGCACCAGTGAGAAATCACACACGAATGTAACCAGCTGTAGTGATGAAGGTGTTATGAAGAACAACCTGAGGACGATCGCCATTTGTCACAATATAATATCACAGAGCCGTCAAGTGTACTCCACAATAATGCTTGGTTTAGCCTTTCAGGTGCATCATGAATTGGGAAGCAAGCATCTCATTGACATGCTTCATGAATAAGGCAACATGTTGTCCTATGATGAGGTGAGACGTTTCCTCACGTCTGTGACTGTTGATCAAATTGCCTCGGAGGATATTTACATCCCCAAAGTTCTTCAAAACCTACGCTGCACCGACGATGACTATAGGCAGAGCAGAACATGTTATTGTATCTCTGCAGGACTGACCTGCACTGAATTCTGCTCGTGTAGTGCAGTCGATTGTCCAAATATTGATGATTCTGTTGTCTTTGACCACAGCACTGATGAAGAGCGTGACTGAACTTTTAAATGTATTACAGGTATTACTTCATGTGATAGATGTACATAAGTTACAGTGCATGTTATGAATTCATTATCGTCATATGTGAAATTGCTTATATCAACATGTAATGATGTCTATAAAAGTCACTTTCACAATTGTGTCAGAATCTTAAGTCAATTCTTCATGTTGGTTTTCTATCGGTCAGCATTAGTGGGGCGACATATGATTTCAGTTCTAACGATATCATTTCAGTGACAATTATATCATTAGATATATTTTTCAAAGGGTAAATAAACTTGGATTATGTTGATGTAACAAGTATGACTGCAAGTCCAATATTTTTGAAGTAATTAATGTTTTTGTTGATATTTATTGGTAAACCCGAAGCTGATTTGTTGAGTAAAATTCCACTATTTTTGCCTGTAGGTCACACAAAAGCCTTTGTTACATCACAAATGGTTTTTACAGATATATATGTCATCATTCCGCACATTTTGGTCCCAAATTTGTGTTTGTAGCACCAGTATTAACAAATATATGAGCCAAAATCTGTGGCGATTAAATCCATTTTTGCAGTCTGCAGTGGTACATATTGTGTAAACGTGATTTTCAAAATGTTGTGCAATGATCTCAGGTTCACAACCATGATTTTCTAACTCCCCAAACATCCCTCTTCAAGAAAAAATAGGTTGTGACTTGTTCTACCGTGGGTAGGGGTTTCTCACAATTTTAGGCCCCTTTTTTAATTTGGCCACTTGCCTATTTGGTGCGTGCCATGGACCAATTGATTAGATTTTGGTGAAGACTCAGATCTGGATCAGGATACTAGATTTTTTTTTAAAGTGATTCTTCACCATTGAGAGATGGAGAGAAAAACAAAAGAAGCACGATATCTGTAAATGCTATGGCCAGGTTAAGACAAAACTATGTGGATGAGTTGGTTAGGTGACCAGAACAAGCTGATTAGATTTTGGTTCCGGTCCGGATAAAGATCCGGCTTATTGGTCGGATACAAAATGTAAACTGTTCTTCCTGGTGGAGATATGTGCTCTGTCTAGTGTCGTTCTAGTTTCCCTTTTTTTTCTTTTTTAAACAACAGCTGCCGCATGAGCATGAGATGTCAAGTCATTCAACATTAACATTCCCTAGTCTTTCTGCTGTTTCACTTCCTCAAGAAACTCTCTACCGATACAGTAGGTGAAATAGACAAGACACTTCTCGGCAATGAATCCGAGTTTCCATGTCCTGGACCAAGGACACAGAATTTAAATGTTCCTGTAACTCCTCACAGTCACTCTAGCTGTTAATCTCTGAATGAATCTTGGTGTCATGTGCAAATGCTTCTATGGTACTTTTCGCACCATTTGTACTATTATTAACAAATACTAACAAAATAATGGGTCCTATTATTGATCCCTGAGGGACACCACTGGTAACTCGTGTCCACATGGACGAAATGTTTCTTAATGCCACAGTCTTCTTGCGTTGAGAAAGGCCGCAATCCAATTAAGTGTCGATCCTTTTCTTCCACAGTGCTGCAACTTTAAAAGCAGTCTTTTATGGCAGACTCGATTGGATGCCTAACTGACATCCAAATAGATTATATCAGTCTGAAATGGACAATCGTAGGAATACGTTCAGTCAGACAAGCAGTCTATCAACTGTGAGGCAGGAGCATTTTTTCTTCCTGGAACCTGTGCTTATCACAAGCTTCTGTATGTAACAACACCTGATAAAGAACATTTCTCTCAAGGAGTTTCACGACTTTATTCAGAAGGGAAACGTGTTGCTCGTACTGTACAGAAAAACGTGAAGTGGTTTCGAAAAAGGGTGAGACATTTCCATCCCTCCAATCCTGGGAAATTTGTCCAGATTTGATAGAATGGTGAACAATAGTTGATAATCTGGGGTTAAATTTATTTCACTCCCTTTGACCCTCCCTAACTGAACCTTCTTGGTTGTTTCCTGTGTTTCCTCTCCTATTCCTTCATTCCTTTGTGTTGGCTGATGCCTTTTCTCCTCTGTCACCTTGCTTTTCCATGAGCTCAGAATTTGTATGGGGTGGGGGGGGGGGGGGGAGACACCTCATAAAAACTCTCCACCAACACAAGCCTTCCTTTCTCCAAGATTTAATCATCGTGGAGAAGGTTGTATATTAAGAACATGGACAACTGCTTTAAACTCACTATTATTAAAGGAAGGCACTGCCAACGATGATGCCAACCGGGCCACCTGAAATTATTTTCAACCAAATGTCAAAACCATTCTGCATTTCTCATGCTCTTTGTAATGTGTAAGCTAATTGTGCCTTCAGGGTTCAAATGCATTGTTTATCTGCAGCATCCTGGAGGTATGAACGTTTTGGAGGAGCACTCTGGAAGAGATTCCACAGAGGTTTTTGAAGATATTGGCCACTCCAATGATGCTCGAGGGATGCTGTGCCAGTTTTACATGGCGACCATTCATCCTGTGAGTTGCAAGCTTTTGTCAGTTAATTGTATTGATGGTATGAACTACAGTGGGGCCATAGCTCAATTTTACAGATCGTCAATTGTTATTTTCCTCCATTTCAAACTATTGTTTATTATTATTATTATTATTATTATTATTATTATTAACTGCTTCATTTATGTCCAGTTTTTACTCAGTTTGTTCCTGTGGTGGGTGATACAAATGCAGAGAGCCCTCTTTTAAATTTTGTACTATCTACATCTTATAAATATTTTCAAGTGTTTGTGTGTGTGTGCCTTTTTGTATGTTATTCTTTCATGACTGAACTATAGCACTTCGAGGCCCAAACTTTTGGTTGGAGGTACTTCAGAATCTACGCAGGGTTTGATGCTTGAACCTACCCCCCCCCCCCCCCCGGCAAGGAAATTATCTGACCTTGTTTGTGTTGGTCTGAAAATCAAAGAAAAAAAAAAACCTGGCTTGGCCAATGTCCACCACATTTTGCAAACATACGAGGTGTACCCAGTATCAGACTGTGGACACACGGAAAAAACCACCCCCCATAAGGGTGACCCCCCCCACCCGTGAGGGTGGGAAACCCACTTGTGCTTTCCACCTGTATGACTCAGACAATCCAAAACAGATCTTGCATATGTGCTGGTAATACCCAGGGTCACGTCATGGGTACCCCCAAAAAAATAATAAAAAAACCCCTCCCTCCCCATAAGGCAATTGTCGGTGGCTTTTTTAATTTTTATTTTGTATACCAAGTCGAGGCTCGTGGAAGAGCTAATACACAGAAACATACAAGGTAGGAGACGAGGGGTGGGAGGGGGAAGCACAAAATAATGGGGAACAGACAGTGATATCTGTGGAAGGGAGAGGGATGGGGTAGGGGTACATGGGGAAAACAAGATGTTACTACAGGGACTTTCAGGAAGGAAAACAGGGAATTTGAAGGAGGTGGGTTTGGGATGGATTAGCAGGGGTTGTAAAGATCAAGATTTTGGATGGGGGAACATATGAGATGGTGGTGAAAAGCTGTTTTGAAGACCTGGAGGGAGGAGTGGGGTTGAAGAGAGTGTGGGAGCTTGTTCTCGAGGTGGAGCGAAAAAAGAGGAATGCAAGAGTGAAGGTGAGCAGTGTTGTGTTACAGCTTGTAAAACTGTTTGTGAAAATGCAAAAATAATAGAATTTTTTAAAAAAACCGCTGGGCCAATCTCCACCAGATTTTGCAAGCTTGCTGGGGGTACCCCATGGTCAGGTCATGGGTACAATTCTCCCACCACCCATGCAAGGCAATTATCTGTATGTATTTACAGTGCCATCAGAAAGTATTCACACCCCTCGATGTATTTTTTTTCTCGCATTTTGTTGTGTAACAGCCTGAATTTCAAATTGATTAAATTTAAATTTGTCACCAATCGGCAATATACCCCATAATGACAAAGTTAAAATGTGTTTTTAGAAATTTTTACAAATTAATTAATAATGAAAAGCTGAAATGTCTTCTGTCAATAAGTATTGAACCCCTGAGTCAATACTTTGTAGAAGCGCCTTTGGCAGCGATTACATCTTCGATCGAGTCTTGTTGGGTTTGTCTATCAGCTTTGCACATCTGAATCTGGATATTTTCTCCCATTCTTCCTTTCAGATTTGCTCAAGCTCTGTCAAGTTCGATGGGGAGCGTCGGTGAACAGCAATCTTCAAATCTTTTCACAGATTTTCAATTGAATTCAAGTCTGGGCTTTGGCTGGGCCACTCAAGGACTTTCACATTCTTCTTCTGAAGCCATTCCAGTGTTGCTTTGGTTGTAAGCTTGGGGTCATTGTCCTGTTGGAACGTACATTTTCGCTGCAGCCTAAGGTATTTTACACTCTGAAGCAGGTTCTCCTCAAGAATTTGCCTGTATTTGGCTCCATTCATTGATCACTCCATCCAAACAAGTCTCCTAGTCCCTGCCGCTGAAGAGCATTCCCATAGCATGATGCTGCCACCACCATGCTTCGTGATTGGGATGGTGTTATATGGGTGATGAGCTCTGCTCGGTTTCTGCCAGACGTAGCATTTTGCATTCAAGCCAAATAGTTCAATTTTCATCTCGTCAAACCACAGAATCTTTTGCCTCATGCTCCGAGTCTTTCACGTGCCTTTTTTACAAACTCCAGGCGTACTGTCATGTGCCTTTTTCTCAGGAGTGGCGTCTGTCTGGCCACTCTCCCATAAAGCTGATTTGTGAAGTGCTGCAGAGATTGTTGTCTTGGCAGGTTCTCCCATCTCAGCCAAGTTTCTGTCAGAGTTGTTCTGTGAGAGTGGTCATTGGATTATTGGTCACCTCCCTGACCAAGGTCCTTGTCTGGTGACTCAGTTTTGTCAGACAGCCAGTTCTAGGAAGAGTCAGGGTTGTTCCATATTCTTTCCATTTCCTAATGATGGGGCTCACTGTGCTCTTGGGAACTTTCAACACTAGAAATAGTTTTTTTAGCCTTCCCCAGATTTATGCCTCCTCACACTTCTATCTTGGAGTTCTTCGGACAGTTCCTTGGTCCTCATGGTGGGGTTTCTGCTCTAACGTACTGTCAACTGTGGGACCTCATATAGAAATGTGTGTTTCTTTCTAAATCATGTCCAATCAATTGAATTGGCCACAGATAGACTCCAATAAAGTTGTTGAGACATCTCGGGGATGATCAAAGGAAATTGGATGCATGTGAGCTCAGTTTATAGTGTCATAGCAAAGGGGTTGAATAGTTATTGACGCACAACATTTCAGATTGATTTGTAAAGATTTCTAAAAACATGTTTTCACTTTGTCATTATGGGTTTTTTTTAATTCAAAAATGTAATCCATTTTAAGTTCAGGCTGTAACTCAAAAGGTGACAGAAGTTGAGGGATATGAATACTTTCTGAAGGCAGTATGTATGTATGTATGTATGTATGTATGTATGTATGAAAATCAAGAAACTGACCTCAAGCAAAGAAATGAGGCCATTCAGTCCATCATTGCCATGGTGCACTGTTGGGTTAATTTTTTTGCTACAGCTTAAAAAATCTTCTTGATGGTTTACTGAAGTCTCTAAATAAAACAATGTTGATTGGGTAACCCATTTTGGGTGGAGTATTCAGCGCTGCATGGGGGGGAAAAAACAATTATGGAGGGGGTTCCGGTACATGTTGCTCATTGAAAACGTAATCTTGTAAATATTTCTGTGCTTGTACATTGCTCTTTCACAGCCAATCCTTAGCACCTAGAGGACCCAACTTTTGGGTGTCGGTACTTCAGAATCCGAGCAAGGTTTTAAGCGACTACATCCGTTTTGAGGCCACCATAATATGAACTTTGGGATGTGGGATCAGGCAGTGCTATAAACCACCATGAGGCCAATAATTACATCGGTTTTCAATGTCCAACAAGTCTCTAAACTACCACTGGGAAAAGCTTACCCTGCTGGGCAGTGCCGGCCAGCCCATCTCGTATCGCAACTTCATGCAAAAAGGCTTTTTTTATGATCCCTTTACCAGATGTTCCATAGATTTACTCCTGTTACTTGTATTGTTCCTCCCATCCTGTTTTCTCCAATTTATCCTCCCTCTCTCCCCCTTCCTTGGATCCATAATCAATAAATGACCTTCTGTGCCAAGTATGACCACTTTGGCAAATATACAAAACTGAAGAGGTCTCTGTGCCCAATTGTTACCTCTGCCACCGAAGGTAGAGGTCATATTTTCACCCCTGTTTGCCTGTTTGTTTGCAGGATATGTCAAAAAGTTGTGAACGGATCCGGATGAAACATTTTTGGACAGATTGGGTGTGAGACAAGGACAAACTGATTTGATTTTGGTGATGATCTGGATCCGACCACTCAAATTTTAAAAATGATTCTTCACCATTGAGAGATACTGCTAAACTGATATGTAGCACGATATCTCAAAAAATTGTGGATGGATCGGGATGAAATTTTTCGGACAGGTTGGGTGTGACAAGGATAAACTGATTAGATTTTGGTGAAGATCCGAATCCAGATCTGGATACGAGAATTATTTAATTTTTAAAGTGATTCTTCACTGTTGAGAGATAGGGCCAAAAATGATATAGTGCTGTATAGCATGATATTTCAAACATATGTTGGGCCTGACCTGTTCTCATGGATCAGGCATTGCGTGGCGGAGGTGTGTGCTCTACCGAGTGTACTTGTAGATTTATCTTCTATCCTTAATGCTGATATCATTAAAATTTATTTATGATGGGGAGGATGTGGATGTGGGCAGAGATGAGGTCTTTGCATTAACACCTCTCTTCTGTTTATCTTTAACAGGATGACTTGGGAGGACTACCAAATGGGGTAATGTTATGTTATGAATTTGTAATTTCAATACAATTTGTGATTCTTGTACAAAAGCAACATTTATCTTCCAGAGCCTCTCCTCATTCAGTTATCCATGAGATGCTGTCATTGATAGAGGTAGACATTATGAGGTTCATTTTGGGGATGCAAGCAATTGTGTTCATAAACATATTATTTGTGGAATTTATTAATTAATAATCCCCATAAAATGACTGCTTAAATTTGGTTCCATACTCACTTGCCTTTGCATGCAATTTGCACCTTGAAGACGTACTGTTGCCAATAATTTATTTTCATCATTCAAGTGGCACATTGATTTAACCTCATTTGAAAAGGTAAATGTTTAGGTTTAACATTACTAAAAGAATTAAAAATAATAAATTAAACATTTCTTTTCAGGAAACTCCTCCAGATGAAGAATCCTGGTTTCAAAATCTGTCCTACAGGTAACCAATCAATACATTCTTCTTAATTTATTAGTAAATTTATTTATTTTTTAAAACACGAAGGGAAATTCAAAGGAAAAGTTAATTTTATTACACAGGAGCAAACGATTTGTCCTTAAAAAAAAAAAAAGCCATAAAAGTTTGATGAATAATTGTTTGTTTTCACGAAATATTAAATTAAAGCCCAACATCAATGGTACTGCATTCCACCATATATCTCGTTCTCGACGCTGACAAGATTGTGATACCTTGACCAGGACCGAGCATTCGTTGTGTCAGCGTTTGGCAGTGTGAATGAGTGGGGAAAAAGGGCGCATGACCTTTGACCCGTTGAACCCAAAATCGAATCTGTTCCTTATGTTATAATCCATACTTGTGCCCAATTTGGTTGAAATTCCTTCAGTAGTTTACAAATAATCATGGCAATAAACAACCGATAATGGATGCACTGCCAGACAGAAAACCCGAAAACGCAATGCCTCCAGCATTCGGCTACGGAGGCATAAACAGCTTTTTCTAATATCCAAGTCATTAAACGCATTCCTGCACAGTCAACATCTTGCTACAACATCCGCATTCACATATTCCAGTCCTTACCTGTCATCGTTTAGCTTCACTGAACTATCACAAATTTTCCCCAGAAGTTAGTACAAGGTTCCTGCACTCCAATTTGGCTCGACTCCATTTGGGTTCAAATGATTATGGTCTATATCCATCAGAAAATGCCATTGTGTTCTGTTTCGTGTTCAACAGCATCAAAACTAAACTGTGGCTCAATGATTTTGGTCATTCCTGTTGACGGGATGTCACTTCCACAAGTATTCCAGTTGTTTCAGATGCAGCCTATGGCTGCTGCTTGCATCATTTCTGGAAGCACAGCTGTGCCATTGGTGCAGTACCCATGTTGTCAGTAGAGCTGGTCCTCATTTTGCTGACCTCGGAAGAATGACAAGCTGAGTCATCCAACCTGATGTTATTTAAATGGACAAACAAGGGCTCAAATTTAAGATCTTAAGCCAACCACCTTTACTTCTACTGGTAAGCCAACACCAAACTAAGTATTCCAATGTTATTTTGGTATTTTATAATTTCTTAGTCTCATCTTAAAAAAAAAAAAATTTTTTAATCTATTCTGAAACTATATATATATATATATATATATATATATATATATATATATATATATATATATATATATATATATATATATATATATATATATATATATATATATATGTGCGTGTGTGTATATAATGCACACACACGTACTGGTGAGTTCATAGAACACGATACCCCATGCTGTGTTTATGTATGTACTTCAATTTTAATAAAATAGTAATTTTAAAGATTGTTGAAAAAATCCAGAAGTTTCGCGCTACTCAAATAGAACACAGCATCAATCGGAATCGTACATATAGCCATTTCTGCGGCCTCCTCTTCACCCTCTCATATGCCACATATTGATATATGGCATGGTTCTTGGAAGTATTATGAAGGCGGTTTGTGTGCTCGAGTCTTCAAGTATCTCATTCAATTTAAATAAAAGTTTAAAGGCATATTGATAAATTAATTCTGGGTTTTACCACCATGTTACCCAGTGTCCATTACATCACCTTATCGAACAGATTGCATTAGTTCTTCCTGCCTGTTGTTTGTGTCTTTCATAACATCCTTAAAAACAGTAAGTTTCCTGTTTGGAATTATTTTCAATTTTGTTTGCCAGACAGACAGAGTAAAAATATTATCTCCTCTCTGTGCATGCACGATTGAGATGAATTCAGAGCCAAAAGTACTGTAAAACGACAGACTTGTCTTCCTACTCATGTTATGATTCGTGTTCAAAACATAACATTCCATTTAAATAAGTTGTTCCTCGATCATAAACTGATAAGACAGACGGACGGATAGATGTGAACCAGTTGCTTAACCTCTCTTTTCGCTTTGCGTGTGCGGGGTAACAACGATGGTGAGTATTTGATGGGAAAGTACAGTGGCCTGCAAAAGTATTCACCCCCTCCCCCCCCCGAGCAATAACACCACATTTACATGAATTACGAATTATGTAGAAACAATTTTTATAAATTAACATTTTTGTTCACAACCGAAGAGATCACACTAAACATTGTTAGAGTTGGAGGAGGTTACATGTCAGGAATAACTGCAAAAAGCATGTACAAATCAAAATTCACTGGTTGCAAAAGTATTCAGCCCCTTGGGTCAGTACATGGTGGAATCACCTTTTGCAGCAATGGTTGCTTTGAATCTTTTTTTGGGTAGGTCTCCACTAGCTTAGCACAGTGAGATGGTGAAATCTTTGCCCATTCTTCACATGACAATTGCTTAGTTCTGCCAAGTTTGATGGGGATCATCGATGGACTGCATTCTTCAACTCTTGCCATAAATGTTCAATTGGGTTAAAGTCAGGACTTTGAATGGGCCCATCAAGAACATTTATTTTCTTCTTATTCAGCCACCTCAGTGTGGCTTTAGCTTTGTCTATCCTTGATGGTCATCAGATCATTGACTTGATGAAATGTGAATCTCCGACCCAGGTTCAGATTCATGGCTGACTCCAGCAGGTTTTCATCAAGGATTCACCTGTACTTTGCACCATCCATTGTCCCTTCTGTCCTGACCAGCTTGCAAGTCCCTGCTGATGAAAAGCAGCCCCATAACCATGATGCTGCCACCACCATGCTTGACAGTCGGGATGGTGTTGACTCAATGTGCAGTGTTAGGCCTGTGCCAGACCTGACACTGCATGCTTTGAATTTAGACCAAAAAGCTTTTCTCTCATTTGACCAAACAAACTTTTCTCCACATGCCTGCAGTATCATTAAAATGCTTTTTCACAAACACCATATGACCTTTTTAGATGCTTTTTTTTTCAGTAATTGTTTCTTTCTTACCACCTGTCCAGAGAAGCCAGCTTTGTGAAGGGAATGGGATATTGTTGATTCATGAACGCTGACCCCCATCTTGGACATGGAGCTCGCAGAACTTTCAGTCAATGTTGGATTTACAGTGACATCCTGAACCAGTTTCCTGCCTGCCTGGCTGCTGAGTTTGGATGGGCGACCTGATCTGGGTATAGTCGAGGTGGTTTGATGCGTCTTCCACTTCATAATGATGGATTTCACCGTAATCAAAGGGATAATTAGTTACTTCGAAATTTTCTTATAACCCTCTCCTGAACGGTGCTTCTCCACCACTTTGTCTGACTTCTTTGTAAAGCTCCTTGATCTTCATGTTTGACTTAGTGGTTGACCGAGAGAGTTGCACCTTAATACTCAGATAAGTGGGGACCTTAATTAAGTTAAACCACTGATTAAATACAGGTGAAACCTATTAAACTTACTTTGCAACCTTTCAAACAAATAATTTGCCCCGAAGTGATTTGGGTTGATGGTTTGAATACTTATACTTGGGTTGATGCACGCCAAGTGCATCAAAGCTTTATAAATCATGTGTAGTATTTAACGAATATAAACACCCTTGTTCAATTTGTTGGTGACATTCCAGTTTTATTTTTTCTTCATAGCGACTGTTAACAAATTTATTTATTTATTTTCGATATGAAAAATTATACGGATATGACTGGTATTTCGATACATATCGCCAGACCCTATCTTGGACATTGGATTTAATGAGAGGGAGCAGGGTCTTCAGCATCTGATGAGATGTTTCCACAGCAAAATTGTACACCATATGGTTGGTGATCCCAAACTCTGATACTAAGTTTTACTTGCTTACCTTCACCTTGTCCATCACTCCACTCCACCCCCCCCCCCTTTTCACGAAAGGATACAATCACATGGTCTTCACATCTGGTGCATTTAAGGTTTCGGGTGAAATGTTTCACGTTTTAAAGCCATTGTACAGATAAACTGAAAATTTGATGTGGTACACTGTTTTCATGGTGGGTGAGCGCACTTTAACGTTAGAGTGTAAAAATGTGATGTGGCACTCTCATTGGCTCGGATGCTCACCCGAAAAATTGTATCATCCCACTTCTACCAGAGCTAAACTTCATGTCATCCGACATGATCTTCATGCTGGACATTGTCCGTCATCCAACGGACAATACAACTTTTGATCCTTGCTTATCACACAGAAGCTTTCTTTCCGAAGTGTTCTCAAATTGGTGTGTCACTGTGTTGACCTCTTCAACAGGTGCAAAACGTTTTCAACCCATTTTTAATTTTGGGAACACTTGGATCTGGTGAACATGCTGCATCTATCCTTGATGGTCACCACTCTATCACAGTACATTCGACTGAGGATTCCGGAATTTGGAAATTAGTCAGGATTCTGTCAATAGCTCACCTACGCTTCACCAAGGACACCGTGTGATGTTCATTATCCACCAACTTGCGCTCGCAGATAGGGCACCCAGTTTTAACAGCAATCCGAGGGATGGCACACATTGATGCCTCCCTCACCTTTGCCAGCGAAACACCAGGATAACTGTTTGTATCTGGATCAGGGATTCAAACCCAGGCTAGACAGTTCAGAGGTGAGTATGCATAAATCTAGATTCTACGCTTTCTGTGAGTCCCTGAAGATGACAGGCGAGTTAAAACTTCCCACTCTCATGACTAACAGGTCACATATATTGCATTTTTGCATGTGGTGCAACATTATCATGGAGGAAAATATCATCATTTAGAAGAGCTGGACGCTTGTGTCCAGTAGTCTTGATCATATGGTGGTTGTCCTTAGTTACAGCTGCACCCTTTGAAACTGTCCAGCTTAACAAAATTCCAATGTGGTTGAAAGAGAATATTGATGCTTCCTTTCGTGGAATTTGGCTTTTTTGTTTTTATCTGGAGAACTTAACTCCTCGGGCTCCTTTCCATTCTGAACGAGACAACAGGTTCTGCCTCCAGCAGTGTTCCAAGTCAGTGTCCAATGCTGTTTAGAGCAAGCAGATCGAGTTTCTCCTACTCAGTGAGGATCTGTAGCTCTTGTTTGGCCATCACCTTTCTCTCCCCATCCCCCTCCCCAAGACATTCAGTGACAGAGGGATGCACTGTCGACCTGGTTATTTCCGACTGTCGCAAGTTATCAAATTGTGAAATACCCATGTTGAAAGAGTTTATCTATCTGTCTAAGGAGAAGTGAATTCTTGCAGAAAGTTTTCTGTAAAGCTCACTTGGCTGTGTCTGGATGGGTTTTTTGAGGGTGGGGGAGTAGCAGCTGAAACCTGAATCCTATCCAGGTTCCTCCTGATGATTCCATCTTTGCTCTTTACTTTTTCTTGGTCTTCCGTTTTGATTTTGTTCATAATAGCGCCAGTGTCGAGTGGATGGCCTGCCTACACCCCGTCCGTTATGCATGTCCGTTTTACCTCCCAGAAAGGATGATGCTCCTTCATTGTTACTCAACATTGAGTGCCGAAAAGTGCTGGGAAGAATCGCAAAAGTTTGCAAGTGGATTTTGTTTTTTTTGCATCACCAGAAATCCAACGAGTTTGAATGCCTTTGCTGAAGCCTTCTACCACAGTGAGAAACTTCATATTTTCCAGAAAATTGGCTGGCAACAAGAAAGTATACACTTCACTTCGTAGTTTAACTGCTTTTGATAAAAGCATAGCTTGTTGATTTTCCTAGAATGTTTTACGTTATGAGATGTAAGGAAGTAGGGGAAGGATCACACTTACATTGACAATATGATACAAAACCGAACTGATGTGAGTTCTGCTGTCATTCTCTTTTTCAGATCTGCACTCTACTTCCTTGTGCCAGCTGGACTTGCTCTCGTAGCTGTAGCAGTTTTGGTCTACCGCTGTCGCCGATCCACCTGACTTCATTTTACACTTGTTTGGCTTTTAGCTAGTCATTAAACCGAAATTGTCTCAGAGCGAATGATCGGACGACGAACCCTTTACGTGAAAGCCTACAACCATGAATGTGTATAACAGGGCATTGTTTCAAAGGCAGTTTATTTTGGACTTGTGTAAACTGTAGCAACTTGGAATGTTTCATCCTTTCCGGGGTGTATTTCAAAAGGATGGAAAGAAGCTAATGCGATGTACCCAGAATATAGATCGGTTTGCAACACTACTGTCAGTTTATCTGCAAGGGCATGACGATACCGAGCAAGGTGGTTCCGGGTCTCATTTCTTGTTGGGATTTGAGGCTTCACTGAAATCTGAGTGTACATATTTTTCCTTGGATAATTTATGGGTGATGTACATGTGGAAATGTCAACACATATTTATTTAAAATGTAACTGTCTGTCTAGATTAGAGGCACTCGCTCTTGAATCTGAGAAAAGTGGTAAAACTTGACCCCCCACCTTTCCCCCTCTACCACCCCATCTTCATTTTGTCATCTCTGTGCCTCCTCCATAGCAGGTCAGAAGTATTATTTTTTTCCTCCATACCTTTTGCCTGCATAATCTGAGGATGGTCTATTACACTGCAAAAAGTGCTTTGTCCAGCTCAGTGAAGCAGAAATGCCGATTTGTTATTTTGAATTGGGTAAATGGAAAGATTATCAGTCAGGTGTACTCTTAATCACAAAGCCCTTTACCATGTATAAACCTTGCCTTGAATAGCTTGAGCGTGGACTCAGACATTCACAATTGATGCACTTTTGATTGCATCTCACATCATTAAACTTTACTTTTCCAACAAACATTGCATTCCTTTGTCATGTAATAAAATGAACCCATGATTGGACTCCAAAAAGGCATAAAAATACATCCATAATTAAGTTGTTGCACCTTTAAAAAAAAAAGAAAAAGATACCCTCATTTAGATACAAGCTCAACCTGACAGTCCTTCATCATTTTTGGCACAAAGATCTCTCTGCACAATATTTGCACAGTTCAGTTTACATTTGTGCATCGTACTGTATCATTGCCTGCAGGAGTTCTCAGCACATTGGTTATTGGTCTATATTTTATCTGACCCAAGACACTGCTGGTAACTTACATATAAGTTATGTTCCTCCGACTCTATAAGAGAAGTATTATTTCTCAAAGAGAAATAGCAAGTTGCACAAAAACGTACAGCTTGTCGATTGCAGGCACAGGCCTGCAGGAAGGGGAAGCAAAGGCCTTAATATTTCTCATTTCTTCATATTGTTCCGCATGTCACTCCAGACAGTGAAACTGAAAAAAAAATTACACATTCCGAGATAGCAGTTTTGTGGAGGTCGTGCGAGTTACTTCAGAACTCAAAGGAATGCAATATTAACTTTGTTTTTATAAGTTTTGAGGTTTCTCCATCTGAACTGCAAATGTGGAAGAACAATGCACAGTCTTGAACGAATACCTAGAGGAAAATAAAATGTAATGCCCCGAAGCAAACTGTAATGCCATCTTTTATCAAATGGCAACATTTTAAAGCATGTTTTTTTCTTCGTACTTTGAAAGAAAACAAATTACTTGGGGCACAATCTTCACAGAAATGTATGGTCCTGCTTTAAATAATCAAAAATGACAGTTTTTTTTTTTTAAAAAGAAGAAATGTACGAGATTTGAGCCATGGTTGACAGCAAATAAAGCTCAGGGATTAGCCATGGCTAACCTGAGTTTGTGTTACCCTCATCTGCTTGGAGGTTGAACAGCATCTCTTCAAGCTTCTGCAGGTTTGGTGGAGCATCCATCAAAAAAGCATCGCTGTGCGTGGGGCAGACAATTGTACAGGGGTCTTGGAGTGACTGCTCAACAGTGTTCAGACTCATCAAGGGCGATGGTGGCCCTTGCTCATCCAACTGCTCTGAATTTGCTAGAAGAAAATGTAACCGTCATGCCCCCAATATGTCAGCAATTTCTCGAATAACCATCTCTATCCCCCACTACAAATATGCAAGGTGCACGTTAGATAGGTATGGTGTTGGCAATACAAAGCCTGGCAGATATGCCAATCATTACAATTCATTCATCATTATAAAATTAGACCTTCAAGGGTATCTTGGGTAACAATTAATAATTCGCTCATTTATGTATGCATGTGGCCGTGAAAAATTTGAGCCATTGAGCTTCCTTGCTTTCTGGCTGTGGATAACGAAGATTCCTTCAAATAACTCAGATGGTGCGGAATTTGTTTTTTTTTGTGTGTCGACAATGAGAAAACAAGGTTGGATGCAGAACCCTTGACTCTCATTTTCTTCTTTCGTATGCAGCACAAGGCTGCTGGGTAGCATAATTGGCTGAGGAAGCCACCGCTCATGCAATGCCCCATGCTGGTTTGGAGAGGAATTTGGCCATGGTGCCGGCGATAGCTCACCTACTCTTCACTGAGGGCACCGTGGGATCTTTAACGGCCACCAACTAATGCTGGCAGATTGGACGCCCGTTAAAATGTCCATCCAAGGTATGCCACTCACAATGACGAATGAAGCACCACGCTGCCTGTGAAACACCAAGATGATAGTTTATAGCTGGTCGGGATTCAAACCCAGGTGAGACAGCTTATTTAAAGGTGACTGTGTACCTCTCAGTCATCCTGCCAGCCCTTGTGTCGACTTGGATCACAAAAAAAAACCAAAAACATTTCTGCTCTAAATAGCTGTTAATTGATCATTGTACTGAGAATGGTAATAAAAAAGATTTATATTACGAGTTCAAAATCACTGGGAAAAGTGCATTTTGTTCTCTTTTTGGAAGAGTCTGTTTAACTTATGCAGTTAAACAAAGTTCAATCTTCTGGATAAATTATCCAAAGATGTGATATTGAGCAATTTGTGGACACTGCAAAGAAAGCTGAAAAAAAAACTTGATAAAAGGCCACTCAATTTGGCAATTTGCCATGAGCTTCTCATCAAGTCAGTGGTGTTTAGGCCTAAGTCACATTTGCCACGGCGGCCGTGGGGTCTCCAAAATCTACGGCTACTAGCAATTATACGGCGGCCGCAGTATTTCCACGGTCACACAATGTAGCAGTCACATATGTTTTTATTTTTCGGGGAGCCGCACGGCGTATTTAGAAATTGTGGAGACCGAAAACGTGGGGTTGCCGAACGGTCTTTGATTTGATGTCGCACGGTGACCTTAAGGGGGCCCTGCGGCGGCCATATAATTTTCAAGGCAGACGCAAGGCGACCGCAGGGGGACCCTAAGGCGAACGTGCGGCCAGACGGACGGTAACGAGAGGGTTCATTTTTTTTTAAAACCAGTTTTTTTTTTTTTTTTTTTCGGCTTGTCGAATTGAAATGAAAAAAGTTATAACTCCACGTTATAATTCCACGGCGACCCCTACAGCCTGTAAAATATAGCCAAATGGCGTAGGGCCACCCTGAGGTCACCACAGAAACTCTTTGGCCGCCGCACGTTTCTGTCAATTCAGAGGGCGTACGGCCGCCGTGTCCTCGCCATAGAGCAAATGTGACTTCGGCCTTAATCTTGGCAATCTGCTCAGAGTCTGTAGTTGGTGGTTCAAAACCCCGGCCAAGTCACACTAAAAACTTTCAAAATGGTTTGTGCTGCTTTCTTGCTTGATGCTCAGTGTTTAAAAGGATAGGAGCACGGATGATCCCAAAAGATTGGCATCCGTGGGGAGGAGGAAATTCCTTTGAAAATTCCCCGCTGAGTGTGGTGAGAAAGGCGGTGCCATTGTTGTAACGCTGGTACCCAGAGTATTCGTCTATGTCCATGTGTGTGTGCGGTCGCTGCACTACCAGCCTTGGATACTGTTTTAAAAAAAAAACGAAGTCCAGAACGAATATTTTGGAAATCCAAATGTCACAATTCAAAGCTCCGGGAAGGTTTTGGGCCAAGGTCCTGAATTGGGGGGGGGGGGGACACTAATTTGGCAGCAAACATGGTTGATGCAGAACCACAACTACTGAAAATAACATCAGTGGGACGTTTTTAATAAGGGAATGTTGGAAAAACTTCTGACCAAAGGCCCAGGGAAATCGACTTGCTGCATTTGTGCCATACAAATCAAACCAGCGTTTTACGATCACAAATGTCAATGCATTTTATACGAATAAAAAAAATTAATCCATTTCTGAGAAAAAGCAAGAACAAAAAAGTGGCCTTACCATTGATGGTGAAAGGTACAATCGAGGGAAGCTTTCCTTTATGCTGCTGAAAAACATTCCGGCCACTTTCCAGTTGCAAAGCCGTTTCCAGATCCGACACACCGATAAGGCCCGATCCCGTATCAAAGGGCCGGTCCAGCTGCATCGGCAGCGGACAGACATCAAATGCCCCTTGATCCTGTCCATGCTGATCGGGATATGTCATCTGCAATTCCACTGGTGGATCTGAAGCAGTGTCCATGCATGTGGTTGGCTGAAGAAAGCCCATTTTCATTTGATTATTTGTTGTGACTTTGGTATGCAATTCTGGACCTGTTGTTCCATCTACTTGAGGAAATGAAGCAGAATTCAACTCAACTTTAAGAATATCTTTGGTGGAGAATTGCATTGACGTTTCGAGAGCTTGGGTCTCGGTCACAATTCCGCAGTTGCCCATCATGGGAGTCGGAATGTCCTTTGGTTCTTGTGTAGTTTCCATAACCTGCTCAGTCTCTTTTTTAATCTCCTGCTTATGCTTCATAATCTGAGATTCCACCATCATGCTGTAGTTTTCAAAAACCTCCATTTCATGTGAACTCAAAGATGAAACTGCCTGAAGTTTTTCAACATTGGCCACCTCTGCAAAGCAACCTTGGTGAGGAGGTGGGGATGCTTGCACTCCTTGGGATGTGCTATCGTTCACAAATGAGCTGAATGAAGGGAACACGAGATCTGAGAGTTGCTCTGGCATTTGTTTGGTCAAAATTTCTAATGGAGGTCCTTCCACCTTGCCTGTGTACTCCTCAACTTGTGGTACATAGTGGATGTGATCTAGTAAGGGAGAAAGGGAAACAAGGGGCTGTATGATGGTGGGTTCCATGGCAAGTTTCTCACTGGGTAGTTCTGTTGCATTGAAGCCTGAAAGGCTTGGCTTTTCTCCATACATGTGCATCAAAGCCTGTCCATGTGCACCTGGTTCCAAAAGACCAGAGTTACTGGCTTGAACATTTACAGTTGAGTCAGATTGTGGGAAGGTGTTCAACATTACAGAATCCACGAACTGCAAGAAAGAAAGAAATCAAATTGTTCATTTAGCAAGTGATTAACATTTCCACCTGCAGGTATGACATGCTCTCATGTCAACAACAAACAGGTTATGTGGAATTGTCATTGGGCCACAAAAATATTTTCACAACGACAAAACTACTTGTACATTTTAGGCCTAAATCATATTAAAAGCTTAAAATATAAACTTATCAGCCCACATATATGGTAACTGTCACCAAAAGTCATGATATTCATACAACTAAAAAGTAATACATCAGATGGAAACAGATCTGGCCCGATGGCAAACTTGCACGATTGTTAACTCTCCCATAAAATCATAAACATTTCACCTGCTGGCTCTGGGCTGAGGGTTCTGCATTGAGCCCGATCTTCTCATGTTTCAACCACAGGGCCTCCAGAGGAACATTGGTACCGTCTAACAGCCCGGCGGTGGTGGAGTGTTCCATGGTTAATGCAGCTGAAAATAGCAAAGCAATCATCCCTCTCACCTCCCAAATGACAAATTATGCAATATATGTAAAGGATGGAGCTGTGCAGAAAAAACGATTGCACAATTTCAAATATCTACATTTCATGAAAGCAGTTGGATAATCACGCCGGTTACAACCATTTTGCCCCACAGGGGGGCGGGGGGTGCTGGAAGTCACTGACCTGCATTAGGAAGGTAAGTGTAGAAATGAGGCTCCGTGCTAATCCCTGCAGAAGTGCTTACAGAAATGTGTACACGCACTGGACTGGTTATCCCTTGGTTGCTGTAAGGCGGCACCTTCACAATCAGGTGATTCTGAAGGAGCAAGAATGGTTGCACAAAATGGCTGCGAGCAGGCAGATCTTTCATAATAATAAATATAAATCCCAGTGTCCATGGATAGTTGTCAACTTAGAAAACTTATTAAATGTGTTAAATCAAAGTGGGCACCATTTATTACCTCCACCACCAAAGGTGGACACGACTACGAAAACTCTGTCCACCTTAGGTTTTGTTTCCACCGCTGTCTGTCTGTCTGTTTGTTTGTTTGTCTGTCTGTGCGCAGGACATCTCAAAAGGTTGTAGATGGATTTGCCCGAAATTTGGTGGATACGTTGGGTGTGTGACAAGGACGAATTGATTAGATTTTGGTGAAGATCTCGAAACTAGAAAAACATTTTTTTTAAGTGATTCTTCCCCAACTGAGAGATTGGGCCAAAAACGATACACATCATATCTCAAAAAGTTGTGGATGGATTCGGCCGAAACTTGGTGGATGAGTTGGACAGGTGACAAGAACAAGCCGATTAGATTTTGGTCAAGAGCTAGATCCAGATCCAGATCCGTCCGATCAGTGGGATACAAAACGTAAGCTGTTCAGCCTGATGGAGGTATGTGCTCTACCGAGTGCCGTTCTAGATGTATATGCAAATGATAAGTTTTCTTTAGTCCCTCTCCCATCATTGCAATGTCATGGCGACGACATGGGTGAACCTTAATCCTGGGGGAGGAAACAATGTTGGTTTTAATTTTCAGAAAATGCAGGTGTCTACACAAACAAAATAATCTGCTGTTCATTTCATCAATCAATTTCCTTTTTTTTTTCTTTGGAAACTAGAGATTCACCTTTTCACAACTTCACTTGTAAAGAAGTTCCAAAAATGAGAAATGTCAAAAATGCTTGTTCGTGTACGCTGCTCTCATTGCACGACTGAAAACGCATCGTTTGTTGGAATTATGGAAACTCTGGGGAAATTTTAGGAAATGTTGAATCTTATGCATCATGGGACCATCTGCAGGATCCAAGCTTATTTAAACAAGATGGAACCCTTTCAATTTGGTTTAGCATGTTTTGCATTGCTACACGTAGTACCTGGTGGAAAAAGTCCAGTTCCATTTCAGCAGCTGCTTCCCAGGAAACTGTACCACCTATTGGGTTTCACAAGGGATATAGACATCGTACAAAAAGATGAAAAATGTTCAGTTCAGGAAAAAAAGGCATAAAAAGTAAAGTTGCTGATATTGATAAAACTTCATATAAAACAGTCCTGCATGAGGGGAGGGACTTTAGGGAGAAGAAGAAGATGGACATATACAAGGAAGAATAACAAATACACAGGGATGGGTGTTGGGGAGTAATTATTATTATTCCTTTTTAACTAAAGGAAAGATGCAAATGAGGTTAAGAGAGTAAAGTACATGGAAGAGCGGGTAAGGTAAATTTAATTTCCATGTTCATATGCAAACAAAACTCTCAAATATACGAGGACAGTAAAACAACTGTTGATTTAATCTCCCTTGGGATGTTGTGTTAAACGTCACTTTAATGCCAACTGTTTGTAGATATCCGGTGTCATATTGTTAAATTCCTCCTTCAAAGCGAGTACAGGTTTATTGGTTGATTGTGGTTTGCGAGTCAGCAAGAACATCTCAAAGTGGTTTGATTATGTTTAAATTGGGTTGGGCCGGGGGAAGGGGGGGGAGGGGGTCCAGTAGTTTTGGCAAAAGTCTCTTTTAAAAGCGTAAACATCTTCTGAAAATATTATCACATTGATTTGAAACTGCGCTTTCTTGGTGTTGTCAGACCGTCAAGCTGACAAGATATGTATTTTTAGCGATTCAGTTCGAGAATTGTGAAGCATCACAATTAAATTTAGGAATATTTTTGGAGGAAAGATTAAAGAGACATACATATTGTTACAGTTGTGGAAATTCACAGAACACCATTCAGGTTCCCCAGAGGTCAGTTATTTCGGTAAGTGTGTGTCCAGGATAGATTTCCCCACCGGTGTATAAAGGGAATTATTTGTGTGCCGGGCTGCGCATCTTTTGTTAGCCGTTATTCTGTTCGATCTTTTATTTCAAACAAACAGCACCACCACAGCGCCAACCACACTACAACCACGCCACCACCACCACAACAGCATCTCAACAGCTCCCGCCCTGATATCCCTCAGAACGGGTAAACAAGAATGACGGTTGGGCAACAACCACAGAGCCAAGCTGATCTCTCCTGGAATTTTCCCCCGCGTGCCGGGAAGGGCAGGGAAAAAGGCGCATCGACGATAAAAAAGGCGGCGTTCGCTCGGAGAAGGAGAATTGGGGAGGAGAGCGTAATAATTGGTGAGGACACCAGGAGAATTGGTGCCATTGGTAGACTTGGTACGAGATTTGGTGGTGCCATCGGCGGACTTGGCTCTCTTCTTGGTCTCCTTGGCGTCGTTGGAGCTGGTCGAGTAGAAGCCGGAGAGGAGTCACCAGCCGGATCGCCGTTGAAGGCACTGGTGGAGTCCAGCGGAGTGTGGGCAGAGACACCGAGGGTCGCCGAACCAGGGCCCAGCGAGTCACCATGAAGGTGGCAGGTAACCTGCCCGGCCTCTCAGAGCCTTGCGGTCATCCTGGCTCTGAGAAATATTAAAGGCTTACGAGCCCGGGTCTTTTCTTTCCGGGCTTTTGCATGGAAGTCTGTGGCGCCTTGTCCGATAAGTAGAATTGTTGTTAAGTGCATGTACATAATAAATAGACATCGGCTGTAGGTTTTCTTACTCGTGTCTTTTCCCCTACCCCCATTCATTGCTTACGTGCCTGCATTGGAAATAAATGTCCCCTATTGTTTGAATATTCACCTGCTCGTTGCGTCCCTTCCTCCATTGAACTGCCGTAATTGCGCTTGGAATATTAGCTGGTTTTTAACACCGATAAGATAATCGGGTCCGATGGGGCTTGGCGATATAAAACCGCTCAGCAATCGCAAACGGAACGAGCTGCATAAAGCGGCTCGTTTCCGTGCAGGCTCCGTTGAGGTGTAAATCCCCGGCATTTCTGTCTGCGTGAATAATTAGGTACATTGACAATTCGGCGATCAACCCTGTCGCGCGTGGACAGAAGAGTTGGCCGATTTATGGTGTGGTTAACAACACCCCTCGCTGGGTTTTGGCGTTGATCCGAAAAGCTGCGACTGGATTGCCACGTTCGGTGGGCGCGTGCAGCCGCAAATTAGCTAAAGGCGGTCGCCCGCACGCCGGAGTGGCGGAAATCCACAACAATATTATAAGATAATTAAATTAGTTGCTTGTGCAAGTCTGGCTTAAGTATAAAGTTAAGACCTTGTAAATAGCAGAAAAACTTGTTGTAGTTCATATTCATCGATATGAGAAACACCTGCTCCCTAAAGGTGGGAGGGGGGCAACTTTAAGATGGAGGTGGCCATCCCAACTTAGTAGAATATTCCCATGCACACTCGGAGTACAACCACCAAGTTTCAGCGCATTTCTGTCAATGAACAGACAAACAGTCATGTGTGCTTCAACGCATTCCCCTCACATCCTCACAAAGATGACTTTAGTTTTCATTGATACGACAACACAGAGAATTGGCATGTTTTGAAACATTTGTATAACTTCCAGGAGTTAATTTTTTCTGAGCAATAACATGCAGTTTTGAAATTATTCTGTCCAGCGGTGTAGAAGTGTATCAACAGGTATAACAATTCACCCACTTCTTATGATAATTCTCCACTTTAATCCATGTGTTAAAGTTGCCAGATTTCTCCGTTCATCCGTCCCTCTGTCTGTCAAGCTCATGGGATGTCATTACGTTGAGCGAAGCTACCCCTCTACGGATGTGCACGTCATTGTGGCGTCCAGCACTCAACCCATCCCATCACTTCACTTACGGAAGCTAAACACCATAATCCATAATATTTCTGACTATGCGACTATCTCATGTCCGTAGGCGACGGCTGAAAGCCAGACACTCGGCGTCAGGATGACAGATTTAGTAAGATGGCATTACGTCTGGGATATCATTATGGTGTTACATGTCGCACGAGGCTTGGCCTTTATAACACTAACAGTAAAGCATTCATGACTCGATGAGAATTGCATTTTGCAACTTGAGAAATAGAAGAAGAAAAAGACGCAACGCCTGATCCCTGGGAAATATAAAGGAAATTCATAATATTGTTTTTGGCGAATGAGTGTGTATTACTAAAATTAACGCTGGGTTGGTGGCAGTAAACAAAATGCTTCCGGAACAATAAATAAACAAGCAGTCAGAGACTGGTACTTATTAAATCGTCAACTTGACCTCTGACCTTGTCTAATAAAAGCTGTCTCTAGAGAAGGTACCAGAAGGTAGCGACGCAAACTAGAAGTTTCTATGATGATTCTGTACCAAACCATCAAAAATCGAATATGTGACCTCACTGTGACCTTGACCTTTGACCGATTTTGACCAAAATCTAATCAGCGCGAGCCATCACCCTCCTGAATCACGTGGTGTAATTTGACATTGGTAGCTTCTTCCGTTCTCGAGTTATCGTGCCTATAAACAAACAAACAAACAAGCAGTCATAGACTGGTACTTACGAAATCGTCAACTTGACCTCTGACCTTGTCTAATAAAAGGTGTCTCTCGAGAAGGTAGCGACGCAAACCAGAAGTTTCTACGATGATTCTGTATCAAACCATCAAAAATCGTAAAGTCGACCGAAGCAAAAATCTCCATTTCTCCACGCAATTATATTATACCTCAACGTAACTCAACGACGCGTCTGCTTGAGCGCACTGCATCATGGGACGACCCGTGACGCGTCGAGTGAAATATTTTTTATACAATCTTAAAACGTCTCCAAAACATCCGATTTTTACCAGAATTTCAACAACCGAGTTTTAAGCGTCCTAAGCGATCGCAAAAACCGAAGACAAAATTAAAATCAAAGTTAAAACGAACTCGTAACGTCGAGCGAAGGAAAAATACTCCATTTCTCCACGTGAATTTACGGAATTATGTTTGACCTCACTGTGACCTTGACCTTTGACTGATTTTGACCAAAATCTAATCAGCACTAGCCATCACCCTCCTGAATCACGTGGTGTAATTTGACATTGGTAGCTTCTTCCGTTCTCGAGTTATCGTGCCTACAAACAAACAAACAAACAAACAAACAGAAACGGAAGGCATCAATATACTTACGAAATCTTTAGATTTCGTAAGTAACAAGCAGTCATAGACTGGTACTTACGAAATCGTCAACTTGACCTCTGACGTTGTCTAATAAAAGCTGTCTCTCGAGAAGGTCGCGACGCAAACCAGAAGTTTCTACGATGATTCTGTACCAAACCATCAAAAATCGAATGTTTTGAATGTTTGACCTAACTGTGACCTTGACCTTTGACCGATTTTGACCAAAATCTAATCAGCACTAACCATCACCCTCCTGAATCACGTGGTGTAATTTGACATTGGTAGCTTCTTCCGTTCAAGTTATCGTGTCTACAAACAAACAAACATAGAAACAAACAAACAAGCAGTCATAGAATGGTACTTACGAAATCGTCAACTTGACCTCTGACCTTGTCTAATAAAAGCTGTCTCTTGAGAAGGTAGCGACGCAAACCAGAAGTTTCTACGATGATTCTGTCCCAAACCATCAAAAATCGAATGTTTTGGATATTTGACCTCACCGTGACCTTGACCTTTGACCGATTTTGACCAAAATCTAATCAGCGCGAGCCACCACCCTCCTGAATCACGTGGTGTAATTTGACATTGGTAGCTTCTTCCGTTCTCGAGTTATCTGTACCAAACCATCAAAATTCGGATATTTGACCTCACTGTGACCTTGACCTTTGACCGATTTTGACCAAAATCTAATCAGCACTAGCCATCACCCTCCTGAATCACGTGGTGTAATTTGACATTGGTAGCTTCTTCCGTTCTCGAGTTATCGTGCCTACAAACAAACAAACATACAAACAAATGGAAGTCATCAATATACTTATGAAATCTTTAGATTTCGTAAGTAACAAACAAACAAACAGAAACGGAAGGCATCAATATACTTACGAAATCTTTAGATTTCGTAAGTAACAAACATAAGTCACCAATATACTTACGAAATCTTTAGATTTCGTAAGTAACAAACACACAAACACACAAACAAAGGACGGAAATCATCAATATACTTACGAAATCTCTGGATTTCGTAAGTAACAAACAGAAGTCATCAATATACTTAGGAAATCTTTAGATTTTGTAAGTAACAAACGAAAGTCACCAATATACTTAGGAAATCTTTAGATTTCGTAAGTAACAAACACACAAACACACAAACAGAGGACGGAAATCATCAATATACTTACGAAATCTTTGGATTTCGTAAGTAAAAACATCAAACATTGACGGTCAAACTGTGTTACTGCACTGTAACATACATAAGTTGTGTTGTTCAAATACCGTCAGCGAGGAGATGGGTTCAATGCTGGCATAAAAGTAAAAACCTAATTTGAATATGATCATCATAACTTAGTAAAACGTCTGTATGCATACCGAGAGTACAGCCACCACTTTTCAACTTATTTTGTCAAGCGGTTTAGAGCACGCACACAATACAGAGCACGTATGTAAAACTAGCCAAGTAGGTTTCAATTCTGTGGTTTTCATATGGACATAATAATATAATATGTAAAGTGGTCCTGCTGGGACTTGCAATAAACCCTCCCACAGGGAGCAGAACTACACGATACGCATTTATGTAGAGAAATTGCGTCCCTTTCACTCCCGCACTAATTAATTTTTTTTTCAATGCCGAAAGCCTTCATTAGCACACCGCAAATCAAACCACAAAATTTCAAGTCATTCCATCTCGTGATTTTAGACATCAAGTCATTCCATCCAGGAGTGCATACTGTGCAAGACAAACAAACACACCCACAAGCCAAATTACATATCGTATGATTAGGTCAGGTCAGGTATGGGAGCATGTGCTGGAGCAGTGCGTCGCTGTGTCTATTTTCTGTTGGTACTCAAGGGGCTTCCGACTGGCCATCCCCCAGGCAGATGCCTGGCCCATCCCCATCTCCTTGAGATGCCGATCAACCTGCTGCAAGCACGAGGCACGTGGTCAGCCCATTGGTCTCCTCCAATCATGAGGGCCCCTCACTGAGAGAATCTGGTGAGCAGGATCAGCGTCAGGAAAACGAGCCACATGTCCATGCAGCAGCAGGTGACGCTCACGGACGATAGAGGTAACAAATCTCATTCAAGTCTCTCTCAGCAACTGCTCATTTCACACAAAGCCTGACCAGCAATAGATAAGGATTCTCTGAAGAGAATAAGAAGTTAAGGCTCCATCTCAGAATCCAAGTCTCACATCCAGAACAAGAACAGAAGCACCAAGGACTTAAAGACTCGGACTTTCGTCGTCCTGCATAGGTACTGACAGCCCCATACCCCATGATCCAGTGAATCAATGACTCCCCAGGCCCGACCCAGATGTCTACTGACCTTGGGCTCACAGCCAGCAGAGACATGAATATCACTGCCAAAGGAAGTGAAGCTCTCCGTGACCTCAACATCCTCACCAGAAACAGGTACAAACAAGACAGCAGCATCCAACATGTCATTGAAAGCCTGGATCATAGTTTTCACCCATGAAATCTATAATCCCAGTGGCTCCGACTCTTCATTCAGTGTCTCGAGGGCCCCCCATGTGCACATCAAGGATATCCAGTGTCTCTGCAAAGAAAACTGAATGATCTGAGAAATCAAGGTCAGAGATCTTGACATTCCCAAACGATGCACCGCAACTTGATCTCTCTGACATCCTCCCCAGAATCCAGTTAATACAAGCACTGAAAAGTGTGGGGGCCAGTACACACCTCCTGAAGAACTCCAGTAACAACTAGAAATAAGTCAGAGATGGAAACACCACACCTCACAGCACTCTCAGGACCAGAGTACTGTTCAGAAATCAGATCGATCAACTTTGGTGGGACCCCACGAACACCAAGAATCAATCCTCCAGAGGACGTCCCGATTCACTGAATCAAATGCTTTGCGGAGATCAACATAGGCTGCGAGCAGCCCCTGCCGAACCTCTCATCTGCGTTCCGTGAGGACCCGAAGAGCAAGGATACGGTCAATCATTGGCCTCTTTAGTGTAAAGACTGCTCTGGACGCTGGTGCTCAAGCAAATGGTGACGAACCCTATCAAAAATTATCGAGCAAAGACCTTGCCCGGCACTGAGAGCAGCGTCACCCCTTGGTAGCTGTTGCAGTCCTGATGATCACCCTTCCCTTTCCAGAGAGGGACAACAAGGCCCCTCTTCCAGTCAGTTGAGATGATGCGTGTGTTCCATGCAGAGCAAAGAACTGCATGCAACAACAGGAGTATAGCATTTCCAGCCTTGAGAAGTTCAGCATGGATGTCACAGATCCTGGGAGCCTTACCCCATTTCAACCGGTTCACCGCAGCCTGTGTTTACACAAACAAAGGTGGTTCACAGTTGATTGGTGGGTCAGCAACACCCTTGACGTCCAACTCAGCAGCTGGTGGGTCAGCCTGGTCCAACCGCTCAAAGTAACCGGCCCAGTGGGCCTTCACTTCAGACCCCTCTGTCAAGAGCCCACCACCCTCCACTCTAACTGCAGTATACCGAGGGATGGGCTTAGAGGAACGCAATGCGCGTATTCCCCCGTAAGCAGGACGAGAATCACTTCCCCACAGGTGATGCTCTACCCCCTCACACATCGGCCTCCTTATCTGCCCCCAGTGCACGTAAAGTTTTACGCCTCAACTCCCTGAACAGCTCAGCTCTGCCATTAAGCCTGTCCCTGCGACTTTGGTCAATGGTATCCAGTGTCCCTTGGACGGCAAAGTTCTTCTTCGCCTGATGGAGGGTTCCAAGACATCCACCGGCAACACCAAGGAGGGTAGTTTTGAAGGCACCCCACAACTCTTGAGGAGTCCCCAAAACACCCAGACACCCCAAATCCCCATTCAGCCTGTTCGCAAATTATTGAGCTACCCTCTCATCCTTGAGCTTACCAACATCCTGCCGAGGCTGGGATGCTACCATTATCCTGGATTTAAGCTGTAACTTCAGAGTTTCGATCACAAGCCTGTGGTCAGTGTTGAAGAACTGAACACTCCGATAGACCCTGCAGTTCTGAATCATCTTGCAACACCCATCAAAGAGCACGTGGTCCACCACCTTTCCCACACCACCATCATTGAAACAGCAAGTCCAGCGATGAGCCTGTGGGCCCTGAAAACATGAACCAGCCACCCGAAGTCCATGACTTCTTGCAAAGTCAAGGAACTTAGTGCTCTTCTAGTTCACAGTTCCAGACCCATGGGGACCAACACATGTCTCATAACCATCCCTATCAGTGCCAGTTGATGCAAGGAAATCCCTCAAGACCAGAAGAGTGTCTCACCTGGTGGCACCGATCAACCACAGACTTGAGCGTGGCATAGAATGCATTCTTTATGGTGACATCAATCACCTCAGTCGGAGCATATACAGAGACCAGGGAAACGACACCTATGGACTGACGAATCTTCAGTCTCGTAATACTCTCGTTGACAGGTGTTACGTCAATTCTCATGGGAGTAAGCTTGTTGGACACAGCTACAGCAACCCCTTGGGTATGGAAACCATCAGAGTGACCAGACCAGTCGTCGGTGTAACCACCCACTATGATCTCACCACTATCCGGTCTCCAAACCTCAGAGTGAGCTGCAATACCAATGTCCAAACACTGGAGCTAAGATGATAGCAGAGACAGGTGATCATCCTGTGTTAGGGATAGGATATTGCAGACATCCACCCAAAGGGATGACCTCAGATTAAACCGAGGAGACCATATCTGGTGGATGACATCTCAGCACCACCCCAACACACACCACCGCAATCTGACCCAGGAAGGTTAACCCGTGCTTTTCCTCCTATCATCAAAGAACGGGATTCTTGAAGGCTTTGGCCCAATCCCCTCATCCGGTGAGCTACCCTGCGAATGGCAGCTGCACAGGAGGTACCTCCCATGGAGTTGGTTTTCAGTTTTCTTTGTATTTTTTTTCCTGCGTTTTGCAGAATGAAGTGTTTTATGGTGGCCGAAGTGCAAATGCTGCCTCCAACCTCCTTAAAAAAAACACAGTGACCTAACTGCAGGACGACGTCCGCAGACAGATGGGCACGAGATATGGATAGCCGGTTGCTCACAAGGAACTCCTCCGCCCTTTGACATGTTTTGTTTTTAATCCTGTTGGCTGTCCATATCCATACACCCTCCTCACCAGGAAGCCTGGTGGGGGAGACGGTTTAGTCACCGCCAACCCGACCGTGAAGCAGGTTAGTACAGGTTTACATGGTACCTGCAGCAAGTCACAGATCTGATCTGGTCTGACCTGACAATAAAGTGATAGTACGATTAATGTGGATTTAAAAGTTATAAAACTGCAAAGTTGACATTCTGGCAGGTTAACATTATGAATAATAAAGTTGTCTTTCGTGTGTAGTGTTTTGCAATGTTAATTGCATTATTACATGCCAAACTCACTCACACTCTGGTTGATCAATAAGTATGTGACCAAACATAAGTTTTAAAAAAAACCACAAATCTATTAAAAGGTTTCAGTTATTGGAAAGGTATATTTGATATCAGTCAGACATCAACGTCTGGCCACAGACATACTGATCAATCCTCATACATCGCCAACAATATTCAGGACCTAATCCTGTGCTCTTCAAGATTCTGATCACTTGCGACTATATTAATAAGTTAGTGCCTCACCGAGTCGAGCATGGAATCCCAAAACACAGACCTCTCCTCCATGCCAATGATGACCATAAACAGCTAAAGGAACATTTAACAGAATGGGAAACAGCACACCACCATTCTCAAATTAACTGCACTCCCATGACAATTCCCCCCACTGTTTAATAATAGATAATTCCCACTTGGCAAACAGTAGGGAAAAGCAAATCACTGGTATGCTCATTGCTACTGGTGGAAACAATGAGACAAAGGACAGATGTAAGGCTTCAGCAAGTTTTCTTGTTGACAATCGGTTGCTGATCCTGACCGAGTTATTCCATTGAAAGTAGTTGAAGAAACAGATGCAAAAAAAAAATAATAATAATAATAATTTAAAAAAAAAACATGATTAAATGTTTATAAACGGAAAGAATCTGCAAACAAGTTGATCAATAGTGTTGTGAATTGCAAGGTTATCAGCAGAGACATAAAATATGCAATGCTTAATAGTTTGATCAGGCTTGGTGTTGGCTTAATGGTTAAGGAGCTCGGCTTCAGAGTCTAGGGTCTTGTGTTCAAACCCCTGTTAGGCTGTAGAATTAACACCAAGTAGGGTTGATTCAGCCTGTCATCTGTTTGAGGTTGGTGAAATGAGTACCAGTGTGCTGGTAAACAGGGGCATTGCATCAGCAGCAGTTATAGGCTGCATATAATTTTTTTTTTTCAAGGTTTTATAACTTCTACCACCAAAGGTGGAGGAGCTTTTGTTTTCACCCCTTTCTGTCTATTTGTTTTTTTGTTTGTTTGTTTGTGTGCAGGGCATCTCAAAAAGTTGTGGATGGATCCAGATGAAATTGTGTGGACAGTTTTGGTGTGTGACAAGGATGAACTGATTAGATTTTGGTGAAGATCCGGATCCGACTACGAGAATGTCAAAAGTGATTCTTCACCATTGAGAGATTGTGCTCAACCGATATATAGCACAATATCTCAAAAGGTTGTGGACAGATTCGGACGAAACTTGGTGGACAAGTTGAGGGTGTGACCGCGACGAATTGAATCGATTTTGGTGAAGATCCAAATCTGGATCTGGATACGAGAATTATTTAACTTTTAAAAAGTGATTTTTCATCATCGAGAGATAGGACCAAAAACGATATAGTATTGTATCGCATATTTCAAAAATGTATTGGGCCCGATGTGTTCTCGTTGATCAGGCATTATGTGGTCGAGTTATGTGCTTGACAGTGTGCCCTTCTTGTTAACCTCCGCCATCGAAGATGGATGGAGGTTACTGTTTTCACCCCTTTCTGTTTGTTTGTTTGTTTGTTATCTTGCCAAAACGAAGTTTTTACAAGATATATTAGTCAGCTTGTATGTTTTTTTTTTTGTTTGTCTGTAATCACGTATAAAAAATTCTGCAGAGCACAGTTATCATTGGAAATTTTTGTAACTTCGCATATCAGAGGCCTATAGAGGTCCCTTTCAGTGCACAAAATTTTGAAGGTCAAGGTCAAAGGTCAAGGTCACTTTGTCGCAAATCAGGGGAGTCGACGAAACCCTTATTTTTTGAGTAATTTTGATCGGATCGTCTTCAAACTTAATGGGAATATAGTTCATGGTCTGGCGCTCAGCTGATTAATTTTTGGTGGCGATTGGCTTTGACCTTCATATGTTTTTTTTTTTTGTCTGTAATCACGTGTAAATTACTCTGCAGAGCACAGCTATCATTGGAAATTTTTGTAACTTCGCATATCGGAGGCCTATAGAGGTCCCTTTCAGTGCATAAAATTTTGAAGGTCAAGGTCACTTTGTCATAAATCAGGGGAGTCGACGAAACCCTTATTTTTTGAGTAACTTTAATCTAATCGTCTCCAAACTTTATGGGAATGTAGTATTTGGTCTGGCACTCAGCTGATTAATTTTTGGTGGCGATTGGCCTTGACCTTCATGGTTAGCGCCTGAGGTCAAACATATTTGACCCCAAGGTCAAATTTTCAAGTTTTAGGAACCATATCGTGTAGTACCTCAAATTGAACACCTCGATGAGTGCTTTCTAGATATGTCAAGCTTGAGACATTATGACGTCATTTGGTAACGTTATGAGGCAAAAGCATATTTTTCATGGTTACTCTGTAGAACGATTCTCATCGGAATCTCTCGTAGGCAGATATTCCTCAAGGAGTCGCTCCTGGTGGATAGCAGCTCTGTTCACCTCAGTGTGACCTTAAAGAAGTCACATGTGGTCACCTTTTGGCAAGATGGTTTTTATTTATTTGTTTGTTTGTTTGTGAACAGTATTACGGAAAAACTCCTCGATGGATTTCGACAAAACTTGGTGGGGGGTTAGGTATGGTCCAAGGATCATGCCATTAGATTTTGGACTTGGTCCAAAATCCAATATGGCCGCTATGGCGGCCAATTTGAAAAAATATTTGAATTTTTTTTTTTTGCATTTCTACATGTTTTAAGTGATTTCCAACCCCCCCCCCCAAAAAAAATTGTTAGAGAAAAAAAATTTTTTGCAAATTTTTTTCAACAAAATTTCGATTTTTTTTTTGAATTTCTACATGTTATAAGTGATTTCCAACAAAAAAAAAACATGCCAAAATTATAATTGCGGCTGATTTTGGAACTTCAGGTGGATATACCCACGTAAAATCAATTTCTGTCTCAAGGAATCTAGTTACTACGAATGATTGAGTATGTAAAAGTTAAAAGTAAAAGGGAAAGTTGCAAACTATAACTCTGTGAGCACTGTTGACGTCAAATTAAATGAATAGGATATCAGGTTCAATTGAGTGACCTAGCAGTATTGGCGGCAGAGATTTTACACTCTACCGAGTGCTCCCACTCTAGTTGATATCTGTGATGGAGAGGACAGCTGCAGGGAGGCAGGGCCACACATACATAGTGGCCTGCAAAAGTATTCACCCCCTCCAAGGTTTTCATGTTTTGATGCCACCTGAGCTTATTTCATGATGCATTCAAATCAAAATTATGTAGAGTCTTTACAAACTATTCCAAAGTTATAAAGCCAAAAAAATACAGATAAAATGTGAATAAGTTGGATTAAAAGAGAAAATCAGATGATTCTCAGTTACACAAGTATTCAAACCCTTTGCCTAATTAATCCAAAATCACTCCAGGAGCAAATCATTTGTTTGAAAGTTTACAAAATAAGTGTAATCGATTTCACCTGTATGTAATCAGCAGTTTAACTTAAAATTTAGCTCTCCCACTTATCTAAGAAGTTTTAAGGTGGAACAACTCACTTGGTCAACCAACAAGGCAAACATTAAGACCAAGGAGCTTTCCAAAGAAGTCAGACATAATGTGGTGGAGAAGCACCATTCAGGAGAATGTTTAAGAAGATTTCAAAGTCACTCATTATCAATGAGTATGGTGAAATCCATCATTAAGAGGTGGAAGATGTATCACACAATCCAGACTTGACCCAGATCAGATCACCCATCCAAAATTAGCAGCCAGGGAAGCAGAAAACTGGTTCAAGATGTCACTGTAAATCCGTCAATGACTTTGAAAGATCTGCAAGGCTCTATGTCTGAGATTGCGGTCAATGTTCATCAATCAACAATATTCCATTCCCTTCACAAAACTGCTGGCCTCGATGGACACATGGCAAGAAATAAGCCATTACTGAACTAGAACGACACTCTTCAACAACACAACATTGACAGATATGCCTCTGCACACATAATCACATCATTATACTCACTTGTACCAAGTTTGATTTAAATCCCTGGACCCAGATTCAAAATATTAAATAATTCTGGCTGCCAGACCATGCATCGAATCAGGTTGAAATTAAAAAAACATATATTCCCCATCACTTCTAGATCACGATTGTGTGGTTTCACATCATTTGATGAAGTAGTTCAAGAGAAATAATTTATTTAAGATTTCTGTTCAATCCAATGTGGCTGCCAGACCATGTGACATTAATTATTCGTGAACACGCTGGTGTCAGCAAGGCTTGGGGAAAACGTGAGTGACGTTTCCCTTGTCAAGCCATTCTGGAGAAGAAGGTTTTTAAAAGTTCATTCTTCAAAAAGAATCACAGCTGCCAAACCATGTGACCTGTGACATCAGAAGTGATTATACCCATAAAGTTTTGTCTCGATCTGTTCAGCCGTTTTGGAAAAGAAGATTTTTGAAGGCTTTATGTTAAAACAAAATATGGCT
This sequence comes from Eptatretus burgeri, assembly GCF_056783735.1. NCBI lineage: Eukaryota > Metazoa > Chordata > Myxini > Myxiniformes > Myxinidae > Eptatretus > Eptatretus burgeri. The sequence goes on from NC_140968.1 coordinate 45,815,362, forward strand.
GCCAAACCACATGCCCGATGATGTCATAAATTTTTTCCCCACCATACAATTTAGCCTCAGATGACCCTAAAAATTCTCAATACTGATCGGATAAAAAGTTTGACGTATGCAATTATGACGTCATACCGAAACCACCTTTGACATAATCCAAAAAAAAATAAATCACATTTCCTATGAGGAGTACTTGAGAGATGTCAAGTCTCAATTTTTTTCCATGGAGTGGTTTTGGAGATGCAGAGGTCCAAAATTTTCCTTTTCCTACTTGGCTGCCACATCACATGACCTATGACATCACAATTATCATTAAAACATTCCACCTGAGCCGTCGCACCTATTGCGAAAATTTTGTGTCAATCGGATAAGCGGTTGCAGAGAAAAGAGAAATTTACCACGGACGGATTTACGGACATACGTACAACCCAAAAACGTAATGCCTCTGGCGACTTCGTCACATATAAAAGTCGCATATAAAAGCTCGCATGGAGTTTGGGAAAAAGCATCTTAATTACACTGAAGGCAGGTGGAGAAACGATTTGCGGTCAGATGAGAAAAAAAAATTGACCTTTTCAGTCGAAATTCAAGGCATTACATCTGGCACAAGCCATGGTGGTGGCAGCATCATGTTGTAGGGCTGATTTTCAACAGCAGGGACTGGCAAGCTTATCAGGATAGAAGGGACAATGGTTCAAGATCCTGCAAAGTACAAGAGAATTTGCCTGTTCTCTTCAAGGATTTTCCTGTATATGGCTCCATTCATTGTTCCCTCTATCATTACAATTCAACAAGATTAAAACAAGGCGGGAACACCAAAGGAACTCAGGTTTGAGCAAAAGGTGTGGACATTGCAAACAGGTGTGCCCCGTGCAAACAGGTGTGCTCCCTGAACGTTATCCGACATTATTTCTTCAGGGACATTATTTCTTGAACGACATTCTGACATGTGATGAGACCTGGGTCCATCATTTAACGTCAAGGCAAGTCAGCATGAGCGGAGATATTCTAGTTCCATTCCACCAAGAAAATAAATAAAGGTTCAGACATCAGCCGGAGAGCTTATGGAAACAGCGTATCAGGACCTTGGAATGGATCAATTTGTGTGAAATTTCTAGGATATGTGAAAACTGGTAATGCACACCTCTACATTGACTTGTTACAAAATGACACGAGACAAGCAAAACACGGTCGGGGTTGGGTATGCTACTCCAGGGCATGACTTTCCTGGATGATAACAATCCCCTTCACACGGAAACGTGACCACTACTACTTGAGCAGAGATGGGTTTTGAAGTTGTAAATCATCACTCATACAGTCCAAAGTTGTCATTGTGAATTATATCTCTTTGGACCAAACTAACAAGCTCGAATGAGCCAAGATCCTCGTCCTCTTAATGATGACATCATAAAAATGAATATGACGTCATTGTGACGTATCAGGTTTGCCATAAATTTTCTGTGCTAATGCCTGGCTTGATTCCCGCAAACAAAATTCAAACGGCTTGCCTAGTTTCGGAGATAATGGTATCGGCGATTTCCATTTGCGGCGATATTATGACGTCAACTTTTTTTTCTCGGAAGAATTTCCAAAATCGGAGATGTTTACTGCCTGCACGTGGGCTTTCTGCATATACATGGCAAGTTTCATGAAGATCCAATGAAAACTCTGGGTTGTGAAACAAAAAATGTCAAAAAATAGGAATGACGTCATAAAAATTGATATGACGTCACAGTGATGCATCATATGTGCGGTAATTCATCTCTGCTTATGCCCCGTTCGATTCCCGCAAACAGAAATCAAAAAGATTGCCTAGTCTCGGAGATAATGGTATAGGCGATTTCCATTAGCAGAGATATTTTGACATCATAACTTTTTTTCTTGGAGGAATTTTCAAAATCTGAGATGGTTACTGTCTGCGCGGGGTATTTTTACATATATATGCCAAGTTTCAGGAAGTGTCGATGAAAACTGTAGGCTGTGAAACAAAAACGTCCACAAAAACAACAATGTGAGTAAGACTTAGAGATCCTCCACGAGGATCTAAAAACATCTGTTTACAAATGATGAAGATGTTAAAGAACATCTTAAAATAGCTGCATACCCATATCAAAAAAAAATAAAAAAATGGATGTCTACAGATAGCATCATAGTGCTCCCACAACGATGAAACAAGTGTGAAATGTAGTGTGAAGCAGGAGCATACCAAGAGAAATCAGTGAAGTTTAATCAAACCCACTGTACCTTTTTGATTTTCTAGAAGAAAAAGTCAACCTCGAATAACCCTCATAAGACAAGCACAAATGCACAAACACAAAAAAAATCGATTCCAGAAGTCCTGACCTGACTCGCATTCCTGAAATATTATTTTAATGTCCTTTAGGAAATTCTTCCCGATCAGAAACAGTTCCTCTCCACCGCTGGCTGATCCACGGTGCAAGCTCTTCTTTAGGATTTCGGGCGTCCCAATGGGCTGGGCTGAAAATGCAAACACAAAACAAGTTCAGCTTCATAACAGAGACATCATTTTTTTTTTAATGAAGGTAAAACCTCTTCAACAAGAAAAAAAACAAAACAAAACATAAATGGGTTGCCAGCAGAATGCATGGCCCACCAAATCACAATTTGTCAAAAAGAATACAAATCTCAGCTTGCTTTTTAATCATCGTTCAATTTCCATGAAGCACTAACTCAGCAGCGTGGTTCAAATCGATTGAGTGTTGTGTCATGTTGGAAGGACCTCGTACATACTGCTCGGTAAAGCACCTTAAAAAATCCCACTCAGCAACTCACTGCAAAGGACTGGTGTGGAGGCCACTTGTAGGGTTAATGTGGAGCCATCAGGTCGATCGAGCATAACACGAAAAGCCAGCCTTACTCGAGTACTCTTCTTCTTGCAGCGAGACGAGCCAAACCGAGCCTCGACATCTGCATTTCTGAGCTTAAGGATTCCAATGCAGTCCACGCTGCACAGAGTAATGGCATGGAGACAAGGCCACTCAATTACAAACACCAAAGAAACCTTTTTGTGTTCTTTATCACAAAAAATATTTTCCTTGCATTACAAAAGAAAATCCACTATGTGTTAATTATAGAGGGTTTTGAAACTATTCCTTTATCTGTCCTATATTGCAGCTGGAAGGCTCTGGCTAGGCCATCAGCTTGGTTGTGACTCAGCTTTCCAACACTCAGTAGAGACATCGCAATCTCAGCTCAACACTTGTCTGGAACATGCCAACAATGCCAGAAGTGGTAAAGTCAAATGTCTGTTCAGATTACCTCCCCCACCTCCCTTCCTCTTCTCATTTTCTTTATCCACAATGAGCATGACAAAATCTTTACAACGAGATTAACAAGCACATTTAACAGACATGACACAATGTTTTTTTTTTAATGTTTATAGGTTATTGGACCAATAATTATTTTATCATTGATAAGTACCGATAAGCCTCAAAAGAACTGCACTCACGGTAGGGTCATGTTCTGCTCAGGTTCAAGCATCATCTCAATCACGGAAACCCCATCCACCTTTAGCTCACGGCACTTTGTCGTGTTGCGGCCAAGCACGGGGCACACCTGGTAAAAACCGTGTGGGCGCACCTGCCCAGTATCTGTGCTCACAAAGATCTGCAGTGCTGTAGGCTGGCAATAGCCCAGTAGCTGAGCGATAGGTGAAAAGAGACATTCACATAGTACCTCATCCACAGTTAATTCACACATTTATATAGTGTCATTGTTGTAAGCTTGTGCACATGCATAATGTACACTAAAATTACATCATTTGAATAATAACAACGACGAATAAAAAAACCACACACATGCCGCACACAAATACATGTTAAGAAATGCTTGAATAAGCTGGGAGACATTTTCAATGAATTTTAGGAACAGTTCAGATCTCAGGTCCATCGCCAGGATTTTCAAAGTGGGGGAGGATGCGAATCAAAGTGCAAATTGTTGACTATCCTTAGACCACATGCTAAAGGGGGTGCATGGGGCACCCTCCCCCCCCTCCCTTGGCAAATTTGTTCATTGTAGACTTCATTTCCCACACTTTGGAGAATTATGGAGGCTTGTTTGGGTTTAAGTCATAAAAGTTGAATTTTCGAAATATTCTTCAGAAAAAGGAATTTTAGTTGAAATTTGATTTTCACCGGGAAAGGCTGGTTGGGTGGGTGCGTTCAAACCCAATCCTCTCCCTCCCCTCCACTCCCCGGTGACGGGCATGAATCTCATGATCAACAAGAAGGCATCTCAAAATACAAAGCCCATCCGAGTCTGCTTTGTACTCTAAAGTTGATGAAAACTCTTCTTCTTCTTCTTTCGGCTGCTCCCGTTAGGGGTCGCCACAGCGGATCATCCGTATGATCCGCATAGTGATTTGGCACAAGTTTTACACCGGATGCCCTTCCTGACGCAACCCTGGTCGCCTCTTACGACACAGGGATATGGTACACCTATTTTAACCGGGGTATACACCGGCCCAGTCCACTGGTACTCATTTCGCCGACCTCGGAAGGATGACAGGCTGAGTCAACCCTCTGGTGTATTAATTCAGTGGCCCAACGGGGCTTGAACTCAGGACCTTTTGAATCCCAAGCCGCTGCCCTAACCACTGCGCCAACACCAGGCTAAAGTTGATGAAAACACCAGCTTTAAAAAAAAAAAAAATTTTTTTTAATTAATTTGTGTTATGACGAGCTGAGCTTTGCTGATGGTATTTAACCTTATTTCCACAACATGGATTATTATGCACTGCTGTCTATGTCATTCAATCATTCTACCTGGCAACTGGTGTTGCAGAATAGCATTACAGCAAAACAGGTCTCTTTCATTCCTCTTTTTTCCCGCCTTTGGAATAAACTTCCTCACTCTATTCTTTCCCATTCTTCCCTCCAGGCTTTCAAAACAGCTGTTCACCACCACCTCTTATCTTCCCCCATCCAAATCCTCGATCTTTTCTACCCCCGATAATCCACCCAAGCCCACTTCCTTCAATTCTCCTGCTTTCCTTCCTGAAAGTCCCTGTAATGTCCATCTTCTCCTCGCCATGTTCCCCGTCCCATCCCCATCCCTCTCCCTTCTACAGTTCACCTGTGTCTGTTCCCCAATGTTTTGTCCCTTCCACTCCCACCCCTCTTGTCTCATGCCTCCTTGCTGTGAGTTGTGTGTTAGCTCTCATACGAGCCTCGACCAAGGTATACAAAAAAAAAAAAAAAAAAAAAAAAAAAAAAAAAAAAAAAAAAAAAAAAGGTCAGAATAACAAACCTTTACAGTTGGGAAGCCTTGCTGGCTAACATCCTTCACAGAACCCCGGCTGCCCTCGGTTAGGTAGCGGGCACGGTGCTGTCTCTCTGGTTGCACCAATATCTGGAGCTCCTTCCCCTCAGCCTTGCTGAGAAACTGTTTTCTGATTGGGACAAGTGCATGGCTCACAGCCTTCGTTCCATCATCAGTCCCTCTGTGCACCAGCCACACAAACGACAACCATGCCAAGCCAGGTGGAGTTATTTCATTTGAATAAACAGTGTCTAAGATTTGTGGAGGAGTTTAAATATATGGGGCATGCAGAATACTGATGGCTGGCAGATTTACAAGGAGATTAGCACACAACGAATGGGCAAAACAACAAAGAACATGGGATATGAATTTGGGATCAGGCCCTGAATAATGAGCTATATGTTTAGATGGGAACCACAAGCAGGCCAATTCAAGTTTGTCTTGAACAATGCCTCATCCCGAAACCAGGAAAATCTACAACTATAACATATTCCAAAGCAAAACTAACAAGTATCAGATATCAAATCTAAACTCAAGGTAACTAATCACCTTAACAAGTTGACAAAATAAAAACTATATTGAGCAGGCTCACCCAGATTTGCATCCATCATTTCTCAGCTTTAAAAGCACATAATGAGGGCCATTCGCATCAAAAACATCCACCTCGGTGCTATTGTGCCTCACTGCCCTTGGATGTTGGCGTCGAGACACCTTGCGTGCCTTGCGTGGCATCTGTGCCTCGATTTTTCTGCCTCCATCAATGCTGATCATGCTGAAGTTGGACGAAGACTCATCATGCCACAGCATACTTGAGCCTCCCCCACTATCGGGGCTTAAGCATGACATGTAACTGTTCTCATCCTGAATGTCTTCGGGTGACGGTGGGGGGATATCGAGATATTTTCTGACAGTCTGGGCCTCCCCCCAAATTTTCCCTGCCTCTTGGGAGGATGGCAAAGTACTGAAGCTCGATTCCAGCAAACCACCTTGCTCAATTGTGGGCGAGAGTGATGGACTGCTGGGTTCATCAGCAGGTGGACTTGACTCTGTTGAGAAGGTCAGCAAGATTAGAATATGGCAATAACTGGAGCAAGAGCAAAAAGGCAACGGGTCGTTGAAGAAAGGGAACCTTGTAAAGCTTATCGATCTCAATGCAACATTGCTTGGATTGCACAGAAAACAAAGTAAACTAGACCGCACTCGGTAGAGAGCATACCTCCACCAGGCTGAACAGTTCACATTTTGTATCTCACTGATAGGACAGATCTAGATCCAGACGTGAACCAAAATCTAATTCACTTGTTCTTGTCACCGAACCAACTCATCCACAACCTCATTTGAGATATCATACTTATCTATCGTTTTTGGGCCCATTCTCTCAATGGTGAAGAATCACTTTTTAAAATTCTAGTATCCAGATCCGAATCCGGATCTTCACCTAAATATTGTTGTGGGCCGGGGATCGGTGGCAAGAACGACCACTTGGTGGGGGAGGTTTGCGTCATCTCCCAACAAACTCCCCGGAATTGTAGGCCGTAGCTCGCATAACTCCGCGAGCCGGCGGGTCGTTGGTTGCCAATAACCGACCGTGGTCGCCAATATCTCAACCGCGTAGCGTAGGGTGTATTTGTCTATAACCAATTTACCTAATTAACGACGGAATTTCGACTACCAGGGAAACCACGCCCACGGCATGTCTTGCTCGAACCGGGTCACTCTACCGAATGCGGTAGAGTTCCAACTACCGACTAACAACTCCGGTTCGGGTGAAGCCGAGCGGAAACTGCCAAAGCCGTGCCGGCTGGAATTAATGGATTATCGGGGATAAAACCCCGCCTAAACTCAGATCCGAACCATGCTGGACCAATTCAAGAAGGGACGGAAACGAACTGGGGACATTTCTAACAAGTTTTATTTACAGTAAATGAAGACACAAAGCAAGACTTAACGCGAATATGCAAGAAGTATTTACAATGATCCAAAAACACTTATTCAGTTCTACTTAAAGACGGGCCCACATGCAAACACGCACAAATGAAAAGAAACCCAGAGTTCTTTATTGGACCCTCGCAGCTGAGGTGAGAAACAAGCTGGGGGTCAGAGTTTGTTTGGGTACCTGGCCGTCGGAGAAATGGGGTACTCCATGCTGCGGCACCTGATAATGGTCGCTGGTTTGGTCCCCAGTCGCACGTGTGAGACTCGAGGTTCGTGGCAGAGCTCGGGTGGTGAATAGCGGGGTCCACGGAGGGGGGGGGGGTCGGGTCGCTCTTTCCTTCCTTGTAGACATGCTTTGCTCTGGCCAGCAGAGACATGTTCGCCACCTCGACGACCTTCGTAAGAGCAAAAACCCCTTTCGTGCCAGCAAAAACCCTCCATAGAGACCCACCAAAAACTTTCCAAGACCCCAAAAAGACCCTAGCTTCAGAGAGTGCTTGGGAATTTATGGACCTCCCTCAACGGGGAGGGGCCTTGGTGAACACACCTCGCTGTCCGCCTTTGAATGGACAGGGTCCCACGGCATACCTTTCCAGGGTGGGGCCTTGGTCCCTGCCGGGAAACCCCAGTCACTCTTCCACGTGGGTTCGTACTTGACGAGTAACAGTATCAATGTTGCAAAGGTTATCGTGAAAGAGTAACAACGTTCGTGGGAGCCGAGAAACCGCAACCGTGAGATCTTGCCTTGGCACATCAGGGTGCGAGAAGGCAGTTGGTTGGTGGTGGATCGTGATGGGCCGAGGGGTCATGCAGATGGGATGGTTGTCCAGCTTGTTGGAGGGTTCGTTGGATGTAAAGATTTAATAACCTAACTAAAAAGAAATCGCAATGCACGCCTTTGATTCTCCCACTAGACAAAAGGAAAGGGATCTGACTACACACACACACACACTTAACGACATAACTGACTTTTGGGACATCTGTTTGTTGAATGCAAATGGTTTCCAGATCCGTAACAATATAATCAATTCGTCCTTGTAGCACAACTGATCTGTCCACCAAATTTCGTCCAAATCCGTCCACAACTTTTTGAGATATCCTGCTCCCAGACAAACAGACAGACAGACGGGATGAAAACATAACGTCCGTCCCAATTGAGTGGCAGAGGTAACAAAAAATACAGCAAAGTTCCCTTTTCTTGGCACAAGTTGTTTTTTTTTTATACAATTATGCAAAACCGTTTACAACGATAATGCAACATTTTGCAACTCCATGATGCAAGAGTTTCCATTAAAAAAAACAATAAAAAATAAAATGTCTTGTCTCCGCTACTGAAGGTGTTTAACCTTATTTCCATCATGGAAGACAGACGTTATGCATTCAAACGCTTGTCTATTTGTTTGTTTGTTTGTGAGCATGATATCTCAAAATGTAACGGACAGATTTAGATGAAACTTGGTGAACAGGTTAGGTGTGTGACAGGGACAAATTGATCAGATTTTGGCGAAGATCGGATCCGGTTGTTCACCAAAATCTGGATACTAGATACTCTAACTATTCAAGTGATTTTTCCCTATTGAGAGATAGGGTCAAAAACGATATAATAGCACAATATCCCAAACAACTGTGGATGCATTATGACAAAACGAGGTGGATAAGTTCACTATGTGACAAACCCTATCAGTGGGATACAAAACGTAAACTCTTCAGCCTGGCAGAGGTATGCACTCCACTGAGTGCCATTCTCGTATTGTATTTTATTACCAAAAGTTAACGTAATAGAACCACAACGGCCTCTTTTGGACGTGGGCAGATCGTGGAAACTACAATGGGCCAGTTTGTGGTGGCTTCAATACCTGGAGAATCAATATAATAACCTTATTCTATAAAGCTCCATTCCCAAATGAGCTACAAAGCTATTCCTTTTTTCATTTCCATTCTATTTGAAATAACAAGCCCTAATGTTTCAGTAACTGGGGTTTATGCTTCTGTAACTCTCTCAGCTCCTTTTTCCACCCAATTCATACCAGGGGAAGGTGATGTTGTTTCTTCATTCTCCATGGTGGTCATTTCTCAACTGATTGAGCTTTCTCGCCCAGCGGTGCTGTACTTAACCCATGGAGACCTGGAGGCAGACTAGAACAGCATGATAAGTGTTGGACAGTGAAGATAAAGCACAATATAGAGTGAATATGGAAAAGGAGGAGATACACAAATGTTCGGTTTCCAATACAAGTCGATAAAGAGAAAGACGGATGTGTGTGGAGCCATTTGTTACATACCATGACATGAGCAGGGAAAATATAAATGTACACACAAAGATACGCAATTAACTTTGGTGCAGGAGGAGGCCATTCGGCCCATCATGCCGGCGCTGAACCGACCCCAATATCGTAACTCATGCACATACAAGCTACAGTACCTAATAGTTCTGCTAATATCCCCATACCCATCTAACTCCAATACATCCAGGTACCCATCAAATTACCATGTATATCTATCCACCCCTCTGCTGCCACTACCTTCCCAGGGAGACCATTCCATGCATGAACCACCCTCCGATTGAAAGACCCTTGCCTTAAAACTGTCCTATCACTCAACTTTTACCCTTAAGCTATGGCCCTTGTTAATATACATATTATTACATTTTTAGGAGGGGGGTAGATATTGCCATATAACAGATAGAAATGTTTTGAGTAGTATGGTCTGTGTACGAGTAGTTAGCCTATGCTGATGTGATTAAGTATGGAAACGCGAGCTCAAGAATTGTCTTTCTTGTTTGAATGTGCATCATGTGGGGTATGGTGCGTGATAATAATGGTGCATGGTGTACCATATGGGGGATGTCCACAGACAAAGTTGGGCACTAGAAATGGATCGCCATTGTCTCACAAGGAGCTCCTCCACCCTTTGACAGGTTTTGTTTTTAATCCTGCTGGAAGTCCATAGTCATAATACACCCTCCTCACCAGAAAACCTGGTGTGAGAGATGGTACGCACACCCTGCAAGTCTGTATGTATATATTTGATGGTTAGGATGGTGGGCTTGGAATCCTAGGATCCTGAGTTCAAATCCTACTTAACTGTTGAATAAGTACCAGGTGGGGTCGACTCTGCCTGTCATCCTTCCGAGGTCTGCAAAATGAGTGCCAGGTTGCTGTATCCTGTGTCGGAGTGGTGACCTGTCCAGGATAGTGCCCAAGAGCCAAGGAGACTTTTTAGGCAGCACCAACGCTCTGCACAGAGAATGGTCCCAAGGGATGGATGGATTTTGCTTGACACTACGGTTGGGCTTTAGTACCTCCCCTCGAGGGACAAGCGGAGAGAAAGGCTTAGGCAGCACCAACGCTCTGCACAGACATATATATATATATATATATATATATATATATATATATATATATATATATATATATATATATATATATATATATATATATATATATATTGTTACGGTTGTGGAAATTCACAGAGCACCATATAGGTCCTTAGATCAGTCAGTGATGCCGATAAGTCCATGTTCAGATAGATTTCCCCACTGTTGTTTAATGGGATTTATTAGTGTCACCCGGGCTGTGATCTTTGAGTTAGCTGTTTTTCTTTTGCTATCGTTATTTTGGACCAACCACCACGCCAACCACCAACCACCTTCTCCACCATGCCAACCACCTTCTCCACCATGCCAACCACCCTCTCCACAACAACGACATCTCCTCACCATCTCCCAAACCGCATCTCCCCCGATACCCAACAACACGAACAACATCGCCTCACCTTCATCTCCAAAACGACGCCATCTTTGCGCCAGCCACGGCGAGTCCGCATCAAACGGCATCGCTGCAGGCACACGTGGGGGTCCGCTCGCCGTGTGGGTCAGTGATCTCACGCACGTTCGCTCGCCGCGCAGGGTCGCTGATCTCGCGCACGTCCGCTCTGTGCAAGCTTCATCCGAGATTCGGATCAAAAGAGAGAAAGGGGCGGTGCTAGTGGAGATCAGAGGTGAGGGATCAAAGGTCAGATCTCGCCTCACAGACCCAATATAAGGGCAAGCTGTACGCCAAGTGCAGTGAGTCAGTGGAGTGTAAGTCTGGAGAGGTCGAGGAGCCGCGTAGAAGTCTGGAGCCTGAAGCCTGCAGTCGGTGGAGAAACTGAGAGCGGAGGAGACGCGAGCGCGACAAAGCCTGCTGTGCCGCGGAGAGCTGCGTGTTCTTGTGCGAGCCGGAGAGAGCTCGCCAACCAGCTCCAAACGGTCCAAGGTGATCGGGCTTCAGAACGGTCTGAGCATCGCTGAGGGACGAACGGGTTCTTAAAGATAGCATGAACTCAAAAAGAGCGAAGACCCGTTTGTTCCTCTCAGGCGTTGCCGGCCGGGGCCCGAATCACCAGGCCGCGGCTGAGCTGCGGTTACGCTAGCTGCCGTGGGGAAGGAACGTCGCGGGTCGCCCCAACGAGGAAGGTAACCTGCGTGGCCTCCACGGCTCCGTGCAATAAAGACCCAAAGAGGTCAAGTCTGCCCCTCGTCTGTCCTGGGGCTTTTCTTTGCTTTCAAATGAATGTTGTGGTGCCATCTCCGCAAGTACAACTGTATAAGTGACTGTACATAATAAATACATGGTATTAGCTCTTTCCTTTGCATTGTGTTTGGCTGTATAATTACATGTGTGTGTTTGTATTGATTCCATACCTGCATGACTGTATACGTGTGGGAAATAATAAATGTGCTTGTTTGAATGTGAACCTGTTCGTCGTGTCATTTTCCCCATTGAACTGCCGTATTGCATTTCGGAATGGTGGCGGGCTTTTTGATAGCCGATAAAAGAATCGGGTCCAGTGAGGTCTCGCGATAATACCCCGCTCGGTTATCCCAGAACAGAACGAACCGCTTAAGCGGTTCGTGTCCAAGCAGACCTCGCTGAGGCTGCCCGCACGAATAATTAGGTACATCGACAATTCGGCGATTGACCCTGTCGCTCGCAGGTAGAATATCGACTAGGCCATGGTGTGCGCTTGGAGCACACCCGTGACTGGTTTTCGGCGTTATTCTGGAAAGTCACGACTGAATTGTGCGTCCGGTGGGCGTACAGCGGCTGTCCACACGCCGGCGGGCGGAGAATTCGTAACAATATATATATATATATATATATATATATATATATATATATATATATATATATATATATATATATATATATATATATATATATATATATATATATATATATATATATATATATATACATACATATATGTTGTTGTTCGTCTTTCGGCTGCTCCCGTTAGGGGTCGCCACAGCGGATCATCCATTATGATCCGCACACTGATTTGTCATAGGTTTTATGCCGGATGCCCTCCCTGACGCAACCCTGGTCGCCTCTTACGACACAGGGATAAGGATTGGGTTTCACCATGATTCCGGGCTACCCTACACCCTCTCATAACGCGGCCCAGTGCAGAGCACCTGTCCTCAAGCGATCCTCCAACCCAAGCCTCCGAGTAGCCGGATTACAGGCGCATGCCACTCAGCCCGGTATAATATAATATATATATATATATATATATATATATATATATATATATATATATATATATATATATATATATATATATATACATATATATACACACACACACACATATATACATATATACACACATCCACATATATACAGTGCCTATAGAAAGTCTGCACCCCCTTTCAAATTTTTCAGCTTTTGTTGCCTTATATCCTGGAATTGAATTTCATTAGATCATACTTTTTTCCACCTTTACTTACACATCGTAACTCACAACTTCCAAGTGAAAAACAAATTCTACAAATTAAAATAGATATTTTGGCAAAAATACAAAACTCAAATATCTTGGTTGGATAAGTATACATCCCACTTATAACAGCAATTGTAAATTAGCTCAGGTGTAACCAATCACCTTCAAAAATCACACACCAAGTTAATTGGCCTCCACCTGTGTTAAATTGCAGCGATTCTGATTATTTCAGAATACAATCAGCTGTTCCTGTAGGTTTCCTCTGCTGGGTCGTGCATTTTACAGCAAAGACTCGACCATGAGCACCAAAGGAGCTTTCAAAAGACCTATGGGATAAAATTGTGGAAAAGCACAGATCAGGGGATGGGTATAAAAAAAAGACTTCAAAGGCCAGGAATATCCCTTGTGGCACAGTTACGACAATCATGAAGAAGTGGAAGGTGTATGGTACCACTAAGACCCTGCCTAGATCAGGCCGTCTCTCCAAACTTGATGACCAAGCAAGGAGGACACTGATCAGAGGCCATCAAGAGGCCAATGGCAACTTCGAAAGAGCTGCAGGCCTTGATGGCAAAAGCTCGTCACAGTGCGCACATGACAACAATATCCCAAGCACTCCACAAGTCTAGCATGGTACATTAGGGTGGCAAGAAGGAAGCCAATACTGAAAAAAGCCCACCTTGATTCCTATTTTAGGTATGCAAAAAACCTCTTCGGAGATTCTGGAGACATGTGGCAGAAAGTTTTGTGGTCTGATGAAACCAACATGGGACGTTTTGCCTAAATGCAAAATGTTACATTTGGCACAAACCCAACACAGCACATCACCCAAAGAACACCATCCCTACTGTGAAGCATGATGGTGCAGGTTCATGAAAAAAGCAGCATCATGTTATGGGGATGTTTCTCATCAGCAGGGACTGGGGCACTTGTCAGGATAGAAGGGAACATGGATGGAGCAAAATACTGAAAAATCCAAGAGGAAAACCTTCTGACCTCTGCAAGAAAGCTGAAATTGGAACCGAAGTTCACCTTTCAACATGACAACGACCCGAAGCACACAGCCAAAGCCATAATGGAGTCTTGTAATGCATGAGATAACCTAAAGTAAGTTAAAAAATAAAAATAAATCTACATCTACATCTACATCTACAACTCAGAAAACAGAATGATCAGTTCGATATATGGTTCATGACGGATTACATTATCTCAGACTTGTGCTATAGAGGCCTAACTCTAAGGAACAAGCACTCGTCAAAACACTCTGTGTCCACTCAACAATCTGAAAGCTATGCATTTACTTGGGGCTCAAAGAGACTCCTGATTTGTCAAAGAACAAGACAACATACACCCATAGAACGAAGCATTGGGAATGTTTTCAACGAGAAAGAGCAAAGATTACAGACTCTTGCCAGGACTTGTTTTGAGTAGCATTTGTGTTGATGTGGTGTGTCAACAATGCATTGGTGATGTAGGTTTATGTTCATACAGCAGACAAACAGAACTTTTCGGTTTTATTGTGTAGATTCACGTTTCAATCATATGCATTTTATTAATGTCCGGTAGTCACATTCTGTACATTCAAGATGTACACACGTTCTTATAGTACTTATTTTATAGATGCACTCACGTTCTTAATGCACACTCAAATTCTTAATAGTACAACTTCTATAGACACACATTCTAAATGTACACATTTTAGAGGTACACCATTGAAAAAAAGATGACGTGTAATACTGGCAACTACCAGATGGCATTTGTAGCAAACATTAGCACACTGTGTGAGGAAAGACAACAGACAAAGAAATGAAAAAAAACCCAAAAACAAAACCACTCACAGAGTGACACTTGGCAAAACAGAACAAAGTAGAATGGCACTTGTCTACTCATCCACCACGTTTCCTCATAACTAATCTACAACTTATTGAAATATCATGATATTGTTGCGGGCCGGGGTCGGTGGCGAGAACGACCGCTAGGTGGGGGAGGTTACACCGTCTCCCACCAGACTCCCTGGAATTGTAGGCCGTCGCTCCAGATAACTCCGTGAGGCGGCGGGTCGCAGAACCGACCGTGGTCGCCAATATCTCAACCTCGTAGTGTAGGGTCATTTTGTCCAGAACCAATTTACCTAATTAACTACGCGATTTCAATTACCAGGGAACCACGCCCTTGGCACGCCTTGCTCGAACCGGGTCACTTTACTAGCTGCGGTAGAGTTATAAATATATATACATATATATATATATATACATATATATATATATACATATATACATATATACATATATACATATATATATATATATATATATATATATATATATACATATATATATATATATACATATATATATATATACATATATACAGGGTGTCCCAAAAAATGTACTCACATTTTGCCTCCTCATAACTCATTGAATTTCTCATTTATTTTCAGATCAAACTGACCCTAATAATGGCAGAATTACGACTAGGTTTTGAAGAAAGAAAATTTATCATAAAATGCCACTGGAAGCACGAAAACATCATGGAAGTGCAAAGGCAATTCAGAAGACATTTTCACAAAGATCCACCAATGCGACGCACCATTGCTCGCATCAGAGATAAGTTTGAAACAGATGGAACTGTGCATGACGTCCATAAGGAGCGTTCATGAAGACCACGGTCATCAACCACCCCCGCAAAGGAAAATCAATTGCTGGAAACCCTCCACCGATCCCCACGGAAATCTGTACGACAAATGACTCGTGAGACAAGAATCCCAAAATCAAGTGCCCATCGCATTTTGAAGCGAATTAATTGGAAAAGTTACATTCCAAAATTAATCCACGCTCTAAATGAAGACGATCCTGACCGGAGAGCTGAATTTTATGAGTGGTACCTGGGCAAATGCGAAGAAGATGCAGCATTTCCATCCAAAATTGTTTGGAGCGATGAGGCCAGCTTCAAGTTAAATGGCTCAATTAACCGACACAATTGCACCTACTGGGCTCCTCAAAATCTGCATGTTACTATGGAACACCATTTAAACTTACCAGGGGTTACTGTGTGGTGTGGGATATCAGCATTGGGCATCCTAGGGCCATTCTTTTTTGATCAAACTGTCACTGGGGATATTTACTTCAACTTGCTGCAGGAATCCGTTGGTCCAAGTGTCGAAGAGATTTACTTTCAGCAAGATGGAGCACCTCCCCACTACCACCGTGATTTAAGGGCCTATCTCAAAGCAACTTTTCCGAACAGATGGATTGGGCGAAGAGGTAGTGTTGAATTCCCTGCGCATTCCCCAAACCTCACTCCAATGGACTTCTTTATATGGGGATATCTCAAAGATAAGGTTTATGGCTCAAAACCAACAACAGTCGATGAGCTGAAAGAGGAAATTGAAAGACAATGTCTTGCAGTTACAAATAAAATGATTCGTAATGCTGTTGAATCCATTGGTCCACGTTATCGGCTGTGTTTGGAACGTGATGGTAGTCAGTTTGAACATTTGTAAACATGCATTTATCCATTTATACATTTAACCATTAATCTTGTTTCTAAGTCAATAAAACAATGTATTTATTATCATTTAAAGAGCGAGTCCATTTTTTGGGACACCCTGTATATACATACACACATATATTGTTGGGAGTCGGTGGCGAGAACGACCGCTAGGTGGGGAAGTTTACGCCGTCTCCCACCGGTCTTCCCGGAATTATAGGCCGTCGCTCCGGATAACTCCGAAGCCGGCGAGTCGATTAATCGACCGTGAAACGCCAACATCTCGACTGCGTGGCATCGGGTTAATTGTCTAGATCCCAATATACCTAAATAACCACGCAGTCTTGGCTACCGGGGATTCACGTCGTCGGCAAGTCTTTCTCGAACCGGGTCACTCTACCGACTGCGGTTGAGTTCCAACTGGCGACTACCAACTCCGGCTCCGTTGCAGCCAAGCGGAAACTGCCAAAGCCATGCTGGTGAGGATTAACGGATTATCGGGGATGAAACCCCATCTGAACTCAGACCCGGACCATGCTTAACCAAATAATGAAAGGATGGAAACGAGCTGGGAACATTTCTAATAATATATTTACAATAAAATCAAAAGACAGAAGAGGTGAGACTTATCGCGAATATGCAGTGCAGTATTTACAATGATGAAATAAACACTTAAACAATTCTACTTATGGAGGGGCCCACACGCAGACACACACAAAAAGAAAAGAAACCCCGGAATTCTTTATTGGACCCTTCAGCCGATGAGAGAGAGAAAGAGAGAAAGAGAGAAAGAGAGAAAGAGAGAAAGAGAGAAAGAGAGAAAGAGAGAAAGAGAGAAAGAGAGAAAGAGAGAAAGAGAGAAAGAGAGAAAGAGAGAAAGAGAGAAAGAGAGAAAGAGAGAAAGAGAGAAAGAGAGAAAGAGAAAGAGAGAAAGAGAAAGAGAGAAAGAGAGAAGAGAGAAAGAGAGAAAGAGAGAAAGAGAGAAAGAGAGAAAGAGAAAGAGAGAAAGAGAGAAAGAGAGAAAGAGAGAAAGAGAGAAAGAGAGAAAGAGAGAAAGAAAGAAAGAGAGAAAGAGAGAAAGAGAGAAAGAGAGAAAGAGAGAAAGAGACAAAGAGAGAAAGAGAGAAAGAGAGAAAGAGAGAAAGAGAGAAAGAGAGAAAGAGAGAAAGAGAGAAAGAGAGAAAGAGAGAAAGAGAGAAAGAGAGAAAGAGAGAAAGAGAGAAAGAGAGAAAGAGAGAAAGAGAGAAAGAGAGAAAGAGAGAAAGAGAGAAAGAGAGAAAGAGAGAAAGAGAGAAAGAGAGAAAGAGAGAAAGAGAGAAAGAGAGAAAGAGAGAAAGAGAGAAAGAGAGAAAGAGAGAAAGAGAGAAAGAGAGAAAGAGAGAAAGAGAGAAAGAGAGAAAGAGAGAAAGAGAGAAAGAGAGAAAGAGAGAAAGAGAGAAAGAGAGAAAGAGAGAAACAGAGACAGAGAAAGAGAGAAAGAGAGAAAGAGAGAAAGAGAGAAAGAGAAAAAGAGAGAAAGAGAGAAAGAGAGAGAGAGAGAGAGAGAGAGAGAGAGAGAGAGAGAGAGAGAGAGAGAGAGAGAGAGAGAGAGAGAGAGAGAGAGAGAGAGAGAGAGAGAGAGAGAGAGAGAGAGAGAGAGAGAGAGAGAGAGAGAGAGAGAGAGACGAGCTGGGGGTCAGAGTCTGGATGGGTACCTGGCCGTCGGAGACAGGGGGGTAACTCCATGCTGTGGCACCTGCCAATGGTCGTCAGCCTGGTCGCAGTCGCATGTGGGGGACTCGTGGTTCGTGGCGGAGCTCGGGTGGTGAATCGTCGGGGTCCACAGAACTCCTCTCCCCGTAACAGCCACCGTGATGAACGTGACCACTCCAGAACTCCAGTACTTCTTCTCAGAGCGTGCTCGGGGATCTTTATCTGCCTCTCTCGTGAAACACACACAGCTCTCGCACTGCTCTGCTCTCAGACACCACCAGCAACAACGCCAACGACAACCCTCCGAGTCTCCGAGATAAATATCTCCTCCCACACGGGGAGGGGCCTTGGCGAGAATCATCTCGCTGTCCGTCCCTCATTGGCCCACGGCCGCACCCCACCGGGGCGGAGCCGTGGCCCCTGCTCGGAGACCCCACATTCTCCATGTGGCTCTGCTCTCGAAGAGTAACAGTATCCATGTTGTGTTAGTGCAAGAGTTAAAACGTTTGTGGAAGGAACGTTGGTGGGAGCAGCAAGGAACGGCTGCAAGACACTGCCCTGGCAAGTCAGAGTGCTTGAAGACAGCAGGTGGGTAGTGGATTGTGATGGGGGATGGATCAAGCAGATGGGATGGTTTATTTGATGGCTTGTTGGATATAATAACCTAATTAAAGTCTTCACAACACAGGTTTTCGAGCCTTCCACGAAACAAAAATGAAAGGGATCTGACTACACACGTACTTATCGGCATAACTAACTTTGGGACCTCAATGTTGAACGCGCATGGTTTCCAGATTCGTAACTATATATATATATATATATATATATATATATACACACAGTAATACCTTGACACACGAGTGCACTAACTTACGAGTATTTCAAGTTATGATATGTTGCTCGGACTATTTTTTGCTTTGTGTTACGAGTCTAGATCCGAGTTACGAGTGGAGCGAGCTTTGAGACGCATGCAGCCAAGCAAGCGAACACCCGCATCTCCCGCCTTTCATGCATCTCCCGCCACTCGCTCGTTCAGTTCTCTTGGTTATCTCGTTGAGTAGGGTCGTACCGTAGTAATCTGTGTTGTGTTAAGCTCTTGTTTTTTCATTGGTGCAGTTATTTTGCAATTAAGTAATTGTAGCAAATAAGTGTAACGGAAAAGGGAATAAAAAAAATAAAATGTAAAAAAAAAATTGTCGCAATTAAGTTTAGCGATAAAGTGAATTAAAAAAAAATAAAAATGTCTCAATTACGTTTAGCGATAAAGTGTGATGAGACCTTCAAATCTCCTCCGCCTATGTCCTCCACCACCACCACCTCCACCAGAATCTTCCGTAAGCCGAAGTTGTCTCATCTCCAAGGTAAATACACTTTATAAAACCAGTTTATTTATTTATATTCTATTTTATTGTCTTTGTATTATGTTTTGTATTAATTATTTATAAATACATTTCTCATTTTTAAAAGTACGTAACAAAGAAATTAGGGTGTTATTGGAGGGGCTGGAACTGATTGATGGTATTTTAATTAATTTCAATTGGGAAAATTGTTTTGATATACGAGCAAACCGAGTTACGAGCTCGGTCACAGAACGAATTAAACTCGTATATCAAGGTATTACTGTATATCTACATATATATATATATATATATATATATATATATATATATATATATATATATATATATATATATCCTCTTCTTTTTCTTTTCTTTTTCAACATTACTTGTACCAGGTGTCACACATGAATGGTGTGGAGGAGAGTTCATCGAACCTAACCATTTACTTTTAGCTCGAGACAATGCAACAAACCCTGCTATGGCGAGAATGATCCGAATGACCCAGCTTTCCCGACCTGGCACACTGTTCCATTCTATTAAAACTGGGCAAGGCCCTTATTTGTCTTTTTCTATTTGGTGGTGCCAAGCATTAATTGCTGGCTAGGGAGTGTGACTACTACTAGGCTTCTTTGCCTGCTTCCAATCGGGGGTGGAGGACACCCAGCGACCTCGGGGTTCACCTGAACATGCTTCTGGCGCTCCTACCTAAGGGGTGGCTCTCTCTAGCCTCCATACTGTGCTCTCCCAGCACCCACACTGTGCTCTCATAGCACCTATACTGTGCTCTCCTGGCACTAAAACCTACCGTGCTCCCCTGGCACTAAACCTACCATGCTCTCCTGGCACTGAACCCTACGGTGCACTCCTGGCACCTCTGACAGCCTTCACCTGCCAGGAACCCCCAAAGCCCTGGTGCCCTATTTCCCGACTCACCAACTTCCAATACCATATCACACTCCCAGCCGTACCACCATACCTTGGCCTGCACCTACCCCTCGCAGTCCGCCTGCACAATGGAACAGCAGCCAGAATGCATGTAAAATCCTCTAAGTCCCCCTAACCTACACTAACTTGGTTAAGAGACTCCTACCGACAGGGTACGTTGTTCACACTCACTCTCCTCATTTGCACAATCACGCCATTCACCCAAACACTTTAGTCATTCATTCCACAGTGCCAAACACCCAGCCCACAACACCATCCAACACCTTTCACGTTTATGTGAAAACAAAAACACACCAGTTCCTCCAATCCCACTTGGTCATCAAATTTAACTAGTACACTTTTTCATCAAACCCCAATCAATTTGTCACTACATCCGTCATCCACTGGCCTCCTCCACACTGCCCTAATCGTTTATTTCCAACAATTTAAACAAAACATCAAAATCTCTTCACCAGCCCCATGGAACCTCTGCATGGTTCCAACCAGGCATTTCAGTCTTTCCTCAAACAAGCCACTCTTTGTCATCCACTTGTTTCAGGTGCGTTTAACGCTCTGCCTGTAATGTCTCCACCACTCTTTTTTTCTTCCAATAATCACCCAAATCCACTCATGCCACTCTTATCCCTTCTGTCATCTCTCAATTTGCAACCACTCTCGATATAATTTTCAATCAAAATTTCCTACATCCCAATATAGCCTGCTTCTTTGGCTCATTGGAAGGGGAGTGAGGGAACGAATCCCTCATTACCCATTACATGACCCCGCCACCTTTCCGCCACGGCCCAAAGGGGTCACGTCTCAATTGGGGTTGTGGTCCACCCCCTCCTTTTCTCCAGGGTTCGTGGAAGTCAGGTGAACCCCAATCGGGGGGAGCGGCCTCCCCCTCTTCTCCAGGGTTCACGGAAATCAGGTAAACCACAATCGGAGAAGCGGCCTCCCCCTCTTCTCCATAACTCCCTGAAGACAGATAAACCCCACTCAGCTAGCCAAACCCCTCGTGTGCTCAGAAAGGTTTGAAGACCAAGTGACACACGCCAGTGCCACTTGCTACTCATCTGCACTCTACCCCAAAGTTCCTGTGAGGCTGATGGAGAAATTAAAATCCAATTTCTAAAGCCTGCTCCTGGATGCAGCACCTCTAACTCATTAAGAACCCATGTGGAGTTGTCCATTATGTTTTTGTCCCCTGTGTCAAGTTCTGTCTTGGTGGCATTTCTATTTCCCCTTGCACCTCAAACCTATTTCCTAAGTCACCACTCATTCCACGCTCAGGACTGCCACACACAGCAGGCTCCACCCATTCCAAGGTTATGTGTTCACATTCCACACACTCAACCTTGCCTGCGTACTGACCAACTGCCTCCCATTCCAGGGTTACATCCTCAAACGCCACGTGAGTACCCACACACGTTTCGGCCTTAGCAGCACACACTGGTGCTGTAGTCTGGAGTGTGGGCTCACAGCATTCATTCACAGGCACTCCGCACACACATTCAGGGGTCATGCATACGTGCACCTCATCGGACAGAGTCTCCTCATTAACATAAAATCCAATTCCTACCTTAAGCTCATCGTCCGCACCATGTATGCATGTACCCATGTACCTGCTTCCTTCCAGAATCACCTCGGTCCGGTCGCTTCTCTCCAGCAGGTTGCTCACCATCGATTCGCCACACTCCTCTGGGGCTGTCATCTCCACATGCTGGACCTGCTCAAAATGTGTTTCATTCGTCAACAACTCCATATGCTCCCTCAATGTCTCCATCACCAGGATTTGCTGTAATTGTGGTTTCATCCGACGAGTGATGTCAATCAAGTTCCGCACCACTAACATTACTCCCTCTGGTGATGTCACACATCCCACATTATTGTGCTGTCCTACTTCCTGGCTCCATTTTCCTTTCTATTTGAGTCGTTCATCCTCTCCGAGCCTTTTTAGTTGTTCATTATCTTTCCGGAGTTTTTCCATCTCCGCGTACTCCAACCTTGCTCTCTCCTTGAGTTAGTCAATTTCAAATTCATACTGCTTTTTGTTTCCTCTCCCACTGTCTCTCATGCTCCTCATTCTCCAATCACTTTGTTTCCTTCAATTGGTTGATTTCCCTTTCCTGCCTCATTCCTTGTTCTTTCACCATCTCCTCGTACTCCAACCTTACTCTCTCCTTTAGTTGGTCAATTTCAAATTCATGTTCGTTTTCTTTCCTCTCCCACTGTCTCTCTCGTTCTTCCTTCTCCAATCTCGTCGTTTCCTTCAGTTGATTGATTTCCCTTTCCTGCTTCATTCGTTGTCCTTTCACTACTCTTTCTTGCATTTCACTCTTTAATCTTGCCTTGGCTTCTAACTGTTCGATCTGCACAGTGTGGTTCCTTAAAGTTTCATTCTCCGTTCTCTTTCTTTCCTCTATTAACATCCTCAGTTCGTTTTGTAATTCCCTCTCTTTATTTTGGTGTTTTTGTAACTCAAAAGCTCTTTCCCATAATTCCTTGCTCATCTCCACACATCTTTCGCATGCTTCCTTCCCCAATTCGTCCATTCTCTTGCCGTATTCCTCGTTAATTTCCATTTCATGTGCCAGTACATTTCTCCTGCACTCCGAATTCCAAAGCTGTTCTGACTTTTCCAACAATTCTTCCTTCCTTTTCTCCAGATTTTCTCTCCTTTTTTAATCTCCTGTTCCAGACTTTCTCTTATCTGATTGCCTGTTCTTTCCTTTTCCTTCAGTTGTTGCAATTCCAAATCGTGTTCCCGTTTTTCCTTTTTCAGCTTTGTTTTTCATTCTTCTTCCAAGTTTTCCCGATCCCGGGAGTTACTAATTTGCTCTTCCTCTATTCTTTCGTTCAGTTTGCTCTTCTCTTGTTCCAACTCATGGGTACTCCACACTACTTTCCTCATTTCTCCCTGTCGTTCTTCAAACTGTCTTGACTTTTCTAACAATTCTGCCTTCCTTTGCTCCTGATATTTCTCTCCTCTTTTTATCTTCTGTTCTTGGCTTTCTCTTATCTGATTTCCTGATCTTACCTCTTCCTTCAGTTGTTTCAATTCCAAATAGTGTTCCCGTTTTTACTTTTCCTGCTTTATTTTCCATTCTTCCTCCAAGCTCTTCCTATCCCGGAAGTTACTAATTTACTCCTCCTCTATTCGTTTGTTCAGTTCGCTCTTCTCAAGTACCAACAACCTACGGGTAAACCACTCTACTTTAATCATTTCTCCACGTAGTCCCACGCCTGTGTTGGCTAAGTCCTCTTCCAGCACCCGAATTCGTTCCTGTGCATCGGCCAATTGTTGTGACTCCCTGTGCACATAATCCTCCCGAACCTCGTCTGTGTTGGCCAAGTCCTTTTCCAGCCCCCGAATCCATTCCTGTGCATCGGCCAATTGTTGTGACTCCCCGTGCACATAATTTTCCTGAACCTCGTCTGTGTGCCGTTGTGCCTCATCCAATTTAATTTGTAACTCCTCTATATAATTCTCACCACACCTCCACTGCTCCAAGGCATCCGCCAATCGTGTATGAATCTCGCCAATGTACGCGTTGGCATCCTGATTCGTTTGCCATGGCGCATACCGTGTCCACGTGGTTTGAACCGGTGGGCGGGAACGATTTCTTCGTGCTGTGCGGTTCGTTGAGCTATTCATAGTAACCTTCTCCCTCTTCGTGTAGTGCTTTGGTGGAGCCGCGCCGCCATTTTGCGACTCCATTTTTCTTTATAATTTCGAAGTTTTACACCCGATCCGCTCAAAATAAAATCAAAGCAAATTTGGATCGTTTTATTTTTTTATTTATTCCCATGCCTCTCGTAACCAATGTTCGGGGTGCGAAATGCACCACAGGTCCAAATAACCCACTCCTGACTACCAGTGTTGTGGATTCAGTGATGGCGAGATTCGCACCCGACTCTTGACCCCAGTGTTAAGGATTCGGACGACGGATGTCAATCACCACCGTCTCCGGGGTTATAACACAGGCTGGTTCGGCACAAATCGCGGGTTATGCGCCTCAGATCACGATACCAAAATACACCTGTGCCTTGCCAGCTGGGGGAATAGCCCCCGGCTACAGACTGGATTTGTCAGAGACCGAGCGGAGTCTCCCAGTCCGTAACCCGTTTGGGTTTTATATTCAAATTGAGCGGATCATTCCTCGGCACGGCACGAACAAACCCAAAGCGGCAACTTCATACGAATCAGCCAGATTTATTGGGGACACATCGGGGAACACAACACAAGCAAAGCATGCACGACAATATTATAATCAATCTATAACCCGTTCTTAACTAGGGAGCTACGGATTACGGGTTTCGAAGGGGACCCGAGTGAGATAAACCTTAGACAACATGCAGACAAGACACAGAGTATTGGTGATGCTTCATGGACGAGATGAAAAGTGTCAAAGGCCTGAATGCGGCTCGTGACAAGCCGATGTCCACGGATTCGAGCAACCAAGCTCAAACACGCCACGTGGCAAAATGGCGGCATCGTCCATTTGTCGCAGCCCTCACGCACGCAGCCTCAGCACGTTCAGACCCCGCGAGGTCGACTGCACGGTGGTATGATCCACGGTGGTATGCTCCAGCTGGCTTTTCACAAGGTCCAGCATACAAGTCCAGGCCTGGCCTGTTCACCACACAAGGCCAAATCGGGGTGTTGGGCTCCGCAGGCGGATCGACAAACGTGTCGAGGACCTCCTCGTAAAAGTTGATCACCGACTCCACAGCAGCCAGTTCCTCTCGACGCCGATTGCAGCCTCCCACTAGTCGTTTCTATACAGCAGAAATCCTCACTTGACACTCAGGCTCAGTTACTCCCTCGGCAGATGGCAGACTCGACCCTCAGGTTCAGGCCGTTCCTCTCTTACAGATCGCCAACCACAAGCACCGCGAGTTACTCCCTCAGCAGATCGCCGACTCGACCTCAGGCTCAGTTACTCCCTCGGCAGATCCACCACTGCCTTCCCGGCGCTCGCTCGCCTCAAAGCCGACTGGCTCCTCCCTTCAGTTTCACTTCCTTCTCGAGGCCACTCCCCTCTCAGAGCGCTGGGTGGGGACCCGTATGGAGAAGAGAATGAAGGAGAAGAACCTCTCGGTACACCACCACTGTACGAACACTGAACATGCCTCATACACCTCCTGACACACATGTAACGTCCATTTACCGAACATCCTGGCTAAACATGCATTTAATGGGGGATCTGGGCTAATCCTATATTTAATAACACACTAAGGGCCATTTCAGCAACAATATATACACATATATAGTCATGCGCCGCTTAACGACGTTCCAGGCAACAACGGATCGCATATACGACGGATCTGGCAGCTCTGAGAAAAAAAAAAAGTAGCTGAAACATTCCATTCGCCTAGTGATGTAGCCGACGTAGCGCTGCCAGTCGTATAAAAATAGCACATACAATTATGTACGCTGTACAGTACATAATACTTGATAATGATAATAAACAATGATGTTACTGGTTTATGTATTTACTATACTATACTTTTGTCGTTATTTTCGAGTGTATGCTTTCTACTTATTAAAAAAAAAAAAAGTTCACTGTGAAACAGCATGCCGTGTCACGCAGCATTGTTCTACTGTACCTCTTGTGTTTACCGCGTCTCTTAATTGCATCATTTTTCCGTGTGCTTGTTTTAATCTCGTGTTGTTTTGTTCATCATGGACCTTAAGCGTACAAAATCCACTGCTGATATTGCCAGTAAGAGGTCACGTCGAGTGATTGACCTGGAAACCATAAGGACACCATATAGCCTAGGTGTCTAGGTTTGTGTAAGTACGATGTTCGAAAACGACGTTTGAAAACGAAAATAGGCTATACCATATAGCCTAGGTGTCAAGGTTTGTGTAAGTACGATGTTCGAAAATGAAAAAAAAAAAATTATGTTCGCACAGCAACGACGTCGCTTCTCATAAAGTAACCCCATCGTTAAGGGGCGCAAGACTGTGTGTGTGTGTGTGTGTGTGTGTGTGTGTGTGTGTGTGTGTGTGTGTGTGTGTGTGTGTGTGTGTATGTGTGTGTGTGTGTGTGTGTATATATATATATATATATATATATATATATATATATATATATATATATATATATATATATATATATATATATATATATATATATATATATATATATATATATATATATATATATCTTCTTTCGGCTGCTCCCGTTAGGGGTCGCCACAGCGGATCATCCGTATGATCCGCATAGTGATTTGGCACATGTTTTACGCCGGATGCCCTTCCTGACGCAACCCTGGTCGCCTCTTACGACACAGGGATATGGTACACATATTTTAACCGGGGTATACACCGGCCCAGTATACTGGTACTCATTTCGCCGACCTCGGAAGGATGACAGGCTGTCAACCCCCTGGTGTATTAATTCAGTGGCCCAACGGGGCTTGAACTCAGGACCTCTTGGATCCCAAGCTGCTGCCATAACCACTGCGCCAACACCAGGCATATATATATATATATATATATTCATATATATATATATATTCATATACACACACACACAAACATTATATATATATATATATATATATATATATATATATATATATATATATATATATATATATATATATGTATAGTGTTACGGCTGTGGAAATTCGCAAAACACCATGAAGGGCCTGTAGGTGAGATAACTCTAAGTACATGTGTAGTTAGCCCCAAACCCGTTGTTTAGAGGGAATTTATGTGATTCATTTGGGCTGTGACGCTTTGAGATAGCCGTTTTTCTGTTTTATCTTTATTTTCAACCAACCACGTCTCACCGCCATAACCATCAAACCACCACCGATAAACCCTCCACCACCCTCACCTCTCTCCTTCTATGGCCATTCCCGCACCACCTGTGAACACTGAGCATCGGGCTGTCTTGGACTCGTTCAAGATACGCACCGAGCCGCGAGTGCAAATAGCGGCCTTTCCGAGGGAGAATTCGGATCAAGAATGCTACACGCC
Organism: Eptatretus burgeri; assembly: GCF_056783735.1. NCBI lineage: Eukaryota > Metazoa > Chordata > Myxini > Myxiniformes > Myxinidae > Eptatretus > Eptatretus burgeri. Next base: position 45,842,773 of record NC_140968.1, read on the forward strand.
CACTTCTGATCCGTCCAATCAGCAAGCGCGGAGCGGCTTGGCCCCACCTCCAGGCGCGTCTGTGTGAAATCCATATATGCAAATTCTAGGATCAGGGGAGGTTCACGCCCACTTTTCCTCCGTCCAATTGCCGAACGTGGCTCCGCCCCCGAGGTCATTCTGATCCGGAAATTTGCATATTGTTTCTCCTGCCGGCCTATAAAACAGCGAGCACCAGGCGAATCGTGGCAGAGTCAGTTTTGGTGGTAGAGCAGAGTGTACCAGTGGGGGAGTCAGTTTTTGGTTGGAGAGCAGAGTGTGGCAGCGGCAGAGTGTGGCAGAGAGTGGAGTCGGGTGGCGAAGGCATCGATCTGGGTTCTGCAGTCGGCTGAGGAGAGTTGCGGGAAGAGGCCAAGGGGCTCGGGTCCGAGGCGAGAAGGACAGCGGTCGGCGTCGAGGTCGCGGTGGGAGATCGCTCGTCGCGGGACCCAAGCCAGCAAGCCATTCTCCCTCCCTCAGGGCATCAACAATTCCCCCTTTTCCCCCGCGCTGAGATAGTACAACAAAGGGGGCCCCGTTCCCACCTCACTCCAAACGTCGTGCCAACGAAACCCGCAAAGGAGCACAGAGTCGGGGCACAGCCACGCGGCCACATCTGCGGCTCGTCCGCCAACGCGTCACGAGGACGCGGGTAGGACCCACCCGGTCTCGCGGACCTGGCCGCTCCTTCAGGTCCCACGCACATATTGGCCTACAGGCCCGTCTGCCCGCTTGTCTATGAGGGTGGCTTCTTTCCTTTGCTTTTGAGTAAATGTGTGTTGGCGCCGTCTGTAAAGTAGAACTGTATAAGTGTTGCCGTGGGTGCCTGTAGTCGGTAGTAACTCTGCGTCATTGTTTCTCTTGTTGTAACTGCTACAGGTGCATTTTGACTGTTTGGCTGTATATGTGTGCTTTCCGTGTGTCGCGTAATAAATGTGCATTGTGTGAACTGTTTTCCCGTTTCGCTTCGTCTTTTCTTTATTGACCCTCCATCCTGCTTCACGTAAAGGGTTCGTCGTGGGCTTAATACGCCCGATAATTAATCGGAACCGTCGAGGCCGACGATAACACTGCTCGGTTATCCCGATAGCACGGAACGGACCGCTTAAGCGGTTCGTGTCCGGAGTCTACCTGCGGCGAGGTACGATCGCCCGGTCGACCATCCGCACAGGTACTTTGGTAGATCGAATTTGGCGAGCAACCCTATCCTGCGCGAGTAGGCAATTGGCACGGTCGTGGTGGGGTTAAACCCCCACCCGTGACTAGCTCCCGGCGTTGTTCCGAGAGGATCACGACAGAATTGTCCGTTCCGGTGGGCGAGGCGGCCGCCATTCGAGTCGAGCGGCCGATCGCACGCCGGCGGGCGCGAATTCGCAACAATATATATAGTGTTGTGGTTACCAGATTCGCAAACCACCATTCAGGTCCCTTAGGTGAGGTATCTCGGTAAGTGCATGTGTAGTTAGGCCCAAACCCGTTGTCTAGTGGGAATACATGTCATTTATGCGAGCTGCGACTCTTTAGGATAGCCGTTTTTCTTTTACTATCTTTATTTTGGACCAACCGCCATGATCACAACCACAACATCAACCACCGACCACAACCACCGCTTCACCACAACCGCCACGACCTTTACCGTCACAACTCGCCACCATCGCATCACCGTCATCTCGCGCCACTCATGGGCACCGATGCTGGACTCGTGTAGGGCGCACGTTGAACAGCGTGTACAAAATCACGGATTTTCTGCTTCAAAAACGGATCAAAAACGACACACGCCCACTTTTTGCCGTCCAATCGGTGAGCGAGGGGCGGGTGGCCCCGCCCCCAGGGCGATCGATATATGCAAATTTGTGGATCAAAAAGCCTTCACGCCCACTTTTTGTCGGGCCAATGGGGAGCGAGGTGAAAGGTCAAAGGGAGGGGGTCAAAGGCGAAGTTACGGGGGGATAAAAGGACGGTGTTCGTCAGTCAGAAGGGAGTCAGCAGAACGGGAACGAGAGAGTCAGCAGAACGGGAGTCGGAGTCAGCAGAACGAGAACGGAGAGTCGCAAACAAGAACGGGTCGGAGAGTCAAGAAGAGGAGAGTCGGAAGCAGAGGGTCAAGACTTCGCGGGCGGTGGAGCTGCTCGTCGTGTGCGTTGGAGTCGGAACGGAGGGGACGGAGCTGTGGAAAGGCGGCGACACCAGACGAGGGGGTGCTCGCGTCGTGCAGGAAGCTGCACCCGAGGGAGGCCGACAGCGCGACCTGGCCGAGGTGGAGACGCTCGTCGCATATAATAAAGATCCTCTATACCCCGAGCATCAGCAACCCCCTCCTGTTTCCCCCCGCGCTGAGATAGTGCGACCAAGGGGGCCCCGTTCCCACCCCCTGCCAGGCACTGTCCACGAGGCCCGCGGGTTGCGGGGCCATCGCCGCTCCGCGTCTCATCACCAGACGGGTAGGCCCGACCCGGTCTCGGCCCCAGGCCTACCTCATTCTTGGGGTACTTCTTTTCCTTGGTTTTGGGTATGTGTTGTCGGCGCCGTCTGTGAAGTAGAATTGTATAAGTGTTGCCGTGTGCTCGGTAGTCGGTATTAGCTCTGCACTGTGTTTTCACTTTTATGTTTGCTTTTTGTGTAAATGGAATTGTGTTTTCTTTTTTGTGTGCATTTGGTGGAATTGTATTTGTGTGCTTCCCGTGTGCCGCGAATAAATGTGCTTTATTGTTGAACTGTTTCCCGCTTCGCTTCGTCTTTTTCCTCCATTGAATCCCCATCTTGCTTCACGTAAAGGGTTGGTAGTGGGCTGAATACGCCCGATAATTAATCGAACCGTCGAGGTCGACGATAACACCGCTCGGTTATTCTGATAGTACGGAACGGGTCGCTTAAGTGGCCCGTGTCCGAAGTCGACCTGCGGCGAGGTGCGATCGCCCGGTCTACCCTCCGCGTGGGTACTTAGGTAGTTCGAATTTGGCGAGCAACCCTATCCCACGCGGGGGCTGATTGGCTCGATCGCGGTGAGACCGAAAGGTCCACCCGTGACTGGTTCCCGGCGTTAGTCCGAGAGGGTCACGACTGGATTGTCCGTCCGGTGGGCGACGTGCCGCGATTCGAGTTACGTGGCCGTCGCACGCCGGCGGGCGCGAAGACCGCAACAATATATATATATATATATATATATATATATATATATATATATATATATATATATATATATATATATATACATATACATATACATATATATATACATATACATATACATATATATATACATACATACATATATACATTACACACACACACACACACACACACATACACACACACACACACACACACACACACACACACACACACACACACACACACACACACACACATATATATACATACATACATATACATACATACATACATACATATGTAGTTTTTGGTGCTACCTCTCAATTTTAGAAATTAGGCCGATGTTGACCTTTTATCCTCAAAAATAACTGATGGTTGAATATCAATGATCAATGTGCAAATCCTCTTCAAATTTCAATTCAACCAGATGAAAATTGAGGACTTTAGAAATTTGGCCTTTGTTGACATTTTGGCCAATGTTGAAACAAATGTGAAAATCCTCTTTAAATTTCAAGTTAACCAGATGAAAATTGAGGATTTTAGAAATTGCACCTTAAGATGTTGACATTTGGCCTTTGTTGACCTTCGGATGATGTCGACTTCGTGTCGACCATCGCAGGGACAGTACTTACAATCTCTGAAAGTTTCAGAATGATTGGCTAAGCGGTTTGGGCTGTAGGCCAGTGGATAGACAAACAAAAGAAACCAACAAACTAATGGAACAGATCGACATACTTGGCAAAACAAACAAATAAAGCAAGAGATTCTGCAGTCCGTGGAAGTTTCTTACCATCAGCAAAGGATCGGTGCTCTTGGCTTGAGTGGTGAGCTCATCAATAATACATCATCGTTTTCCAGCTGTTGATGATGTGTCTGTCTGGGGCAGTAATTTCCCATTTTTAATCGATTCCATACACTGTTATAATTATGAAACAGTAATCATCAAAGGAACATCACATCAAGCTGTAAGTTAAGCCAGGTTTTCAAAGACAGGAAAAAAGATAACTTTTTGATTTATCCGTTGTGAAAGTGGGAAAATTTTAGGTCTTCCCCTTCGTTGAAGCAATGCTTCAACGAAGGGGAAGGGCCAAAACGTCAGCACCTTTGCATCTTTCACAGCAGATAAATCAACCATTTCCGTCTTGTTTTCATTCACTTGTGCTGCCCACGGAGACTGCTAGTTGTGCTTGAATTAGCAACTACATATTTTTTAAAGGTTGGACAAATTTACAACATTAAGATAGCTCTGACAGTAAAGTCATTTGAGGCCACCACATGCAGAAGACATCGGCTCCAATTGAATGGTTTACAACGATGTGTTGTATGACGTCCTCATCCTTAATGTAATCGATGTACAAACTCCTTGATGAGCCATGGACACTGCTGTCATTTCTCATTATAATTTCCCGGAATGAAACATGAGGAAATGATACAAAACTTTCGATTTATACGCATAGTCATGCACATAAACATGCACACACAAGGGTTTAGGACAATAGCTGGCTCAGAAGCCAAATACAGACTGGCTTGCTCAAAGGCTACCTCTGCACTTCTAGGATGAGGAATTGTCGGGCAATTGTCAGTACGGGACAGCTCGTGAGGTGCCAAAATTCAACCAGTGAAGAATTCAGTGGCCAAGTGGTATTTTCTGCTGGTTATGGATAAAACACTAAAGGGGAGAAGGGATAAGGGATGAGGTTATTTTGCTTCCCAAAGGACCCTGCGATTAGAAAAATGTGAATACAAAACATGAAGTGCCAGACATTCACTGTAAACGAGCATAGCAGTGATTGTTGCCAGAGAAAGAATTGGGATGTGGCAATAAGCAACTACAATGTTGGAATAGGTAAACCCCTTCCAAACATTGGTGGGGAGGGGGTGATGGTGGTGGTATTTATGAAAAATGCAAAACCACCACAACAAGGTCATGCATTACAGGTCCATGCCGGAACGCCATGTCTCGAGGGATGCAACAAAAGCGACAAAATTGTGCAATCTTGCCTTGTTTCTTGTCAAAAGAGACATATCCGTTTTGTATGTGCCATGAATAATCAAATTCAGTCTGGTTTATTTGCGTCGTGTGTTGTATATTTGAATCTGATTTTTTAAAAGCAAATATTGTACTGTGAAAGCAAACTTACAAGATGGACAATCTGGGGCAAAGAAAACGAGCCAAGCTGTTTTTTGTCAAATTTTGAGCCTTACACACGCAGCACATATTCCAGTTTAAATTGATTACTCATGTTACAGTCGCTATAAACCCTTCACATGGTTTACAGCAATTTTTATGAAGAAAAAAAAAAAAACATGTTTTAAGAAGTTGTGTTCCAAAAAAACCCCCCAAAAAACAACTAAAATTACGAAATTTCCGTATTTTCACCTTTCATCTTTAAAGGCCAATATCTCAGGTAAGACAAAACAGATCAAAATTTTACACATTAAAAAATAATAATAATAAAAATAAATAAAATGAAGACAAGTCTGTTTTGAGTTGTTCTGTGTCACAAAAGAAAATTCAAAAATATATTTTACTGTTAGAAGTACTGTATACTTTTAAAGATCTGCAAAATGCATTTTTAGGGTGTTGTCATTCTTTGTGACTGTTTAGTACATTTGTAGTTTGTGTTTCAATTTGAGAATTCCTCGAAAGAAAGAGAGGTTCCATGCTTGTATATTAAAAATGGGGATATTAAAAATAGAATTGCTTGTCTTAATCAAGCAGGCAAGACATGTTCTGAAATCCACAAGCTCCTGAAGGAGGAGAAAATCTCTATTTCTCTGCCTACCATAAAGAGAATAGATCTACAGTTTCAGAAAACTGGTTCCACTGCAAGGAAGAAGGCATCTGGCAGGCCTAGAGCCACGACAAGCAAAGATGACAGGTGACTGAAATTCTTAGTTCTCCAGGAAAGAAAGAAAAGCCTGCTGGTGTTAGTGAGCTGATAAGGAGTGAACAGTCAATTACTGCCAAGGAATACCAGAAAATATTCGAGAAAGGATTACTTCCCAGCCTCCAAAAGTTATTTCCTGGAGAGGAAAGCAAATAAGTAATTTGTCAACAAGATAATGTCTCCACCCATACTGCAAAAGCCACCAAAAAGTTGTTGGAGAAAAAGTCCCTAAAACTTATGTTCTGGCCTGGTCAGAGCTCTGATTTGAATCCCAAAGAGAATCTTTGGCCTTATATTCAGCACAAACTTATTGGAAGGAAATTTGCAAATTCTGATCAACTTTGGGAAGGTGTCAAACATTAATGGGACAATATTGACATTTGTCAGTGCAAGAAGCTTTCTGAGAGTTTGATCAAAAGACTGAATTATTTTAAGAAAGCTAAGGGACAAGCCATTCCATCCTGATTTGTAGTTATTTCTGCATGTTCTGGTGTTTTATCAATGTATGGTAAAATAGTTATGACTATTTTATGTTAAATGAAATAAAAATGTTAAAAACTGACTTGGCTCATGTTTTTTGCCCCAGAGTGTGTAATTTCCATCTCTGTGGATAACAATAAAATTAAGTGTCATCATGCTGTACAGTATGTGCTGCAGAATAAAGTAGCTATACAATCTACCACTCAGTGTTTCTCTGGTCTCACTGATGTCCATCTATAGATGTCTGTGTGTAGCAGTCATAACCACAAGGGTCTCACCACCGAGTTGTTCTTGCAGTAGGATCACAGTGGGATGGATACTAGTCACATCCCGGTGCACAATTAGTCATGACCGTTTTTACTTTCTCCTCCATCCAAATATTCAGATTCTGAAGAATTTTCAGAAAATGTCGTTTTGTGATCCTTCAAGAGAAAATACTACCAGGAGCCAAAATTGATACAGTTGTTAAGAAGAGTTCAAAATTATCTGGATATTTACTTTATTTTAAATTCCATCGCAACACTATACTCACAGTGTGAGCTTGACAACAAAAGGTTGAACGACGGAGTTGTCACTGACAACATCAAGTCCAATAAAAGAATAATAATACGAAGAACCACTCCTTTGCGCATCTTCAGACACATAGATGTACTGAGTCGGGTTTTTAAAATATTTTTCGGGGATCCCGAGTCGGGTTTTTTTGAATTTTTTTCGGGGATCCTGAGTGGGGTTTTTGTATTTTTTCAGGGATCCCAAGTCGGGTTTTTTTGAATTTTTTCGGGGATCCCGAGTGGGGTTTTTGTATTTTTTCGGGGATCCCGAGTGGGGTTTTTTTTTTTTTTTTCGGGGATCCCGAGTCGGGGTATTTTTTTTTTTTTCGGGGATCCCGAGTGGGGTTTTTGTTTTTTTCGGGGATCCAGTGGGGGGGTTTTTTTTCGGGGATCCCGAGTGGGGTTTTTTGGGGGAGGGGGTCCCAAGTGTGGTTTTCGTTTTTTTCGGGGATCCCGAGTCGGGGGTTTTTCCAGGGATTCCGAGTCGGGGTTTTTTTCAGGGATCCTGAGTCGAGGTTTTTTTCGGCGATCCCGAGTCGGGGGTTTTTTTCGGGGATCCCGAGTCGGGGTTTAATGGGCTGACAGGATGGACTAAAGGTATACACACTCACCCATAAGATGTCTAGCCTGGGTTTGAATCTCAACACAGCTATAAATCGTCATCTCGGTGTTTCACAGGCAGGGTGATTCATCAATGCATGTGCCAGCTCTCCGATGGTCTGCTAGCATTCCTTGGTGGATGTTAAAGATCCCACAGTGTCCCTTGTGAAGATTCGGTGAGCTATTGCCAGCGCAATGGCTAAATCCAAAATTCCTGCCCGAACCAGCAGAGGGATTCACATCAGTGGCACAGCCATGCCCTCAGCCAATGGTGTATCCCCACAGCCTTGGAATGAAGAAGTTGGTTTTGATGGGTATCCCAGTTCGATGCATTCGGTGATCCAATTCGGAGAAATACGTATCAGTTTCACAAAAAGGAAACCTTCATGTCATTTTAGCCCCTCTATGAAATATTGCAACAGAAAAAAAAATTTCAGTCAATGTCTTTTTAACATGTGCTTTCCACCGAGTTAATCTCCTGACAAATCATTGTGTCAAATAACAAACTGCTTCAGTAATCTGATAACCATAAACCAGGCCTGGTGTTGGCTTAATCTTATATTATATATTATTTCCGAGTTTGTGGTTTCATGTTGCACTATCTTCGACTTTGTTCTGCGCTCGAGTAACGTGATATTCGGCTTACATTATCTCAAAGACCATATGAGGTGCATGGTACAAAAAAAGTAAATAAATGGTTCTGAAACAGTGAAATCGTATTCCACTTACTGCATTGAAGTAAAATTACTACTGATACTCTGCATCAGTTCCTTTCTCAAACACACCCACCCCAACATGTCGCGCAGAGCGCGGGTTATGCTAGTAGTTAAAGTGGCTGGCTTAAGATCTTCGGGTCTTGAGATCAAGTCCCTACCACACTGTTGAATTAACACCAGGTAGGTGTTGACTGAGGTTGACTCAGCCTGTTCACCCTTGAGGTCAGCAAAATGAGTACTAGCTTGCTGGTAACAGGGGGCATTGCATCAGCAGCACAGCCATGCCCCCAGAAAATGATGCAGCCAAGCAGCCACAGGTTGCATATGAATAAATAAATAAATAAACTATTATCCATTCCAAACAACTTGTGGTTAAACTTGTGAAATCTAGACTTACTGTCCACTTCCACTCTTTTATTCCGATTTTCTCCAGTTTGTAGAATTGCCTTCCAGAGACTGTTCAATTCTACACTTCCCAACATGGCTTCAATCAAGTGTGGTCATCATCATCTCACGTCACCCCACCCCCAACCTCTACCCATGATATTTTCTATCCCCATTCACCAACCATTCCTCCCCTCCCTCACCCAACCCTCTTACTTGCACATAACTGCGATTCCACTCCTCTTTTCCTGGAATTCATTCTACTGATCGTGTCCTTTTCATCCTCGTTTTACCATGTATTTTTTTAATATCTGCCATTCCTAACTTGCTCCATTCCTGGTAGCTAAAGGATAGTTGATTAAATCAGTACTCGTGGTACATCACATTTAGTCGAGAGGAGGGACATACCAAGTCATGAACAGATTTATTACACAGTAAAACAAAGGTACATGTAAGAAAACCGATATTTTCAATAGTAAATGGACATACCACATTACTTTTCATCAAAATCTCCAGAACTACCCATGCATTTCTGCATTTATTTCACAAACATAAAAATCCCACAGTGGTAGAAGTCTGTTCCAACACCTTGCAACCAGCTATGAACAGCTATCTCGACTGCCTCATAATTTTCATAGTGCTGGCCTCGAATGTGATCTTTCAAGAGCCCAAACAGGTAGTTAATCTGAGGGGACCAAGTCCGGATGGTACGGGGGAGGGGGAGAACACTTCCCAACCATTCTTTGAGATTTTCTCCAATGTCAGACATGTTATCATGTGAGGTCTAGTGTTGTCATGTTGAAAGATGACAGCTTTCTTTTCTTAAAAAAATAAAAAAATAAAAAATTGGGCACTTTTCCCAAAGTGCACGTTTCAGTTTCTTGAGTGTCTGGACATATTGAGCTGTGTTGAATGGCAGGAAATCAATGCATTCCCCATTGGGAAGGAAAGCAACCAGTATGTAGCCCTCAGCATCCCAGAAGACTGTTCCCATCACATTGCTGGTGGTGGGGGGTGGGGAAGGGGGGTTCTTCTGGCCTTCTTCCTTTTGAGAGATATGGAGTAATGCCATTCAATGTTTTTCTGCCTGATTTCTGGGTCGAAATGGTGGAAAGAATTTTCATCACCAGTTACGATACAGAACTGGAAGTCATCACCCTCAGTAGCATGTAGTTGAAGCAATTGTAATGACACATTCACACATGCATTTTTGTGTTCCTCCATAAGCAAATGAGAACAAACCTTCTGATATCGCAAGGTCACTATACTCTCATGTACTGCATGGTATCTTATGACAAACTGCGCTGCGATCTCCCTAACAATCACCCTTCGGTCCTCAATGATGAGCGAATCAACTTTGTGCTCAGTGCATTCAGTCGTGGCGTTTCCTGGCTGACCATAGCATGGCTGATCAGTGATGTTTGTATTTCCATCTTCGAAGCATTTCATCGACCTAGTGACACCGCGAGCACCCATGACAGACATCTCCGTACACCTGACTCAATCGGCCATAGATATCTGCAGCCGAGTTGTTCTCCTCTCCCTTCCTCTCCCTCTCCCATGAGGAAATCAATCACTGCGTGTTGGTGAAATAAATGTTGATGAGAGCCATTTTGTCAAAATGGATTGTGGGAACACTAGTGATGTGCATGCCTGTGTTTATATTGGAGTGGATAGAGGGATAGACAGTGCCTATAGAGAGTCCACACCCCAATTCAAAATTGTCACCTTTTTTTGCCTTATAGCCTGGAATCAAATTGCATGAATTCAGACGTTTTCCAACTTTATTTACACATTGTAACCCACAACTTCCAAGTGAAAAACAAATTTCAGAAAAATAATAAAAATACAAAACCAGAATACCTTGCTTGGATAAGTGTCCACCCTGCTGAGTTGACACTTGGTGGAAGCACTTTTGACAGCAATTACAGCTGTGAGTCTGTTGAGATAGATCTGTACCAACTTTGCACACCTTAATTGGCCAAAATTTGCCCATTCTTCTGCACAAAACTGTTCAAGCTTAGTCAAGTTGTGTGGGGAACATAGCGGGACAGCAATCTTCGTCATGCCACAGATTTTCGATTGGATTTAGGTCGGGGCTCTGACTGGGCAACTCAAGGACATTAATCTTTTTGTTCCTTAGCCACTCCAGTGTAGCTTTAGATGTGTGCTTCGGGTCGTTGTCATGCTGAAAGGTGAACCGCTGTCCCAATTTCAGCTTTCTTGCAGAGTGCAGCAGGTTTTCATCTTAGATTTTTCTGTATTTTGCTCCATCCATGTTCCCTTCTATCCTGACAAGTGCCCCAGTCCCTGCTGAGAAACATCCCTATAACATGATGAGAGAGAGAGGAGAGGAGAGGAGAGGAGAGGAGAGGAGAGGAGAGGAGAGGAGAGGAGAGGAGAGGAGAGGAGAGGAGAGGAGAGGAGAGGAGAGGAGAGGAGAGGAGAGGAGAGGAGAGGAGAGGAGAGGAGAGGAGAGGAGAGGAGAGGAGAGGAGAGGAGAGGAGAGGAGAGGAGAGGAGAGGAGAGGAGAGGAGAGGAGAGGAGAGGAGAGGAGAGGAGAGAGGAAAGCCTCACCACATGTCGCTATACATTCCGGGAGAGAAACAGACAGAGAGACACAGAGAGCCACAGAGAAAGGGAGAGAAAGACAGAGAAAGAGAGAGAAAGAGAGAGTGAGGAAGAGGGGAGAGTGAGGAGGTGGAGCCTCAAAAATTTGTTGGGAAATTTTCAACGAGTAAACAAGCAGTCATAGACTGGTACTTACGAAATCGTCAACTTGACCTCTGACCTTGTCTAATAAAAGCTGTCTCCAGAGAAGGTGGCGACGCAAACCACAAGTTTCTACGATGATTCTGTACCAAACCTCTCATAAAACATCCGATTTTTACCAGAATTTCGACAATCGAGTGTTAAGCATACTTAACCGTTACCAAAATTGAAGACAGGATTGAAATTGACTTTAAAACGAGCGCGTAATGCCGTGTGTTACAATCCCCCTCATTAGCATAATCTTCAGTTTAGCCTCTGATATGACACCCGACATAAATCTCATAAAACATCCGATTTTTACCAGAATTTCAACAACCCAGTGTTAAGCATACTTAACAGTTACCAAAAGTGAAAACAGAATTGTGATCTGAGTTAAAACGAACTCATAACGTCGACCGAAGCAAAAAATCTCCATTTCTCCACGCAATTATTTGATATTATTTTATCAAAGTCACAAAACCGTAATATTCGGCCATCCACCAACAATCTTTACATAATCCGACGGCTTAGCGAGTCAGGCATGCGACGATAACCTTTATTGGTATAAAAAATGAATTTTAAACACCATCTTTATCGAAAACACCGTCAGCGCGCACACGCAAAACCTTTACGTGACTCAACGACGCGTCTGCTCGAGTGCGTTGCACCACGTGACGAGCCGTGACGCGGCGAGTGAAATATTTTTTATACAATCTTAAAATGTCTCCAAAACATCCGATTTTTACCAGAATTTCGTCAACCGAGTATTAAGCGTCCGAAGTGATCGCAAAAACCGAAGACAAAATTAAAATCGAAGTTAAAACGAACTCGTAACGTCGACCGAAGCAAAAATACTCCATTTCTCCACATGAATTTATGGAATTATGTTTGACCTCACTGTGACCTTGACCTTTGACCGATTTTGACCAAAATCTAATCAGCGCTAGCCATCACCCTAATGATATCACGTGGCGCAATTTGACATTGTTACCTCCTTCCGTTCTTGAGTTATCCTGCCGACAAACAAACAAACACACAAACACACACACAGAGGACGGAAGTAATCAATATACTTACGAAATCTTGAGATTTCGTAAGTAATAAATTCCTACATTATTACAATATTTTCCAATACTCTGATGGAACTTGTAGTTCACTTGTTCCGTTGCTTTATTCATTCTAATCTTCCTGTTATGTTAATCATTCTTGTAATTTGATCTTTCATTTAATTTATTTTGCCTTCCTAACTCGAGAGATTTGCCCATGGAGATTCCAGCCACAGCCGTGGGAGCCTTCACGGCTGTCCTGCTGGTTAATTAGGGTACCATGCCTACAAGGCTGGGGAGCCTATTGTTTTTCTTCTTTCTTTATTATAATTTTTCTTATTCCGCCAGCAATGTTTGGTATTATTTTTTTCGCTTTTAAATTCATTTTCTCAGCAACCGTTCATCCGATCGACATGAATATTTCATCTTAGTATGTGTCTCTTTTCATAGAATATTTAATTGATAATTATGACATCAAAGGTCACGTGGTACGGGCGCCATCTTTGAAAATCCAAACAACTTTGGACCTATGTATCTCAGAAACCGCACCATGCAAAAAATTGAAACTTGATACATGGAAAGAACTCCCCATGGTGAAGAAGTGTGATTTTTTTGTGACATCATCGGTGAAGTGGTATCCCGGTGAAAATTTGATACGTAGAATGCTGCATTCGAAATATTTGAAATTTCTTGAGCGTCATCTACACAACTCACTGAAGAACAAACAAAAAAACATTCTGACGTCATGGGTCACGTGGTAAAGAAGTCATATTGCTTTGAATTTGTTTTTTTAAACATCTTCTCCTGAACTGCTGGTCAGATTGAGGGGAACTTTACATGCATGTTCCCCAAGACATGGGTGTACAAGATTGTTAATGACCAATTGATGTCACATGGTTTGGCAGCCATATTACATTGAAGAAAAATATTAAATAATGTTTTCTTTGGAGCTGCTTAATCAATCAACGTAAAACTTCAATTATGATCTCGTAGACATTGGGAGTGTATGTGTTAAATTTCAGCCTCATCAGCCACGTGGTCTGACAACCAGAATTATTTTATTGTTTGAATCTGAGAACTTTTTTTTTGAATAAGGCTCACTTGGCTGCGCCTGGATGGGGTTGAGGGTAGAGGAGTATCAATTCAATTGATAATGCCGATGGCCCTGCAAAAAAAAGGGTCACCTGAGTATGTAATAAATAGATGGGACGTGGCTTGTTACCAGGTCCATAACTTGTCAATTCCATGTCGTAGAGAGACGTGTGGGGCCTCGTTAGACTCGGGTGAGTCCAGATTTACCCCCTGCACCACTGGTGTAAACATTTATTACTTCCTGTTCAGATTATTTGGACACCAAATTCACTTGATACCGACTTTGGATTCAGGAAAAAGGTTTAACTGCGTACGTAATAAATAGATTGAATGCGGCATGTTACTCGGTCCATAACTCATCAATCCTGCATTGTAGAGAGACATTTGGGGCCCCGTTAGACTCGGGGGAGTGCCAGTTTACCGTGTGGACCCATTGCGCCAACATTTATCAATTTGTGTTCAGGTAATTTATACATCAATTCAATTGATACCGATGATATCCCCAGGAAAGAGAACTAACTGCAGACGTAATAAACAGATTGAACACTTCGTGTTACCAGTTGGTAACTCGTCAATCCCATGTTGTATCAAGGCCGGACGTCTTGGTACCCGGTCATCACTGCCAGCAGTTATAAATAGTACAGGCATTTTAGCAGAAATATTTGGTCAACCTCTCACAAATTGCAACAAAAGCAAACAACAGATTTTGATTCCTAGATATGTCCTCAGTGACAGAAAAAAAGTCCTAAGGGATGGTCCGGGGGGGAAAGTCCTGAAATCATGGAAATCCAATATGGCTGCCACCCGGCTTCGGGGAAAACGAGAAAATTGTAAAGATTGATATTTTAAGATGTAAATGTATGTTTTTCTGCATTCTAATTGTTTCTAGTTATGGTCAGTATATTGATATACAAGATTAATTATAAAAAAGTAAAATATATTGAGGGTAAAATAAAAAAATTATAGCTTTTTTGTCCAAAAATGTCAATTTTTTGTCCCAAAAAAAAAATATTTACCTGATACTGATTTTGGCTCCTGGGCCCCAAAAAATAAGAAACTTTGAAGACACAAGATGAAATCAAGTCTATGGCAATACAATATAATTATGTAAATCATTGAAACATGACAAAATTCATAATTCCACTCGGGGCAATCACATCTGCCTGACGAAGGTTTCGAAATGAAAATGAAAATTCGCATTAAACTCAGAAACTACATCCATTATAAACTTACTATACATGTTGAGAAAAATCAAGAGTATTAAAGTTAGAACTCGACAATGTCGTCATCATCCTCATCATTGTCACATGGAGTGTTTGTGCAGCCAGAGCCCCTGCAGTTTCCACAAGCTGGAGTGCACTCAATGTTGTGCTTCTTGCATGTGCATCTCATGGTGCTACATTCAGCCTGGCAGTTGCACCTAATGACACGTTACATCTTTTCAGGAGCTGGAGCTATTGATGTCTGAAGTGGTACAAAACCCTCGTCACACTTCTGCCAACCACAGTCTGTGGAAGAAGTATGCAAGTCTGACGTCTTGAAACGAATTAAAGACCACCTTCAGAAGCATGCAGAGTCTGCAAAGATATCTTCTAGAACGTCAATGCTCTGGGTTCAGTATATGGACATGCTAGACATTCTACCCAAATACATCCGGGCAGAGCGCACTGGGAACTGGGCACTACATCTACAGGCCATCCAGGAAATGCTGCCTTACCTGGCAGCCTCGGGCCACAACCTGTATGCCAAATCTGCGAGGGTGTATCTGCAGCAGATGTCCAACCTCAAAATTCAACATCCCAATGTCCAACAACGTTTTGATGAGGGGTTCCATGTGGTTCGACGAAGTGATCGCATGTGGGCAGGTCTTTCATCTGACCTGATCATCGAACAAGTTCTGATGAGAAGTTTTAAGACCAGTGGAGGGCTCACACGAGGGCGAGGAATGACAGAGCAACAACAGCTGGTATGGCTACTATCAATGCCTGCCTGTGCAGAAATAAACCAGGCAATGCAGGAGCTCACAGGTGTGAACGACAACACTGGAGAGCAGAAGAAGGACATGACCAAGGCAAGACAATCTCGTGACTGGAAGGACACGCTATCAGCTCTTCAGTATTTACAGGAACGGAATCCGTTCAGTGGTGATCCACGTCTGAGGAACATTGCCACAGGAGTTCATGCACACCCCACCGTCAACGTCGATACAGCACATGCTGTAGGAGGCAAAATATTGAAATCTATGGATGGGAAAACACCTGCTGAGTACACATTTAAGAGGAAAGACAAAGTTGTCACCCTCAGCATGAAGTCATCTGCCAAGATTGATGGAGAGCAAGTCCAGGTTGACCCACAACTCCTCTTCCAGAGACTGATCACTGTTGCACAGACAGCAGAAGAACTGGAGTCAGCCTTCAAATATGTACTGTGCAGCTATCCACCAGCCCTCTTTGATTCCTCTCTTCAGCCCCGAGAAGCACACAAGCCAGTCTTTGCTGATGCCATCTGGGATCTTCTTGGATCCGATGTCCCAGCCAATATCCCCAATGATGGGCAACAGTATGTTTTTGATGGCGGGGCACTTGTTCAACGCATTCCATGGTCTCGTGGATCTACATATAGAGACATATGCCACCAGTACACTGATTATATATGTAACGAAGAAGTACGGAGATGCCATAGTCGTGTTTGATGGTTATGAGAGTACCAACACGAAGGACATGACACACCAGAGACAGTCTAAAGGGAATGCTGGCACTACTGTGACGTTTACAGCTGACATGCATCTCACAATGAAGAAGGAACAGTTTCTTGTAGCCTCACAATGCCAATCGGCAGAATAAACAGTGATTCATTTTTATGTTGAGTGAAGAGCTTCAGAAGAAGAACTGTGAGACACACCATGCCTCAGGGGATGCTGATCTCCTGATTGTACTGAAGGCCGTACAGTCTGCTATTGTCACCAACACTGTGTTAGTTGGTGATGACAGACCTCCTCATCCTCCTATGCTACCATGCAAGCTTAGAATCCCATGACCTCTTATTTTGTCCCAAGCCAAAGAAGAACACAAAGAAGCCTCGCATCTGGAACATCAAGGCTACAAAGAAAATGATTGGTACAGACATATGTAAGCACATACTGATTCTACATGCAGTTCTTAGGTGCGGCACGACATCTCGTCTTCATGGGATTGGAAAGGGAGCTTCCCTCAAAAAGTTCAAAGCAAACAACACATTCCGTGAGCAGGCCAAGGTTTTTGATACATATCCAGCTTCTGTATGTGATGTGGCAGATGCAGGAGAAAAAACATTTGTCATAATCCACAACAGAAAGTCAACTGACACCCTGGGCACCCTCCGGTATCAGCGGTACTGGGACAAGGTAGCTTGGAGCTCCTCCCACGTGCAACCACAGACGTTACTACCAACATCAGAAGGAGCAAAGTATCACAGCCTGCGCATGTATCTGCAAGTCCAAGAATGGAAGGGATGTGCAGATGAACTTCTTCCGACAGACTGGGGTTGGCAGAAGTGTGACGAGGGTTTTGTGCCACTTCAGACATCAATAGCTCCAGCTCCTGAAAAGATGTAACGCGTCATTAGGTGCAACTACCAGGCTGAATGTAGCACCATGAGATGCACATGCAAGAAGCACAACATTGAGTGCACTCCAGCTTGTGGAAACTGCAGGGGCTCTGGCTGCACAGACACTCCATGTGACAATGATGAGGATGATGACGACATTGTCGAGTTCTAACTTTAATACGCTTGATTTTTCTCAACATGTATTGTAAGTTTATAATGGATGTCGTTTCTGAGTTTAATGAGAATTTTTATTTTCATTTCGAAACCTTCGTCAGGCAGATGTGATTGCCCCGAGTGGAATTGTGAATTTTGTCATGTTTCAATGATTTACATAATTATATTGTATTGCCATAGACTTGATTTCATCTTGTGTCTTCAACGTTTCTTTTTTTTGTCCAGGTGCCAAAATCAGTATCAGGTAAATTTTTTTTTTCAGGACAAAAAATTGACATTTTTGGACAAAAAAGCTATAATTTTTTATTTTACCCTCAATACATTTCACTTTTTTTATAATTATTCTTGTATATCAATATACTGACCATAATTAGAAACAATTAGAATGCAGAAAAACAGATATTTACATTTTAAAATATCAATCTTTACAATTTTCTCATTTTCCCCGAAGCCGGGTGGCGGTCATATTGGATTTCCATGATTTCAGGAATTCCCCCCGGAGGATCCCTTAGGACTTTTTTTCTGTCACTGAGGACATATGCAGGAATCAAAATCTGTTGAGTTTGCTTTTGTTGCAATTTGTGGGAGGTCATCCGACAGTTTGACTGCACTAAAAGTGGCAGTTCTTTTTCGGGTACCAAGCCTTACAGGCTGGGTAACCCATTGTTTGATTTCTGTTTATTATTACTAGGGTCCCAAGCCTTACAGGTTGGGTAACCTGTTGTTTTTCTTCTGTTTATATGTCATTTTTAGCTCGCCTGTTCGAAGAACAGAGAGCTATAGCGATACCCCCGGCGTGAGCGTCAGCGTCAGCGTGAAAATGTTAAAGTTTTTGGTGCAAGTTATTTTTTCCTTTCTAATGTTTTTATCTACCACTATTTTTTATATGCCCGATATATATATATATATATATATATATATATATATATATATATATATATATATATATATATATATATATATATATATATATATATATATATATATATATATATATATATATATATATATCGGGGTGTATTATGTGATAGCGGTCGCCCGTCCGTCCGTCTGTCTGTCTGTCTGTCTGTCCGTCTGTCCGTCTGTCCGTCTGTCCGTCCGTTCCTGTCCGCACTCTAACTCCCAAAGTTTTCAACTTTCACGTTTCATATTTGGTACATAGGTACAGACTGTGGAGACGGTGTGTCGCGACATACGTTCGTTATCTAAAGTGGTTGCCATAGCAACCAGGATGCTGTTTTCCATGTTGTAGCACAATTCTGTATACACCTTCTTGTTCGGGCGTATATTGTGCTCACTTGCCCTCTTGTTAGTGATTACAATATACAAATACATATATTGCTTTAAAATTATTTGGATCAGACTTCACTGCAATGCTTTATTAAAAATATTAATTATTAGACAAGTCTTTTAAAAACGATAAATGTATAAACAGGCGAGCATTGGGTGGCTTTGACACCAACTCTGGTTCTTATTCCGCCAGCAATTTTCAGGTTGTTTCGCTTAAAAATAAATTCATTTTCTCAGCAACCGCCAGTCCAATCAACACAAAATTTTCACCATAGTATGTATCTTTTTTCGTATAATATTTAATTGATAATTATGTCAGAGGTCACGTGGTACGGACGCCATCTTTGAAAAACCGAAAAACTTTGGGCCTCTGCATCTCCAAAACTGCAAAATGGAAAAAAAATGAAATTTGGCACATGGCAAGAACTCTCCATGGGGAAGAAGTTTGATTTTTTTTCATGATGTCATCAGTGAAGTGGTATCCCGGTGAAAATTGGACATGTAGAACACTGCATTTGAAAATTTTGAAATTTCTTAAGTATCATCTTCGCAACTCACAGAAGAAGAAAAAATTATGACATCATAGGTCACGTGGTTCGGCAGCAATATTGTTTTTAATTTTTTTTAATTTTTAATCTTCTCTAGAATAGTTGGACAGATTGAAGTGAAAAACATTACACACATGTCCCCCATGACATGCTTGTTAAAATTTGTTAACTCATAATTGATAGGTCAACATGGTTTGGTGGCCACATTGAATTTACCCTAAAACCCACAAAAATCTTCTTCTCCAGAACGGCTGGTCAGATCAAAGAGAAACTTCACACACATTCTCTAAGATGAGGGGATACAAAAGTTTGTTCAGGAATAACGATCTTTCCTGGGAAAACCACATTTGTCTGATATATGTCCACCCCATATATTTCTGCAGGGTGCTCAAGGTCTGCCTGCAACCCCCTTCTGGTAAAACTACCAACATCAAGAATCACTGCTCAGTTTCATTCTTTGATTCCTCTTTTCCCACCTTTGGAATAAACTCACACATTCTCTTCAATCCCACTCTTCCCTCCAGGTCTTCAAAACAGCTGTTCACCACCATCTCTTATCTTCCCCCATCCAAAACCACGATCTTTTCTACCCCCGCTAATCCACCCCAAACCCACCTCCTTAAAATTCGCTGCTTTCCTTCCTGAAAGTCCCTGTCATGTGAGGACCTGAAAAGTTCCTGTTGTGTCTATCTTGTTTATCGTGTAGCCTGCCCCATCCCTCTCCCTTCCACAGCGTTTTTGCCTTCCCTCTCCCACCCCTTGTCTCACGTTCTGTGTGTTAGCTCTCATACGAGCCTCGGTTGTTTATACAAAAAACAAAATTTTTTTTTTTAGGTCACATGGTTTGGCAGCCATATTGGATTTAATAAAAATATTAAATGTTTACTCTGGAACCGCTGCATAAATCAATATGCAGCTTCACAATTATGATCGAGCAGACATGGGGAATGTACGTTTTAAATATGAACCCAATTGGCCACATGGTTTGGCAGCCATATTGGATTGAAGTGAAATATTAAATAATTATTTCTCTGGAACCACTTCATCGGTCAACTTCAAACTTCAGTGATGATCTAGTAGACATGGGGAATGTACGTTTCAAATTTCAACCTGATCGGCCACAAGGTCTGGTAGCCATAATTATTTGAATCTGAGAACTTTTAGAATTTTTTTTTTCAGCACAAAGCTGACTTGGCTGCGACTGTATGTGTTTGAGGGTACAGGAGTAGCAAATCATTTGATGCCAATGATAGCCCCAGGAAAAACGGTTGTGTACATGATAAATAGATGGAGCACGGCCTGTTCCTCAGTCCATAACTTGTGAATCACACCATGTGGAGAAACGTGTAGGGCCTCATTAGACTCAGGGGAATCCTGCTTTACCCTCTGCACCCATGGTGTCAACATTTTTAACTTTGTGTTCAGTTTATATAAACACCATTTCAATTGATACCAACTATGTATTCAGGAAAAAGGGCTAACTGCATACATAATAAAAATATTGAATGCGGCATGTTACTCGGTCCATAACTCATCAATCCCGCATAGTAGAGAGACGTGGGGGTGGGGGGGGGCTTCGTATTACTCAGGGGAGTTCCGGTTTACCCTGTCCACCCATGGTGACATTTCCCGCACATTTATTACTTCGTGTTCAGGTAATTTAAACACCAAATTAATTGATACCGATGTCTCCAAGAAAAAGAGTCAACTGCAAACATAACAAGTGAAATCCTTCAATACAGCGCGTGTGGTGAATCAAATGAGTACACTAATGTTAAAATATGCAATTTATGCTTTTTCAGTTGAAAAACAATTAAAAAGCGTACTTAATATTTGAAATGTAAAAATCTTGTTATTATTGTGATAAGCACCTTTATATTTATAACAGAAGGAATGAAATCGTTCGATACAGTGTGGTAGGAGGCCGCAAAAGAATGATTGTAAGTAAATTTCAACTACTAATGCATGATGAAACACTTGTTTATGGCTAATATTAAAGAGAATGATGGCATAAGAACTTAGCTTTCTGCGTTTGGCGCGAAATGCCATGGTGGACGGAAATGACGTCTTTTGTTTGTTCGTTCGTACATGAGGGGAGCGTTTCTTCGTTTTTTTTTCCGTCAAGCAATAAATTAAATGGTTTTCACATATATAACACATTAGTATCACAAATTTCCATTGAAATGCTCGGGTATTTCCATCAATTCTCGCCATTTCCGTCGAGGTTACGCACTGCATCTACCGGATGGCCGTCATTGGCTGTCTTGAGGCACGTGGGGGGGGGGGGACACCGGACCCACCGGAGACGTGGTAGACGATGCCGGGGACATTTCAAACTCGGTGCAATTGTATACAGCGCACGCGCTGTAATAAATAGATTGAACACTTCGTCGTCGTACTCAGTCTGTAACTCACCAATCCCATGTTGTATCAAAGCCGGAAGTCTTGGTACCTGGTCATCACTGCCAGCAGTTATAAAGTGGCAGTTCTAGTTATTTAAGTGGCAGTTCTAGTTATTTTTGTTTCACTCAATAAACTTACACTTTCGGCACATTCCTTAATCTTTTCTTCACTCAATAGAATTCGCAAAACAGTAGAAAAAATTAAGTTTAACGATTTGGCAATTTGTAAATATGGAGGAGGAGGGATCACAGCCTTGTTTGCATTCAGTAAACAAGAATCGTCAATTTCTTTTAATTTTCAGATTTCAACACTTAATTAGTCCACATGCTCCCTCCAAAGACAGATTTTGATTATACACTGTCGGACCCTGACATTTGCAGTGATTCTTCACCATTGAGAGATAGGGCCAAAAACAATATATAGCATGATATTTCAAAACTGTATTGGGCCCGTTATGTTCTTGTGGTTCAGGCATTACGTGGCAGAGGTATGCACTGTACCGGGTGTCTTTCTTGTGTTATGTGTTTCAGTTTTCAAGGCACAGAAAAAAGTATACGTACTGACGGGTGTTAACCTATTTCTTAAAAAAACATAATATATATATATATATATATATATATATATATATATATATATATATATATATATACATATATAAATAAATAAATAAACAAACAAACAAACAAATAAATGTACCCCTTTAATATGAACTTTTCTTGAGCATGACTTGGTTCCTCCTAAGAACACAAGAGTAGCACAGCATGTACACAAGATTTTTTGATTGTGCCTTATTTTCTATTGTCTGGCATTTTCCACAAGCAATTTCATGTCCCTTCTTTTCTATAGTTTACCACATGGCACATACCATATAAAGGGGAATTTTCCCCAATAATCCTCTTCAAATTCCAAGTCAATCGGATGAAAATTGACAATTTTAGAAATTCGGCCAATATTGACCTTAACAATAATTGGGAGTTGAATTCAATGACCAAATGTGCAAATCCTCTTCAAGTTTCAAGTGAATCGGATGAAAATTGACAACTTTAGAATTTCAGTATATGTTGACCTCAAAAATAATTGGTGGTTGAATTTAGTGACCTGATATGCAAATACTGTTCAAATTTCAAGTGAATCGGATGAAAATCGAGGACTCCAGAAATTTGTCCGACGTTAACCTCAAAAAGAATTGGTGGTTGAATTCAGTGAGGTGATTTGAAAATGATGTTCAAATTTCAAGTGAATCGGATGAAAATTGACAATTTTTAGAAATTTGGCCTATGTTGACCTAAAAAAATAATTGGTAGTTGAATTCAATGACAAAATGTACAAATGTTCTTCAAATTTCAAGTCAATCGGATGAAAATTGAGGACTTCAGAAGTTCGGCTGATGCTGACCTTAAAATAGTTGGTGGTGGAATTCAGTGACCTGATATGAAAATCCTGTTGAAATTTGTCAATCGGATTAAAATTGAAGATTTTAGAAAATTGGACTCTATTGGTTGACCTTTGGCCTATATTGACCTCAAAATAATGACCGCAATATCACATGGTCATGTAACATGTGGTAAAGTTTCAATTTCCTCCGCTGAACAGTTTTTGATCTTAACAAAATGCAGACACGTACGACGTACATACGTATGCTACCGATGGAGACTTTTCGCTTTGAGAGTGCAGGATAATGAGTATGTGCAATTGTAGACGACTTAGTTGATGCATATCCATAAATGATAGATTGTGCTGCCCTCTGGCGGAAACAAAACAGAATTGCACGATGTTTCTCATTTGTGGATGATGCATGGATCTATATTAATATTTCGGCATGCCCCTTTCTTTGTTCCACCATCAGATTTTTGTTACTGCATGAAATGAAACAAGCTTTGACATATATAGTAATGATATTATTGTATTCCTTAAGAGGCCCCTCAAAATTCGTTTTGATGATTATGGTAGTTAAATCTTATTATTATCTATATTAATATTTTGGCACGCCCCTTTTTTTGTTCCACCATCAGATTTTTGTTACTGCATGAAATGAAACAAGCTTTGACCTATATAGTAATCTGATGGTGGAAAATCTGATGGTGGAACAAAAAAAGGGGCGTGCCAAAATATTAATATACATGATATTATTGTCTTCCTTAAGAGGCCCCTCAAAATTCGTTTTGATGATTATGGTAGTTAAACAGTTCATGTTTTCCATTTGCAAAATGGGAGGAATTATTGCACAAAAAAGAAATAAAAATGTTTCCCATTTTTTAGAGGACCACTAAGATGAGTTCGTAAAACCTTTTGTAGAGTATGTTATTATTAATCACTATACGCCATAGTAAATTGCTCATGTTATTGAGCTGTCAATAAGCTATCAATCATAGACATATAAAAAACTCACTTGAGTATTCATATCTCTATTTCAATGCGTAATATCAAGCGGTACCTTCATGATGATCAAATAAAACCAGTCTCGATGTCCGTCCGTCCGTATATCTGTTCACAATCAAACCGATTGTGATGCATTTTAAGGCTTTCAGAGATCTTTGGAGAGATTACCTACATCCCGCACGGTGCTGTTTTTATTATTCCTACTGCAGTTCATTAGAACATAGATCGTGGATGGATGCGCAGATCCAAGGAGAATAACTATAGCTGTAAAGAACAATTGATATTATAATAAATTGTTTATTTAAAATATCTTCAAATTTTGTGAGTTTTTAGTTAGTTGTGAAATATTAGGTCCTCAGGTCTCCGCATAGTGGCGTACAGGCTTAAGTCGTACTTCTGTTTACTACCGAAGAAAATCACAGAACCATCCGATCGACATGCTGTTAACAGTTTCAGAATCAGCTAAAATCTACAAGATATGAATATGTAGACGAAACTGATCCGGTCTTTTGGATCACTTTAAAGTTGGGTGCCCTGTAATTTTAATGCGCTCTATGGATCCTCCGGAACTCCCGAATGGTACTCATTGTGTAGTCACTAAACAACGTGGAAATGTCATCGAAGTGGAGCTACTGCGGGACAGTCGAAGGGGAAAACCTGAATGATAATCAATGGATAAAAATGATATAATATATTGTTTAAAATACATTCATGCTATCTGTCTTTTACCATATGTTGCCAGTGACGCCCGTCCAAGAAGGGCACCTTTACTAGTAATTGAATATGAGCAAGAAATAGCAAAAATCAAAAACTATGGCAATTAGGTGGAATTTGTTTCGAAAGGCATCAATTAGACGTATTGCCGATGTATATTCCAAGTTTCAGCTTGTTTCAACATATAGCTTTTGATATATGAGCACCAACACATTTTGGACGGACGGACAGACGGAAGCGAGATTCTTGAGGGTTTTCGTTAAAATACTCAAGAATGCCGAAATAGATGTTGCTGAAATTTGGAACATATTACCTCGACGTAGAAAGGATTTACTTCTGAAACTTGCAGCCAATTTCATCCAGTGGAAGACAACAAACGAATTTCCAGTTCCTGTGTTAAAGTTGCATTCAGAGAAACAAGTCCTGGCGAGGGTCTGCAATCTCCGATTGCTCTTTTTATGTTGCAATTAGAATGCCATGGCATTTAAGGACCTATTAAGCTGCTCTATGCACTTAAAACATGGACCGAAGACCCCACGCTATACACTCAAGTGTGTGTTTAAAACATGGGAATTCTTCTGGATTCTTTGTAGTTAATTAGCCAATCAACTCAATAGATCATGACGATCGTTTTGGTGAATCACATTCCATATCAGAAAGCTCCAATAGAACTCCACAACAACACAACAGACACAGAGACCTCGTCCATTTGTAGTAGTAGAGAATAAGATCGTTTAAAAAAAAGACAAAAAATAAGTCAGTGAAGCCGCCCGTCGATGACTATACGTCCATTAATTACGTACCGTTTTAACATCAGTTGCACGATGAGTACATGTACGTCTATTAATCATGTGGTATCGGAATGTACGTTTTAAACCTTTTGACCCTTTGGACTGCCGTGACCCCTCAGACCTTTTAAGACCCCCAAAGGACCCTTAAGACCACCAAAATAATTTAAGACCCTTTCAGACCCCAAAGACCCCCCACTCCCCCAAACACCTAAGACCCTTTAAGACCTTGAACATCCCTTAAAATACCTAGGAAACCTCAGACCCTTTAAGACCCCTTAGGACCCCCAAACACACATCAGGTACCAAGATCCTCAAGACCATAATAATGATAATAATAATAATACCATTAATTTCACGCCATAAAAGCACATAAGGCTGCCGAGGCTGTTTCATTTGGCTAAGAAGTGTAGACCTGGACGGGTTGCCACTCCGACACAGGATACTCGAATGACTCATCACCCCAGTAAGCTGGTACTCATTTTGCCAACCTCAGAAGGATGTCAGGCTCCATCAACCCACCTGGTGTTATTTCAACGGAAAGACAGGGCTTCAACTCAGGACCTTAAGATCTTCAGCCAGCACCAGACTTTTTATACCCTGGAATACCTTTTATATCCCCTTTAGACCCCTCTTATACCCCCTTTAGACCCCTTTTATACCCCAAAAGTCATTATGACCTCTCAGACCTTAACACCATATAGACCCCTTACAACCTTCAGGTGGATTAGAAAGCTTGGACCGTTGAGCTTCATTGTAATCGTAGTACTGCAGCATAGCAAACCAATTGTTCAAATTTGCATAAAAGCACCAAAATTGGTACACGTAGAATAATGTATTCTGAACAATTCTAGATATGGAGCCACCCGAGATTTTGCCTTGGTCAGCTTTGGCTGCTTTGGCTGACCAAGGCAAAATCTCGGGTGGCTCCATATCTAGAATTGTTCAGAATACATTATTCTACATGTGTACCAATTTTGGTGCTTTTATGCAAATTTGAACAATTGATCTGAAATATCAGACTACGCTGCTGGACTATCGGACCTTTTCAGACCCTTTCGTTTTTCCATGCTTGAAAGATTAGACCCTTTCGACTCCGAGATTGGAAGGTATCCTTTAGATTAGACCATCGATATAATCTTTTAATCGCACAACAAACAAACATGTATAGAGTCTCCTTGCAAAACAATGTACACTTTTTCATCACGTGATGCGCAAACTCGACCCACCGCGTGGGGGAAGGGGGGGCGTGTTCTGATCGTAATAATAAGAAGAATCAACAAGAACAATAGGCTCGCAGGTCCACATGGCGCTCGAAGCGAAATAAAAACAAACAAAACAAAAAAAAAACACCAAAATCAGTTCCGAGACACAAACTTCTGCCCAGAATTGTTAACTCGTTTGGTTTGTGCAAACTGACCGATGTGTAAATGATGAGTGAACGAACAACACGTTAATCAGTCGTGGAGGAGTGGAAGTCAATCGCTGAACAATCCCACGTGGCGAGCACATGGACAGGCAGGAGCAATCGATCACCGATCGCAGGCAAAGCCAGATGAGACCCTTGGCAAATTTGTTGATCCCATGTGTGAAGGTGTTTTCCTTCACAACCACGTGGCGACCCCCCTCAACACTTATTTATTTATTTATTTATTTATTTGTTTTCTCTCTCTCTCTCTCTCTCTCTCTCTCCCCCCACGTGCACCTTTATCGAGACTCCATTAGAACACATTTCGGAGTTATTATTGTTGGTGACACGAGACTTGCGAGTTGCGAACAAGCCCGGCCGAATTCACTTCGCGGATGCTCACCTCGATCCAAGGAGATCCACGCAGGACCCTCGTGGCGCCGTTTCCCGAAACCAGACGGCCCGACGCCAGTTCGCACGCTCGTTCCACGCGCTTTCGTTTATTTATTACGACTGTACTCGTAAAAAAAAACATACAAACTCAACGTGTGGGAAAAAGGGACGTTGCACTGTGAAGCGAAACAAACTGCGCCACGATGTGTGGCGATAGTAACTCCTCCCGTGCGGGTTACACAACAGAAGTACGAGGAGCTTCCTCGAACGAAGCTCGAGCGCGTGAAACGCGGGTCGAACCACCTAATTAACATATTCATGAGAGGGCGTGGCCGCACTGTACCCGGTGGTGGTCGCGCTCGAGCTTTGCGCCCGTCACCGACACAGTCCGTTCTTTGCTTCGTCCGAACAGTGGAGAATTATGTGTCGATGGAATATTTTACATCGACATATTTTCCTGAGGTAACCTCGCGAGAGAAGTCCATTTTGGGGACACGGAGACATCGTCTTGTCACGGTGCCCCGTGGTGGTTCCACCCGACGGGTCCCGTTATTTTACCGACCGGTCACCAGGGGGCAGCGCGACCCCGCAAACAGGATCACTTCAACGTGGGGACACACGGGGAATCCCGCTTCAAGTGCGTTTCGCGCTCATTTCGGGAAAGAGATAATACGTATTATGTGGGAAAGTCGGTCGTTTTTTTTTTCTTGATTCCCTTGAAAAAGAAAACACTAATTGGATGATTTATTATAATTTTATTCTAAAAACATTTCCCCTGTGTGTCCGACACGCTCTTTCTATAAAGAGCACGGCGAATACTTTGCGACACTTTGCGACACATGGAATCACCTGCGCTTGGGGAACATTCGTGTGAAGTTTCCACTTGACCTGTTCAGCCGTTCTGGAGAAGAAGATTTTTAATGGTTTATTTAAAATAAAATAAAAATCAAAGTTGCCAGACTATGTAACAAATGTCGCCAGACCATGTGACCTATACTACCAGACAGACCATGTGACCTCTGCTGCCAGACCATGTGACCTATACTACCAGACAGACCATGTGACCTCTGCTGCTAGACCATGTGACCTATACTACCAGACCATGTGACCTATACTACCAGACAGACCATGTGTCCTCTGCTGCCAGACCATGTGACCTATACTGCCAGACAGACCATGTGTCCTCTGATGCCAGACCATGTGACCTATACTGCCAGACAGACCATGTGACCTCTACTGCCAGACAGACCATGTGACCTATACTACCAGACAGACCATGTGACCTATACTGCCAGACAGACCATGTGACCTCTACTGCCGGACAGACCATGTGACCTATACTACCAGACAGACCATGTGACCTCTGCTGCCAGACCATGTGACCTATACTACCAGACCATGTGACCTATACTACCAGACAGACCATGTGTCCTCTGCTGCCAGACCATGTGACCTATACTGCCAGACAGACCATGTGTCCTCTGCTGCTAGACCATGTGACCTATACTACCAGACCATGTGACCTATACTACCAGACAGACCATGTGTCCTCTGCTGCCAGACCATGTGACCTATACTGCCAGACAGACCATGTGTCCTCTGCTGCCAGACCATGTGACCTATACTGCCAGACAGACCATGTGACCTCTACTGCCAGACAGACCATGTGACCTATACTACCAGACAGACCATGTGACCTATACTGCCAGACAGACCATGTGACCTCTACTGCCGGACAGACCATGTGACCTATACTACCAGACAGACCATGTGACCTCTGCTGCCAGACCATGTGACCTATACTACCAGACCATGTGACCTATACTACCAGACAGACCATGTGTCCTCTGCTGCCAGACCATGTGACCTATACTGCCAGACAGACCATGTGTCCTCTGCTGCCAGACCATGTGACCTATACTGCCAGACAGACCATGTGACCTCTACTGCCAGACCATGTGACCTATACTGCCAGACAGACCATGTGTCCTCTGCTGCCAGACCATGTGACCTATACTGCCAGACAGACCATGTGACCTCTACTGCCAGACAGACCATGTGACCTATACTACCAGACAGACCATGTGACCTCTGCTGCCAGACCATGTGACCTATACTACCAGACCATGTGACCTATACTACCAGACAGACCATGTGTCCTCTGCTGCCAGACCATGTGACCTATACTACCAGACAGACCATGTGACCTCTACTGCCAGACAGACCATGTGACCTCTACTGCCAGACAGACCATGTGACCTATACTACCAGACAGACCATGTGTCCTCCACTGCCAAACCATGTGACCTATACTGCCAGACAGACCATGTGACCTATACTGCCAGACAGACCATGTGACCTATACTACCAGACAGACCATGTGACCTATACTGCCAGACAGACCATGTGACCTCTACTGCCAGACAGACCATGTGACCTATACTACCAGACAGACCATGTGACCTCTGCTGCCAGACCATGTGACCTATACTACCAGACCATGTGACCTATACTACCAGACAGACCATGTGTCCTCTGCTGCCAGACCATGTGACCTATACTACCAGACAGACCACGTGACCTCTACTGCCAGACAGACCATGTGACCTCTACTGCCATACAGACCATGTGACTTATACTACCAGACAGACCATGTGTCCTCCACTGCCAGACCATGTGACCTATACTGCCAGACAGACCATGTGGCCTATGATTTATTGGTGAACGTGAATGTTGTCCACATCTTCGTTTACCCCACAAGTGTTTGATACATTGTATTTTGTTATATGAATGGTACAGCAAACATGGCAAGTTGGAGGTGATGAAAAACGGGTTGGTAGGAATCGAAAGCAGGTTTTTAGTTGTATTTTTAATTTTAACGAGGTGGTCTTGCAGCTTTTCAGGACTCATCTCAAATGTTCACTGACCATTACAGTCCCAGTATGGACTCATCTCAACGATCGTGAAACACCAACCGAGCGGAGATCAATGAAACTCACATGGCCACGACCTTACTGACCGGTCGCTTCACGTGACTGCGCTCGGCATTGGATTCATCACAGGCTTTTTTTGGCCTTTCTGATGAGATCTCTCGGAGGATCAAACCGATGACCCGGGGAGTGGGAAGGTTGGGGGTTTCACAGAAGGAGTTGGTTTTGCTTGTGAGGAGAGCAGGTGACCTCATGTGACAAGGGCCTTCAGCAACCAGTGTTGTTCTTGCGAACTCGTGAGAAGATACGTTCCTCTTCGGCATTACTGTGAGGCTGAGGCAGGACAAGTATGTGCTGAACTACTGCAAACTGAAGGCCATATTGTGGCGCCCGGTCTGCCCTTCTCATGACCGACACAAGCCTGGTGTTGCTTTCCTGGGAAGTGACCCGTATCTTGCGGGTTTGATCCGTTTTAGTGTCGTTAAAACCCGTATTGGATGGAAAGTAAGAACAATTTCAAGAACGCAATGTTTAGCTTCCATTCCACCTTCATGGATTCACACACACACACTGACAGATCTCGAGCGACCTTTATCCGGTATGCAAGGAACCACTCTCGTCTGACGAAATTGGCTGGGTGACGTCATGAGCTTCAACCAACTGACCAATTCCTTTCATTTTTACCCTTTTTTCACCCAACTGGCCAACTGACCATCCGTACACATCGTCACTTCCTCTCGTCACCCTAAATCAATTGGTAGGCCTATTTGCTTTCCAATTGGCTCTTCGACTTCTTACTGTGATATTTATCGGTATTTTCGAATATTTTGATTTTCAAATTCAAACAGTAATAACCAAATTAATGAAATGGCAGGTCATGATGCGGTTTGATGCTTGTGAATGAACGAACATTTCTCAAAGTTATTATCAAGATCTTCCTATCGCATTCCTCACCATTTATCATCATGTGGTCTCTATAATCAGGGGTTCACACAATTTTTTGAATCAGGTTCTCCAATCAGTACCAGCAGAAATGGTTTGGTGATGAATGAGATTTTGAAACATTTTGAATGAGTTTTCCTTTTGTCTGCTCACCTCTTCCACAGCGGTCGAGTGGTCCTCTTTCAGACCCATCTGATGTACGAGTTAGTTCTCTTTCTCTTGCCATCTCAATTGCCATTTCTGGACTGAGATCTGCTCTCAGTTGTACAGAGTTGTACAGAGTGAGTTCCTTGTCAGAAAGTCTCAACGCAAATCGATCCCAGATTTCCTCATTTTTGTCATGGAAACCACAGTGCTCAGCAGTGTGACCACTCCTCATTTTCATAAATGCCAAGGTGAACCAATGAAAAAAAAGCCAAGAATTCACAAGGTTTCGGAAAAGCGATGATAATAGAAAACGTAGAGAAAACCCGAACGCCAAGGTGAACAACGAATAGCCAAGATCTTGTGAAAAAAAGCCAAGGAGTGGTCACACTGGTGCTCAACACCGTGTACAGGTGCCTCACAAATTTTTCCCCACACTCATTGGTTTGTTGCGTCATTGACCTGAAAACAGACCTTTCATTAATCACATTACGCTTGGGAACAAAATCGGCATCAAATTTTTCCCGCCACCGTCTGCAGGTCATTGTCGTTTTCAGCACGACGGTCACCATCAACAGTAGGAGTACAAGTAAAGGTTCTCGCAACGTCTTCTGCCTCCGGACCCATCGCATGAATAAGGGTACTCACTTGGACCTCCCTCGTGTCTCCGGTCAGCCTCGTGGCTTTATTGTATCTATTGAACCACTGCTTCCAGCAAGGCCACTCAGCAGGCTTTGTGAAGTTGAAGTTTTCCGGGGGATTAAACTTCGCCATGGCCCAGAACTATCTCCAAAACGGTTTACCGCAGACTTAACTACAATTCGACGGAGTTAGCAATCTCTGAGTAACACCGCTGCCACCATGTAACAATCGCCGAATACCGGTAATGAGTCACATACATCCATTAAGGAAGCAGCCATGATGGAATTACTTTGTTATACATATGCCAAACCAACGTGTCATCAGTCCTTCATTAACATATGCGTGAGCTGTGCTTCCACAATAAACCCGTAAAATCCTGGTCACTTGCCATGCATGGTATAGTATGAATCTGTGAGTGGATCGATGCTGTTTGGAATGAAAACATAGAGAGATTGCGTTTAAAGGAGATTCAGTAAATAATGTAAGGGATTCCCACCCGTGAGATTCGCGGATTCGCCATTTGCAGAATCGTCATGACATCATTGAAATACTTTGTTAACCTCACAAGTGTTTGTAATATTGTATTTTGTTAATCTAGTGCGTGCCCGTATGTGCGTGGCCCTACGTGCAAAAAATAAAAAAATAAAAAAAGAAGAATTGTGACGTCAATCGTGATGTCATAGCACCGTGTCCTGTCATTGGTTTGGTAAATAAATGACCATAACTTGGGAACCACTTGTCCGATTAATATCAAACCTTGAAAAGGCACATCCTCAGGTCCCCAGCAATATACCTGGCAACTTTCCATTAGATTGGACCGGTGGTTGTCGAGAAACAGCGGTCAAAGACAGACAGACACACAGATATTGCTGGAATTATAGATAGATTAACGGTACAGTATTTATTTGTCATTGGAATTATGCTGTTTGGAATGAAAATATAGAGAATGAAAATATGTGAGGGGTTCCACCTGTGACATTCGCGCATTCCGCATTTGTTGTTTCGTCATTTTTTTTCCCCAAATCCTTCACGAACCGACTGTCCAGCGGCTGTCCAACCCTTCCCGTGCTGTACCTCACTTGTCAAATATATTTTGCTTTGAAAAATACAAAGAGAAACTTTAACTTTTATAAAGAATACCCGATTCATATAAAATAACCAATTCTTTGGAAAGTCATGAGGACAAAGTAAAACGTGATTTTTCATACACACCGCTGAAGTTAAAAGTTAAAACCTCCACCACCCATCAACATCAGAAGATACGGGATGAAACTTTGCCACCACGTTTCTCGTAAACCAGGCACGCACACACACCCGCAGAGAGTCCCTTACAGATCCAAACCTACCCATATGTACCTCGATCTACCTCGTAGAGACGAACTGTACCGCTATCAACTGTTGTAATGTATAGTGCTTGGCATGTGACTTAAGAACTCCAATTAAATGGTTGATAAGGAACGCCTGCTGGGCAAGTGATAGCAAGCCGATTGTTAATGTAATGTACTCACAAAAACAGGAAACTGCCCATTTTTTAAAAAAGACATTTTCAGATTTCACTCCAGATTTCGAGTTATATAGTTCGTGTGATCAAATCTTTCAACTCAAATTTTGATGATATACTTTAATCAGTTCCCGAGAGTAGATCATGGAAAATTGCATCATATAATGCATGAAATCACTCAAACCTCCTAATTGGAAAACTACAGCACTTACAAAAGCAATGGATACAGTGATTCGTAGGTATTGTAAATGAGGCTGATGATGATGTTAGTGAGGGAAGTGAAGAAAAACATTTTGAGCGTTTTATCGTTGATAAACCGTTGCGGCTTGTTCCAACTGTGGCATTGTTGGGCAGGACAAACAAAATGGCGAATGAAGACCCCAGCGAGGAAGAGCAAGGTAATGGAAGATGCATGTGTCTTACGACCCCGTTGAGATAGCGAGGTGTCCAAGGATGCGCCTGAAAAAGCCATCAAATATTCAAAGGGTTGTTTTAATTAACCCAAACACCCATTTTTCACTCATGCACTTCCTTGGAGCTCCCATAGTACGCACACAAAGTTTCAGACTGGTAGGTTTCATGGTTTTGGAGTTATGAACGAGACACATACACACACTGACACACATTGACATTTGTTGGTATAGATTTATGAAATCTCCCACCCACCTTAGGATGGACCATAAAACTTTCCACAGAGGTTTGGTGGGGCTAGCCCCAAAACTGAGGGAGTAGTTTAGGGTCAGATTGATGGACAGACACTCCTGCTTTATAATAGAGATAACACCTGATTTCTGAGCCGTTTACTGCATTAATGTGTTTTCCAAATTAAAGAAGCAAATTTTTTCCACCTGTCACATGACGATTGTGCGTGTGTGTGTGTGTGTGTGTGTGTGTGTGTGTGTGTGTGTGTGTGTGTGTGTGTGTGTGTGTGTGTGTGTGTGTGTGTGTGTGTGTGTGTGTGTGTGCTGTTCCAAAAGCACAACATGTTCTCTCTGCTAAGTCCGCAACCCCTACACCTTTCTTTCTTTGGCCCATCCTTGCTCATCCCTCTCCCACACCTCCCATCTCTCTCCCTCTCCCTCTCCCTCTCTCTCTCTCTCTCTCTCTCCCTCTCCCTCTCCCTCTCCCTCTCCCTCTCTCTCTCTCTCTCTCTCTCTCTCTCTCTCTCTCTCTCTCTCTCTCTCTCTCTCTCTCTCTCTCTCTCTCTCTCTCTCTCTCTCTCTCTCTCTCTCTCTCTCTCCCATATCTATGTATCTATCTATCAATCCCTCTATCTATCTTTGGACGTGTTGGATGGTGGTTATGTCCGGACGGACCTCCTGCCACACTGCCTTACTTTGCCCTCCCCTCACACTGCTCCCCCCCCACGACGCTGCCTTCCCCCTCCTCACACTGCCTTCCCCTCCTCACCCCTTCCCCTCACACTGCCTTCCCCTCCTCACCCTTCCCCTCACACTGCCTTCCCCTCCTCACGCTGCCTTCCCATCCCTTCCCCTCATGCTGCCTTCCCCTCACACTGCCTTCCCATCACTTTCCTCTCACGCTGCTTTCCCATCCCTTTTCTCTCATGCTGCCTTCCATTCCCCTCACACTGCCTTCCCATCGCTTTCCCCTCATGTTGCTTTCCCATCCCTTTTCTCTCACGCTGCCTTCCCTTCCCTTCCCCTCACACTGCCTTCCCTTCCCCTCACACTGCCTTCCCTTCCCCTCACACTGACTTCCCTTCCCTTCTTCTCACACTGTCTTCCCTTCCCTCCCCTCAGGCTGCCTCCCCTTCCCCTCCCCTCATGCTATCCTCCTGCCAAATCCCTCCACCACCATACAACTTTCGG
>NC_140968.1:45883085-45888085 GCF_056783735.1 Eptatretus burgeri
GTAGAGTTCGTCAAAAGCAAGAAGTATATTGTTTTTGAGGTCAAAATGTCAAAAGGTCAACATAGGCCAAAGGTCAACAACTTCAGTGGTGTTTCTAAAATCCTCAATTTTCATCTGATTCACTTGAAATTTAAAGAGGATTCATATTGCAGGTCATTGAATTCAACCACCAATTATTTTGAGGTCAAAATTAACTGAAACTAGAGGGGGAGCACTCGGTAGAGTGCAAAACCTCCGCCGCCAATACTGCTGGATCACTCAAGTGAACCTGATATCTTATTCATTAAATATGACGTCAACAGTGCTGACAAAGTTATAGTTCTTTTCTCCAACATTTTTTTTTGGGGGGGGGGGGGTGGAAATCACTTAAAACATGTAGAAATGCAAAAAAAAAAATTTCGAATATTTTTCTAATAAAATCGAATTTTTTTTTTAAACAATTTGCAAAATTTTCAGGTTTTTTTTCTCTAACAATTTTTATTTTTATTTTTTGGTTGGAAATCACTTAAAACGTGTGGAAATACAAAAACAAAAATTCAAATATTTTTTCAAATTGGCCGCCATCGTGGCCATATTGGATTTTGGACCAAGTCCAAAATCTAATGGCATGATCCTTGGATCAGACCTAATCGCCCACCAAGATTCGTCGAAATCCGTCGAGGAGTTTTTCCGTAATACTGTTCACAAACAAACAAACAAACAAACAAACAAACAAACAAACAGAAAACGGTGAAAACAGTAACCTCTGTCCATCTTTGATGGCGGAGGTTAATAATTAATGCAAAGATAATGTTAAGTTTAAACTTTGAGTTTTAACAAGGAAGAAAAGATCAACATCGGCCGAATTTCTAAAATTGTCAATTTTTATCCAATTGACTTGATATTTGAAGAGGAGTTGCATATTTGTTCATTTAATTCAACCACCTATTATTTTTATGTTCAACATCGGCCAAAAGGTGAACATAGGCCAAAGGTCAATGACAAGTGCAATTTCTAAAATCCTCAATTTTCATCCTATTGACTTGAAATTTGAAGAGGATTTGCATATCAGGTCACTGAATTCAATGAATAAGTATTTTTGAGATCAACATGGGCAAAACGTCAACATAGGCCAAGTTTCTAAAATTGTCAGTTTTCATCCGATTGACTTTATATTGAATAGGATTTATATATTTGGTCATTTAATTCAACTACCAATTATTTTTAAGGTCATATTTGTTTTCTGGACTTCGCAAGTACCGAGCTATGCATGACATCTTTCTTGTTTGTTTGTATATTTGTGAACAAAATATCTCAACGTTGTGGACGGATTCATACGAAACTTGGTGGGCAGGTTGGCTATGTAACAAGAAAGAATTGATTCGATTTTGGTGAAGATCCAATTCCAGGTCCGATAATTTTTTTTAAGTGAGTCTTCACCATTGAGTGATAGTGCCAAAAACGATATGTAGCACGATATCTCAAAAAGTTGTGCACGGATTCAGATGAAACTTGGTGGATGAGTTGGTTTGGTGACAAGAATAAGCCGATTAAATTTTAGGTCAGGTCAAAATCCAGATCCAGCCTATGAGTGGGATACAAAACGTAAACTAAACAACTTGACAGAGGTACGCGCACTACCAAGTGCCCTTTTTGCGGTTCATATTTCCATGAGTTTTCTGGAACTGCGATATTGAAATTTTTGTGGATGTGCCAATGGATTACTCGACTTTCCTCGTTATGCCTTTGTGTGTGTAGTTGTTCTGAAATGAGTTTTTTTTTTACATTCCAATAGGAGGTGTCTTGTACTTTCTGTTTCTACCTTGCAGAACCAATACTTGTCCGATTGGCTGAGTCGCACCATATCATTAAAGCCATTGGTTTTGGGCAATTATTATGATTCATCATCCATCCCAATTGAGCTGACCTCTTCTTAGCCATTCCAATGAGCCTTCTTTAATAATGCCCAATCTGTCCAACTCTATTTTTTTTAATACCTTCCTTCTCTTTTATCGTTTTCCCAGTTGTCGGTGCGTATATCTGTTAATATTTTATTTTGATTTTTCTTTTTTCTGTAGTCATTGGGGCTGTATTTGTTGCTGTTTGAGTTTCATGTGTGACATCCTCCATTCACACCTGTCTTTGCTAAGTGGGATAGGGATATCTTCTCTGGTTTGTTGTCTTCGTGTTTGCATACAATTTGGATTTGGTGGTGTGTTTAACTATTCACATACTCAGCCAATCATAAATTTGTCATTCTGTGTTCTTGGTTGAATTCCATCAGGCTGCTACCTCCTTCTTGTCTCGGCAAGTACATTCTCGAGATGCATTCGCTTTTGTAAAACATTTCGTGGATAGTGAGGAGTTCTGTTGTTTTGAGATCTGTTTTATTGATTTAGCATGAGTGATGACAAGGGGGAGAAAGTAACGCACTGTGTGTGTGTGTGTGTGTGTGTGTGTGTGTGTGTGTGTGTGTGTGTGTGTGTGTGTGTGTGTGTGTGTGTGTGTGTGTGTGTGTGTGTGTGTGTGTGTGTGTGTGTGTGTGTGTGTGTGTGTGTGTGTGTGTGTGGCGTAACACCTTTTTTAACCATTTGAGAAATTACCATTAAATTTTCAACAAACCGTTGTAATGAGAATATGGAGAAAACGAATTAATAATTGGGTAAAAAATGTCAAAGGGCCAAGTCACAGCAAGTAGAAATAGGCCTAATTAAGTAGAAATAAGCCTAATTAAGTAGAAATAGGCCTAATTAAGTAGAAATAGGCCTAATTAAGTAGAAATAGGCCTAATTAAGTAGAAATAAGCCTAATTAAGTAGAAATAGGCCTAATTAAGTAGAAATAGGCCTAATTAAGTAGAAATAGGCCTAATCCGCAGTGAGATTGCCGGGTTTTGTCATCGCTTCTGTTTCTTTATTTATTTACCATTTGAGCTTCATTGTGTGTGTCCAGGCCATAACGTTTCAGCTTTTGTCATTAAATTTTCAACAAAACTTGATTACGAGGATACGGAGAACACAAATTAATAAACTTCAGGTTTTTTCAGGTGTTGTGTTTAATGTTTAGTTCAAATACAAAGTGGACACGGACTGTCTTTACATTTTGAGATGCATTCCAGTTGTGACTTGAGTCATAAGATTATTGTTACCTTTTACTGTTGCTATTTTCTTTGCTCCCTTCACAATGTTTTGTTTTTTTTCTGCCAAGCATAACTACTGGAGCATGTCAACGTTTTATGTGCAGATGGTATAGGCTTGTGGAAGCATGAGGTGGCAGGGGGGAGAAGGTAATGCACTGATGATGGCCCAGTGAGACATGTGGACACAAGAAAGGGATGAATAAAAAGGAGGAGCGAGAAGAAGGAAGAGAAGACAGTAACCTGCAAGTGCAGATGAGGAAAGGTAGAGAAGGGTGGAGGATGACCTGTGGTGGTGATGCACTGCCAACTTGAAGTAATGAGGGAGAAGTGTGATTGAACAGATTGAAACAGGTCCTCAAGTCGACGAAGAGTAGAAAAAATAAGAAAAAGAGCAATCAGAGATCACAGACCCTCGCCAGGACTTGCTCTGTGTGGTGTCTGTGTAGTTTTCTGTATTGTATTTTGTGTGGTGTTTGTGTACTGGTGTATTCCATAATTAACTAGAAGGGCACCCAGTAGAGCGCATACCTCCGCCACGCAATGCCTGTTCCACGAGAACATATCAGGCCCATTCCATGTTTGAAATACCATGCTATACAGTGCTATATCATTTTTGGCCCAACCTCTCAATGGTGAAGAATCACTTAAAAAATTAAATAATTCTCGTATCCATATCAGGATTCGGATCTTCATCAAAATCAAAGCAATTCGTCCTTCCCACACACCCAACCTGTCCACCAAGTTTCATCCAAATCAGTCCACAACTTTTTGAGATATCGTGCTTTATATTAGTTTAGTCCGATCTCTCAATGGTGAAGAATCACTTCAAAAATTATCAGATCCGGATCCGGATTCGGTTCTTGACCAAAATTGAAAGAATTCTTCCTTGTCACACAGCCAACATCTCCACTAAGTTTCGTCCAAATCCGTCTCCCACTTTTTGAGATATCATGATATATATATATATATATATCATCTCTCAATGGTGAAGAATCACTGAAAAAATTCTAGTAGTCGGATCCCGATCTGAATCTACAGCAAAATTTAATCAGTTCGTCCTGGTCACACACCGAACCTGTTCACAAAATTTCATCTGGATCCGTCCACAACTTTTTGAGATATCCTGCACCCAAACAAACAAACAGACAAACAAAAATTAGATGTCGTGCAGAGCACGATACTTGCAAAATCCATAAAACAAACTTTACCTCAAAAATTATTGGAGGTTGAATTAAATGACCAAATATGCAACTCCTTTTCAAATTACAAGTCAATCGAATGAAAATTGACAATTTTAGAAATTCGGCCCATGTTGACCTTTTGGCTGATGTGGACCTCCAAAATAATTGGTGGTTGAATTCAGTGACCCAAAATATCCTCTTCAAATTTCATGTGAATTGGATGAAAATTGAGGATTTTAGAAAAATCACATTCATTGTTGACCTTGGGGCAATGTTGACCTTTTGGTCCATGTTATCCTCAAAAGTAATTGGCTGGTTGAATTCATTGCCATGAAATATAAATCCTCTTCAAATTTCAAGTCAGTCGGATGAAAATTGAGGATTTTAGAAATACCAACTTAGTTGTTGACCTTTGGCCTATGTTGACCTTTTGATCCATGTTGACCTCAAAATATTTGGCTACTTGAATTCAGTGATCTGCAATATATATCCTCTTCAAACTTCAAGTCAATCGAATGAAAATTGAGGATTTTAGAAATACCACCTTAATTGTTGACCTTGGGCCGATATTGACCTTTTGGTCGATGTTGAATTCAAAAATAATTGGCTTAGTGAATTATTTGATCGGAAATATAAGTCCTTTTCGAATTTCAAGTCATAAAATGGATGAAAATTGAGGGTTTTAGAAATCTCACCAAGGTT
>NC_140968.1:45898085-45948085 GCF_056783735.1 Eptatretus burgeri
TAAATGCTGAGAATCAAGCAACGAAGCAGCACGTACCATTTTTCATCCCACAATTTACCGGTGTTGGTTTCCATTCCCAGCTGGACGTACTCGATCGACATTGCTTGAAAGATCTTTGGTCATGTCATGCGGGGTTCGAGGAACGTGTCAGAGTAAATTTTTAGATCCTCATGGAGGATCTCTAAGTCTTACTCACGTTGTTGTTCTTGTGGACTTTTTTGTTTCACAGCCTCCAGTTTTCATCGAAACTTCCTGAAACTTGGCACATATATGTAATAATACCCTGCGCAGACGGTAACCATCTCCGATTTTGAAAATTCCAACTAGAAAAAAAGTTATGACGTCAAAATATCTCCGCTAATGGAAATCGCCTAAAAAATTATCTCCGAAACGAGGCAAGTTTTTTAAAATTCTGTTTGCGGGAATCGAACAGGGCATTAGCAGAGATGAATTACCGCACATATGATACATCACTGTGATGTCATATCAATTTTTATGACGTAATTCCTATTTTTTGACATTTTTTGTTTCACAACCCAGAGTTTTCATCGGATCTTCGTGAAACTTGCCATGTATATGCAGAAAGCCCACCGCAGGCAGAAACCATCTCCGATTTTGGAAATTCTTCCGAGAAAAAAAGTTGACGTCATAATATCGCCGCTAATGGAAATCGCCGATACCATTATCTCCGAAACTCGGCAAGCTGTTTGAATTTTGTTTGCGGGAATCAAGCCGGGCATTAGCACAGATAATTTATGGCAAACCTGATACATCCCAATGACGTCATATTCGTTTTTATGACGTCATCATTAAGAGGACGAGGATCTTAACTCATTTGAGCTTGTTATTCTGGTATTTTGCCCGAGGTCCGATTCAATGTTGCTGAAACAGTTTCTTAGTAAGGGTTAAAGATACTAGGTGCTTTGCCATTGCCTTCCCAGCAGCAGCAGCTTCGGCAGGAATTTGTAATTTGGCCACGGTGCCACATTGATGTCTCACCCTGCCTTGTGAAACACCAGGATGGCAGTTCACATCTGGGTTGGGATTCGAACAGTGTGCATGCTTTTAGGCCATCTTACCAGCCCTGTCGGAGAAAAACTGCAGACAAAAGGATGTATGCAGCTGTCGTACGTGGCTGCTGGTACAAACACAGGACATCCAGCTGGCGATAAATGTGATTTCAAGATTTTATCAACGGAATAAGGATCGAGTGCACATACTGGGGCACAAAACAATGAGCTTAGCTGGATCGAAGGGAAGGACATTCATTTTCGTCACATCAGAGTTGTGAAAAGGTTCTAACGCTGCATTAGTGGCGCACACCATCCTGCTCACGAGCGTTATCTCCCTTATGTTCAGGTGTCTCCTCTCCACTTTTCAAACGAAGTCCATGACAGGCAGTGTGCACAGGCC
This sequence comes from Eptatretus burgeri, assembly GCF_056783735.1. Lineage (NCBI taxonomy): Eukaryota > Metazoa > Chordata > Myxini > Myxiniformes > Myxinidae > Eptatretus > Eptatretus burgeri. The sequence goes on from NC_140968.1 coordinate 45,899,499, forward strand.
CGTGAAATCCTTCCTTCCATTTATTCTTGGAAGAGCTCGAGGTGAAAAGCTGTTGAAAGTCACCACCAAGATGAGAAACCTGTGAATATGATAAGGGAATGTGGAGCCACAGCCTGCATCCATGCTCTGCACGTACTTCTCTCGTTTGATATACCTTGCTGGGATTCCAGGTTCAAATCACATGACACACAAGCTCTTTATTTGCTTATAGTTTACTGCTGACAATGGAATTCATCTATGATTGCAGGCTCTTGACGTCCTCGTCCTCCATGTCATCATATGCACAACCTCGGTTCCTGGGATGGGGTATGTGCACTTTCTTTTGTGCTGTCCAGCCTGGGTTTGAATCTCGACCCAGCTATAAACTGTCACTCTGGTGTGTTGCATGCGGAGCGATGTATCACGTGGCATCGTCGGAAGGACCCTCTGCCATCACTGGTTCTGGTTGCTGGTGGACCTTAACGATCCCATCGCCGGCACCTTGAACAAATCAAAAATTCCGGCTTAAACAGCAGGTAGCAAGCGGTCTGATCCTCTTGGAGGTAGTCCTTGACACCAGGTTAACCAGTTTGCTATCTTAGAGTGTGGTTGCGGTCTAGGTAAAATTACTTCTACACTATCAATAAATTCACCAGGTAGTTTGCAGGTTTCAGGTGAACGGCCATCTCTGGATACAAAGGGCAACAAATTTTTTTTTTTTTGTATCTACAGTCGAGGGTCGTGGAGAAGCTAGAGTATGGAACGGATCAGGACATAACAGAACAAAAGGAATAGGAGAAGCAGAGGGGTAAAACACACCAACAGCAAGGTTGAAGGACAAAAGACATGGAGGCGTGGACAACTAAGGGTTGTGGGGACGAATGAAGGCTTGGGGAGGACACATAGGGTGAACAAGATGGATGCAGCCACGAAGTCTGAGGAAGGATAAAGTATTAACTTGAAAAGAGGTGTGCTTGGGGTGGATTAATGGGGGTGGAAAAGATCATTGTTTTGGATTGGGAACGATCTGAGATGATGGTCAACAGCTGTCTTGAAGACCTGGAGGGAAGAATGAGATTGAAGAGAAAGTGCAAGTTGATTTCACATGCAGAAGAAAAGAGGAATTGATGAGTAGAGGTGAGCAGTCATTCTGGATTTTGAGAGTTCCACCAGAAGGGTGTTGCTGGTGGACCACGTGCACCCTGCAGAAACTTGGGGGGGGGGGCGTGGTCAAAGCATGAAAAGAGCAGAAGGTGCAAGACCAGAAAGGAGGCGGTATGTGAAAGCAAGACCTGTCGGTGATGGTGAAGTGATCGGCCCATAGTCTCTGCCTTGTTGCAGAAGATTCTAAAGATCTTCAAGACCTTGGTTTCCACAGCGTCAAGCTGAGCAAGATGTGAGGCGGCTGAGCCTGCCCATAGGGGAGAGCAGTACTCCATCAACTTGTGGATGAAAGCCTCGTCGGTGGATAGGAGTTCAGGTGTGCAAAGGAAGGACTTTGTACAACAGTGGATGCCCAGTCGGCGGCTGGCTTTGGAGGCCAACTTAAAGGTGTGGTTTGCCCAAGAAAGATCATGGCTGATATGGTGAAACTCAGGAGTTTGAAAAAAACTGAAGCTCCTCAAGAGGATTGTTGACCCTTTGAATCTTGAGCTCCTTGGACTTTCGGTTCCCTCACCCTGAGCTCCCTAGAGAAAAATCCGGCCGCTCAGGTATACGGAGGTTTGAATAGCAGCTGGTGAAACTGCCGCAAGTGTTCAAAAGGATAAAAAAAAAGTTTATCTAGCGTGGCCTGTGATGAAATTAACGTCTATTTTTTAAGAGCAAAAACTGGTTTATGTCCGTATCATGTCGCAATGAATATTTCTCAGACTTTCGAGGTTGTTGTCCTCATGAGAGTCTTGTTCTTCTTTCATATGTAGTACATGGTTACACGTCACATTGTTTCTGGGGGTGGGATGTGGCTGTGGCAGGAATTTGGAATTTGTTCATGGTGTTGGCAATGGCTCGCCGACTCTTCGCCAAGGATAGAGTGGGATCTTTCACGTCCACTAATTAATGCCTGCGGACGGGATGTCCATTTATCATCCATCAGAGGGATGGCACAAACATTGATGAATCACCCGACCTGCAAACTACCAGGATAAAAGTTGATAGCTGGGCTGAGATTCAAAACTGGGCTCGACAGTTCAGAGGTGTGTGTGTGTGTGTGTGTGTGTGTGTGTGTGTGTGTGTGTGTGTGTGTGTGTGTGTGTGTGTGTGTGTGTGTGTGTGTGTGTGTGTGTGTGTGTGTGCACACCTCTAGAGGATAGACTATCAGTGCCATCCCAATTTGCTGCACGATATGACGTCTACCTACCGACAATAATGTCTGGCATTTGTGATGGAAAGGTCTGTTGGCTTGAGATCATCATTGACTTTGCAATTGGTCTTGGCAGTTTTACATTTCTATCGAGTGGGTGAAGATACATCGCTGGATCGGCAATCATAAAGGTGTGATCAAGTCCAGTTCTAACTGCCATTGCCTGCCAGACAAAACGACACTTCAAGCTGAGCAACATCATCAATGAGATAGACACCGCATTGCTGTCTGCCTGGGTTGGATCAGTCCTTTTTCATCGAGTTATCTGGGATACTGCAAGGTCTGAAGGATTGTTCTTCAGCTGCCTGTGTGCGGAAGATTGCAAAGGTGTGCTTTGGATCTTTCAATCCATGGGGAATTTACAGCATCACCTTTACATCCCACTACTCAGCACCAACCTCTTCCTCTTAGCTTCGAGATACAGATACAGAGCTCTATCTACATATCATCTTATATGCTCAAATCCTCTGACTCTTACTTGGACATTTTGATCAAGCACATACACATCAAGCACATCAAGGTTTATGTTTTGTTACTCCTTTTGCTTATTGTTGCTTCAAGCGAAACTGAGTATTATTTTATCTCATCATTGTTACCTCCGCCACCGAAGGTGAAGGAGGTGATGTTTTCACTCCCTTCTGTCTGTCTGTCGGTTTGTGTACAGGATATCAAAAAAAGTTGTGGACAGATACGGATGAAATTTTGTGCACACGTGGGGTGTGTGACAAGGACGAACTGATGATTAGATTTTGGTGAAGATCCGGATCCGGATTCGACTACGAGAATTTCTTAAGTGATTCTTCACCATTAGTGGGGCAACTTAGCTAAATATAGCATAACAATTGTGCATTTTGTGAGGAAAGCACCAAATTTGGCACACTAGTCGCCTATCATATTATGAACAGATTTGGATATTGGGCCATCTCAAAATGTTTGATGGCAGAGGAAAATGGCTGCCACAGCCATCAGCGGCTGAATTTGAGATGGCCCAATATCCAAATCTGTTGATAATATGATAGGCGACTAGTGTGCCAAATTTGGTGCTTTCCTCACAAAATGCACAATTGTTATGCTAAGTTGCCCCACCACATTGAGAGATGGGACCATAAACAATATGCAGCATGATATCTCAAAAAGTTTTGGATGGATTCAGATGAAACTTGGTGGACATGTTGGGTGTGTGGCAAGCACAAATTGATTCGATTTTGGTGAAGATCCGAATACGGATCCGAATACGAGAATTATTTAATTTTAAAAGTGATCCCTCACCATTGAGAGATCAGGCCAAAACGATATAGTACTGTCTAGCACAGTGTTTCTCGACCGGGGTTCCCCGGAACCATAGGGTTCCGCAAGAGGTCGCTAGGGGTTCCGCGAGAAACAGTAATAAATAGGCTAATGTATTTTTGAGTAGTTTTTGTTTGATTTAATATTCGTAATTTTACTATACACGTACAGCATATTGTTGGAAACTCCTTGGTTATTATAATAGAGGCTTCAACCTCTTGTATTATTTACAATTATAACAACCATAGGGAATGTATTTAACGATGTGTATACGGCGCCAGTGTGAAACCGCCCTCACTGGTTAGTGGACGTCCTGTACGCGGTGGATTCGTGTATCATTGAGTGACTGACTCAAGTACGGGACGCACGCTCGCACTGTGTCCATCTATCTTATCTGTGCTTCCTGGCGCGAAGTCAGTCTCTCTCTCTCTGTCTGTCTGTCTGTCTGTCTGTCTGTCTGTCTGTCTGTCTGTCTGTCTGTCTGTCTCTCTCTCTCTCTCTCTCTCTCTCTCTCTCTCTCTCTCTCTCTCTCTCTCTCTCTCTCTCTCTCTCTCTCTCTCTCTCTCTCTCTCTCTCTCTCTCTCGGTTAGTCCTTCTGTTTACCTTTATTGCTTCAGCTTTATTTGTTTAAGTTTTGTTGATCAAGTTACATGAGGTGTGTTTTTTAATTGTCAAACAGACTTGGGGTTGACAAACACTTTCAAAAATGACGTTTTCAAACAAAACAAAAAATATATATTTTTTTGTGAATTAAAACCTCAGTGTGAGGTCTCATAAAGGAGCAGTATGTTTTTTTTTCATTGCCAATAAATTTGACAAAAAGGGGGTCATATTTTCCTTAAACCAGGTATCCGAAAAAAAAAAAAATATTATATTTACCACGTGAACTACGATAAAAATATAAAAGAGCGAGATATTAATAATGGTATATAATAATTTTTATGCAGGGGTTCCCTGAGACATGAAAACTATTTCAAGGGTTCCACAAGGGTAAAAAGGTTGAGAAACCCTGGTCTCGCATGACATTTCAAACATGTAATGGGCCTGATATGTTCTCATGGATCAGGCATTACGTGGCGGAGGTATGCGCCCTACCGAGTGCCCTTCTACTTGTACTATTTATTTATTTACTCACTCTACCCAAAAAATGGGAAAATGCATCTTATGTGAATTTTGGCAATAATTTTTGTAGTGGTCACCATGTCTCCCTCTCACAATTGGCTGAAATGTACACGGGATATCAAATATGTGTTTTGCAGCCAATTATGGAGCCTTAACTAAATTTTTTTTTTGGGGGGGGGAGGGGGGTTTCCTCATCACGAATGGTCTCCTTTGTACTTCGTGAAAAGAGTACTTACGTAACTTCTTGCTGTTCAAGAGATGTCCGCATAAAATTCTGCACGTGTTAACGGAACGAAAAACAAAACAACGAATGACAAATGCAATTGTAGAAAATGCTAAATTTATTTTTGTTTTTAAATAATACAAAAGTATTGTATTTAGTGTGAAAGTAACTGCATTTGAAAACAGCAAAGTGGCGATTCTTCAGGGCTATATCTAAACACCCGCTGAAGGGTCTTCGGCACAATTTCATCCATGGCACCATCGGCTCTGGCATGAACAACGAAAATATTCAATGAAACACAAGTGACATCGACAACGACAAAGACAACAACGACAACTAAAAGCTCAACCCAGCTAGGCCTGTACAACCTTTGCACACTGGTTCTCTGTCCCACTAGAGTGCTATTCTGGACAGCATTCCCCCCAGGTCTCGATGGGATAGTCATAAGTGGTCGATAAGTCAACGATAAAAACCAGAACTGGCATGTAAAGAAGACTCTTTGGATCTTTGGAAAACTTCACTTCGAATGCCTGGGGCCAATGTTTGAAATGTTATTTCATTTAGGAAAATATATATCATAATAATTGTGGTACAGGGGGTAGGTAGGTAATCGGTTTTATACTGTTTCTTTTAAGTGTTGACAATCTCGCTTACACTGTCAGCTCTGAAGATTAGAAATTGGCTTCGACAGTCGACCCCAGGTGACGCAAAGCCGTTACTTGTTATGCCAGAACGGGGCACCGCTATGGGTGGTATATACGTACCACTTTGATCAAAAGTAAATTGTACTCTTGAAATTGCGCTGAAATATTTATAAGGATTACACTTAGACCATTTCACTTTGAAGTGCAGCTTTCCTACATTATTTAACATTCAAACGACCAAGGCAGGAAAAACCCTCGTAAACCTTTTGAGTGATAATCACGAAGGTACATCATATCTTCACAAGGTATTTACTGTTTTCTTCGGTGTTTACTGCCCTGTAAAGTACTTAATAAGCACCATAAAAATAGTATGTATAAGGTTTACGACAGGAAAACAAGTGTGAATGATAGAAATAACATCTTGGAAAAAGACTGTAACGATTAACCTCTAGCTAATGGATGGCTGTGGTTTGGCCACTTGATATGGCTGACCAAACAGCTGGCCAATCCCCATGGCTACCATTTCCAGATCAGGTTTTCCTGGTAACGTGTCCGTCCCCAATGCCGTATATGCGTAAACCTATGGCATCAGGGTTGACGTGCCTATCCGACGGGTACTTTTAGAGAACTGGTGACAATAATTTGTTTTTACCATTTTGACATTCTGAAATGGGAGAAGGTCCCTTTGTGACTCGCAAAAGTGCGACTTGAATCTTGTGCTCGTAAAAACAACATGAACAAACAAAAACGAACAACCTTGCATTTCATACATCGGTCAAATGGAAAGCAAAACGGATGTCCAAATTAATTGATTACCGGACCAAAGATGGTGCAGTTTTTGTTGTTTTAGCTTTTTGCAGGAAACTCAGCTGAAGATGTCTTCTGTACCCTCTATAATTCCTTGCATTAGCAATTCAGGAAACAAAGGAATATAACAAAGAATGATTGGAAGTAGAATTGTCGTTAGTTACCAGTTGGATTGGCTCGACTCGACTCGCAACACCTCCATCATCTGCCTTAAAATTGCAAGACAGGATGGAAGGCATATGTGTGCGGTCAGTCGCATCGATTGATGGTTTTGTGGGCTGTGAGTGAAAAAGGGACGGCTAGAAGGCTAGCCCTGCTCAGCTGAGCCGAACAAGTCAGCCAGCCTTTGAAAACGTGGTCCCCATTCGGTTAAATAATCGTATCCCTGGTCTGAGTCTGAGCCACCGAATGACTCTATGGAGCTGAGAGAACCGGCGAGCGAGCCACACCCTTCGTAGGCGTACACTTGCACCGAGTCAAAAGGCGGGACGCAGGGGTCGTCGTCGGCTTGGCGTACGCGTCCTGCAATGAAGCCTGCGATGTCCACCGTGGCAGGGCATTCACGGCCCGAACAAAGTGACGTGCCAGGCATGGCTGAAGCCAATTCTGGTCGCATGTCGTGGCGCCGGACAGAATTGGGCCGCGAGGGTGTCTGCAAAGTGCGTAGTGCTGCTATGTCAAAGGCTTCGGTATCTTCCTCGCCACCACCCTCGTCATCATATGCGATGATGTTTTCCCGTATCTCCTCATCATCAGCAGCTGAGAGTGGCTCCTTCTTCCGTCGGCGCAGAGACACGAACAAGACAACAAGCACTGTACGAACAGACAAAACATATGCAGAAAATCAGGTGTATGAAAGACATGACTTGCTTATGAGCCATGTCTTTCTCATGAATTTTGCATTGTAATTCTTCCATAAAAGCTGGGAAAAACATGTAAAAAAATAATTAAACAATTAATCTGGATGCTCCTTTACTCATATGTTCTTGTTTCAATTTCTCTGCCCGTTATTACTATGGATATGTTCTTTTTGCGATTGGTATCTCTTTCAATGTCCACACCATTTCCTCCATTCCTTCCATTTTCCTCCTCCCCAACCCCATCCAATGTAACTTCCCTTGTTATTTTTTATAGGCTGTCCTCCATCACCTCTCTCATTCAGACCCTCCTTTATCTCCGTTCTCCTACAAAACCGTATTACATACCCATTCACTGAGATGGCAGGATAGCTGACGGAGTAACTCATTCTCTACCAGCTGATTACTATTCCTCGGTTTAACTCCATTCACTCTTTCCTCCGGAACCAAATCCTGTAGAACCAGGCACTGACAACTGTTTGCCATGTCTGTTGGTGATATTCATTGTAATTCAAATCAGATGCACGTGTAAGTAATTCTTGAATTGCAAAGAAGGTGGAGGTGACAAAGGGTGGGGAGGAAGAGGAGCGTCCATGAATCGGAGTGGAATCGTTTACATAGATGACTCCTGAAGTTTTCCCCATACCATTGGTCATTAATGTCTTGGGAACGATTCACACATTTTTTACTCCTCAAAAAAGCTTTCCGAGTTGCATCGTCATATATCATGACTTCAAAACTTGCGTCATGAGGGATCATGTACGTACTACAAACACAATGAGGAGGTCGTGATAGATTGAAAAAAAAGGAAGAAAAGGAAAGTAGTTTCCCTTTTGTGATTTACTAACCCATGTCTTTTTTGGAAGTGTAACTCGTCGGCCAAGTATGGTGCATTGAAGTAGATTGTGGTGCTGTCTGGTGCAGTGCAGAAGTGGGATACATAATAAGATCGCATGATGTAGTGTGGTGGAAGAATTAAGTAGCATGGTGCAATATAGTGAATTGTGCTGCAGTGCACAATTATGTGTGGTATTAGTGCATTTACCCAACAAGATAAGAATGCAGGCAAGCAGTGCAATGAGGGCCTCCGTGCCCACACCAGCGAGTGCTGCTGGTTCCAAACCGCAACGTCGCACGCTACCGTCATTCCCGCACCCGCACACCTGTACCGTAAGAGTGGCCGAGGAGGTGAGAGGTCGATTGCCACCGTCAGACACGAGTACAGGCAGCAGGAATTGAGGCTGGCCTGAACGGCTGTATGGACCATGACGGGCCAGCAGGCTGGCCGTGCCATCTGCGGGCAGCAGGAACAACACTTAGTACAAGGTTTTGCACCTTTTTGAACAATTGATTGCACAGTGCCCTTTCCATAATTACTGCATAACACATTTTAAAGTGTTAGCAGTGTTTCCATTAATTCAACGAGCCGAATGCTCGAAGAATTTAAATGGGCTGCATTTAAAACAATTAAGGGTTCATAAAAATTTTCTATTTCGTTACGTTAAGATTTTTTTGTAATCTTCTGTCTCTTGCTTCTGTTTCTCTCTCTCTCTCTCTCCCCCTCTCTCTCTGTTATCGGGTTTTTGATCCCAACCATGTTCCTCTGCTGTCTGCCCATATATAGGCTGTCCGGTCTTGTCAGATCTGCTTCATTATTTTGCATCTCTGGATCAGCTGTCTAACCTACAACTTGATTTTCCACCTTGATTTCTGCAGGCTGTCCAATCTTATCCTCTGCCACTGTCTGCTATCCATGATTTCTGATCACCCGGCAACAATGCTTGAACTTTCAAGATGCTGTTGACGACTAAAACCAGTTGTGAAAAAGGGCAATATTGTTTGAGGCAATTATTTTTGCCAATTAAAAAATGTCAATCACATTCATGCATCTTCTTCATTCATATGCAGCACAAGGCTGCAGGGTAGCATCATTGCCTGAGGGCACGGCTGTGCGACTGATGCAGTGCCCTATGATGGTTATGGCAGGAATTTGTAATTTGTTCATTGTGTCGGCAATAGCTCGCCTGCTCTTCACGAAGGACACCGCAGGATCTTTAACGCCCTCCAACTCATGCCGACAGACGGGGCTCCCAGTTTATCCTCCATCCGAGAGACAACACATACACACATTGGTAAATCACCCTGCCTGCCAAACACAAGGAAGGCAGTTTATATAGCTGAGTTAAGATTCTAACCGAGGCTAGACCAGCTGAGAGGCAAGTGTGCATACAGTACCTCTCGGCCATCCTGTCGATCCTTGTATTTGCACTGAGAATATGTTTGACTAAGTTGAGGTTGACAATGGCCTTTCATATAAGGAACACAACCCTAGAACAATTCACGAAAGCCATATCAGTGAAGGGAATGGACAACAAACTTGAGTTTGTGGAAAGTGCAAAGACGTGAACAACACCGGAGGAAAGCATGTGTTACCAATGGAGGTCACGGCAATTCAAAGGTTCAAGCAGATGAATTATTGTGCATTTGCTCCGAGCCACGTCTGCCTAATTTATTTCAACTTCAATGTACTGCATATATCCCTCATTAAGAGGAATAACATGAATGTTGACAACTTTCACATTCTGGAACAACAACAATATCAACAATAACAACATCCTCAACAAAAGAAAAAAAAAGATTATCAGACAAAAAAAAGCTTCACCAAACTGCCACCTCTTATAACTATCATGATGCAGTGACCAGAAAAGCCTAGTTTCACACTCAAAAATTAACCTTTGGTTTGATTATTGCATTAACAAGAAAAAGATGAAGAACAAAAAGAAATACTCCTGAGCTCAGAAATCAACTTTGCAAAGGTCAAAAGTTCTGTTACCTTGAAGACATGATAGAAGCATCAGGAAGAGCAGAATTAGCAGTTGGATGAAATATAAAATCAGCCTGGAATAAGTGGAGACAACTATAGGCGGGACCATGGAGCACATCAACATTCCATTATCTCTAAAAGTTAAGAGTTTATAAAATCTGTATCAGACCAGTATTGATGTATGGAAGTGAAACGTGGGCACTGTGGGACGGAGAGAAAATATTTTTTGGAAAGAGCAGAGATGAGAATGATCGGAAGGATGAATGGATTGCTTCTGAAAGAAAGAATTCCAAGTTCAGAAATCAGGAAGACATGAAGAACACTTGGCTCCATTTGAAATATTTTTTTCAGAGGTCTAGGTTTTCTCAACGGTTCTTATATGTTTTTTGCATGCTGAATTTTGTGCATGCACAAAATTTGTCGACGAGCACAGCGTACTACGACGTATGCCAGCGTGCTCTTAACGTATACAAAACTTACCCATAACGTATTCGACGTGTGCCAGCGTATTCGCCAAATTTTTCATACGTCGGCATACGCTGGCTAAAACGTCAAGATGTGACAGCGGCTAAAGTCTGATTTTGAATAAAAAAAAATGCTAATTAAAAAAAACAAAAATTTTGATTATTTTTTTTTTCCTTAAAATTGAGATAGCATAAAAACTTGACCTGATTGAGCGAAATGAGATACATTTCTAAATTCAGCATGCAAAAAGCATATAAAGACCGTTGAGAAAACCTAGACCTCTGAAATGATGCAGACCAGTGTAATCAATACTAATGAAGAACAACTTAGGAAGAGAAGACTTGGTTGGTACGGTCAAGTACAACGAAGATCAGAAGATGAAGCTGCAAAGAAAGCAACACAGTTTGCAGTCGAGGGAAGAAAACCAAGCGGACGTCCGGAATAGACATGGATTTAAAATGTCAACAAAGACAAGGAACGTTTGGGTTTGCACAAAACTGACACAATGTATAGATGGGTATGGAGAAATGTCATGATTCGACCAAGCCCCTGAAAAAAGGGGGAAACTGGAAGGGCACTCGGTGGAGTGCATACCTCTGCCACGCTCATTAATTTACGTTTTGTATCCCACTGATAGGTCGGATCTGGATTCGGACCTGAACTAAAATCTAATCAGCTTGTTCTTGTCACCTAACCACATCATCTACCAAGTTTCATCTGAATCCGTCCATAACTTTTTGACATATTCTGTTCACAAACAAACAAACGAACAGACAGACAGACAGAGGTGAAAACATAACCTCCATCCACCTTTGGTGGCAGAAGTAATTATCGTAAAACGTTTGTTCTTGTTGTTGTTCTTGATTATGACATTTCATTTCCTTTTTGAGTGTTACGATCAGTTCCGTATAAAATGTGGAAAGGGTGTTCTGTCAGATACATCATGAGAGACTGGAAAACCTCTGCAATTCTAAAGTTCCCACAAACATTGATTTGATGTCTGGCCTACATTTCGATAATAAGAGTGCTGTGAAGTATTGTAGCGATATGTCTGACCTCAAGTTAATTCTGAAGTTAGACAGGGTTGTGTCCTTTACTTTACAACACCTGTATGAATTGGATGTTGAGATGTTCAATGTGTCATCTATAGGAAGAAAAATGTTCAAATTTTGGCATTTAGGTCGTTAGCATTTCGAGGTTTTGCGTACGAATCATGAAGTCTAGAGTCCGAATTCCCAAAATATTTCAGCAAAAAAACCCCCCCAAAAAACCAAAATTTTATATTTCAACTTACACGGTTGTCAGATAATTGCCGATCGCACTGTTTATGCAATGTGGCCACCTTATCAGGTCCTGCCAATGCAATTACATTGAAAATTCCTCTCTTTAAAATGCAAATAGTGTTGACTTCTTGGTGGAGACAACACTACGAAATATGCAAAGGAAGTAGATCGCAAGAGGTTACATGTGATCTGGCAGGGACGACAAATGCCGTGGTAAAAAGCATAATTCAGAGTGACGTGCAAGAAATGAGAACAAAAAAAGAAGGAGATCGCCTCGACCTTCCGATTCGATGAAGGACGTCTGATGGCCAAATATTTCTGCCGAGGCAATGTAAAATGAAAATAAGTTCCTGTTTGAGCAGTTGTCCTTGTGGTAACTACATGTGAATTTGTAACATCACTTCAGATTGAGTGAACCAGTACGTGCCTGTAAAAACAAAAAATTAAAAAATTAATAAATAAATATTCCAACCGCGAGCAACAAACAACAACCACACAGGCCATTTCTTTGTTCTCGCGTGCCCGTCCGTGCGTGGCCCAGAAGTTCGCATATCGCAGTTACGATTATTCGCAATTTAGTTTTAATGGCCAATTATTCAATTAGCGCCAACGTATTTTGCCTTTTCACAATGTTGTCGCAAGGAAAAACAAAAAGAGAAGAGAAGAGAGAGAGAGAGAAAAAAAAATTACTTCCTGGTTCGGCGCATACCAGCACTCTGATGTTACCGAAATTTATGCAGCGTCTAATATGAAAACGATCATAACTTGCGGCATTGTGTTTATCTATAAATGCGCATAAGAAATCGAGAAATTATTAGAATACACGGTCATCACTCTCCGGAAGTCTGTACGTTGTAACCCGTAATGGGGAACGCAGCTGAGCTTCCCTTCCCCATCGGCCACGCCCACGCAACAACGTGTCTTGTCATTGGTTTGGTAAATAAATGGCCATAACTTGGGAAGCACTTGTCCGATTAATATCAAACCTTGAAAAGGCACATCCACGGGTCCCCAGCAATATACCTGGCAAGTTTCAATTAGATCGGACCAGCGGTTGTCGAGAAACAGCGGTCACAGACACACACACACAGACACAGACATAGACACAGACACAGACACAGACACAGACACAGACACACACACACACACACATTGCTGGAATTATAGGTAGACTAGTATGTGCCCGTAAAAAAAAAAAAAATTAATATTCAAACCGCGAGCAAGAAACAACAACCACACAGGCCGTTTCTTCGCTCTCGCATGCCCGTCCGTGCGTGGCCCAGAAGTTCGCATATCAGTTATGATTATTCGCAATTTAGTTTTAATGGCCAATTATTCAATTTGCGCCAACGTATTTTGCCTTTTCGCAATGTCGTCGCAAGGAAAAACAAAAAGAGAAGAGAAGAGAGAGAAAAAAATTTACTTCCTGGTTCGGAGCAGACCAGCTCACTCTGATGTTACCGAAATTTATACACCGTCTAATATGAAAATAATCATAACTTGCGGCATTGTGTTTATCTATAAATTCGCATAAGAAATCGAGAAATTATTAAAATACACGAAGTCATCACTCTCCGGAAGCCCTACGTTGTAACCTGAAATGGGGAATGCGGCTGAGGTTCCCTTCCCCCATCGGCCACGCCCATGCAACAACGTGTCTTGTGATTGGTTGGTAAATAAATGGCCATAACTTGGGAGGCACTTGTCCGATTATTATCAAACCTTGAAAAGGCACATCCTCAGGTCCCCAGCAATATATCTGGCAAGTTTCAATTCGATCGGACGAGTGGTTGTCGAGAAACAACGGACACACACGCACACACACACACACACACACACACACACACACACACACACACACACACACACACACACACACACACACACACACACACACACACACACACACACATTGCTGGAATAATAGATGGATGAACACGACTGAAACTTTGGACGGCAGGATGGTCTGGAAGTACATGTACTCGGCTCCGAGCTGTCTCGCCTGGGTTTGTATTTTGGCCCAGCTGTTTTTTTGTATACCTTGTCGAGGCTCATGTGAGAGTTAACACAAAACACACAGCAAGGGGGGCATGAAACAAGAGGGGCGGGAGTGGGAAGGACAAAACAGTGGGGAAAAGAGACATTAGGAGATCTGTGGAAGGGAGAGGGATGGGGCGGGGAACATGTGGTATATAAGATGGACATTACAGGGACTTTTAGGAAGGAAAGCAGGGAATTTGAAGGAGGTGGGTTTGGGGTGGATTAACGGGGGGAGAAAAGATCGAGGATTTGGATAGGGGACGATAAGAGGTGGTGGTGAACAGCTGTTTTGAAGGCCTGGAGGGAAGAATGGGACTGCACAGAGTGAGGGAGTTTATTCCAAAGGCGGGAAAAAAGAGGAATGGAAGAGTGAAGGTGAGCAGTGAGTCATGATTTTGGTAGTTTTCCCAGAAGGGGGTTGTTGGCGGACCTTGAGCGCCCAGCGGAATATGGAGGGGACAAATTGCAGACAGAGCAGGGGGGGCGAGACCGGAGAGGAGATGGTAGAAGAAAGATAGACCACCGACCTGCCTGTGGTGAGAGAGTGAGAGGCCCAAGACTCAGCCTCATCGTGGGAGATGTCAATGATCTAAAATGCCTTTGTTTCCACAGCGTGAAGCCGAGAAAGGTGAGAGGCAAGAACACGAGCTCAGACAGGAGAGCAGTACTCCATCAGGCTGTGGACAAAAGCTTTGTATGTGGTCAGGAGCTCAGGTGGGCCGAGGAAGGGCTTTGCATGACGGAGGATTCCCAGTCAGAGACTGGCTTTGGAGGCGAGGTTGGAAATGTGGCTTTCCCAGGAAAGATCATGGCAGATCTTGAGACCCAGAAGATTTAAAGAAAGGACTTCTTCCAGAGGATTGTTGAGAAAGTAGATGGAGGGGTTTTCCAAACGGTCCTTTCGGAGAGACATAGTGAGAGTGTGAGATTTGTCCGGATTGAATGACATGTTCCATGTGTTGGACCAGTTTGTGATTTTGCCCGGATCTGCAATGAGCGAAGAAGCTGCTACTTGCAGGTCTGAGGGATGACCGATGGTACGGCAGAGGGTGGAGTCATCAGCAAAGAGATGAAGAGGATTTTCCAGAGAGTTGGAGAGATCATTGATGAAAACCAGAAAAAGAACAGGGCCCAGAACGCTACCTTGAGTAACTTCAGCCTGGACAGGAAGGGGGGGGGGCGGGTGGGGGGGATGAAAGAACTCAATTTAGTGCCACACGTTGACTGCAACAGGAGAGAAAGTCTGTGAGCCACGAATGGAGATGGCCTTGGATACCACAGGAAGAGAGTTTGGTGAGCAGGGCAGGGTGCCAGACCTTGTCAAAAGCACGTGATATGTCTAGGGATGTGGCTCTGATTTCATGTCCGGCATTGACGACCTCCATCCATTGTTGGGAGAGCAGAAGCAGCATATCCAGGGTAGCATGACCTGGTCTGAAACCAAAATGATGATCGGAAATCAAGCTGCGGATGGAAGTTATGAACTGTCATCCTGGTGTTTTGCAGGCAGGACGCGGCATCAATGTGTGTGCCGTCCCTCGGATGGACGTCTAGCGAAGAGTATGTGAGCTATCATTTTGCGCCCTTGCCATATTCCAAGTTCCTGCTCTAACCTAAACAGTCGAACGCCAGACCGGGCCATCCAGTTTATGAAAGACATGGGCCAAATACTTTTCCTGGCTGACCCCACATTTTAGAGGAAGATTTTTTGGAGGACCCCACATTTTAGAGGAAGATCCGAATAAAGTCGCCAAACAATGTTCATCTGAATTCAACGATGATGACGACGATAATGACAATTACTACCACTACTACTACTCATGTAAGATATCCATTCATCCATGGGTGATATCTACATACCATCTAGCACAGAATGTCTGTAACCCATCCTACACTCTTTTCCCCTTTGAAAAGGACAGATAAAAACATTGTGTTTTCATGTACCAGTATTTGCTTCATTATTTGCAACCAATAGGCCATAACACCTGTCATCATCTACATTCTACATAATGGGCTGGCAGGATAACTCAGAGGTCACACACTTGTGATTGAGCTTGATTCTCAATTTCAGATTCGAGTTCAATTCTAGACCAACTATCGACCATTGGACTGGTGCTTCTCAAGCAGGGTATTTACTATATGAGTGCACAACCCCCTGGATGAGCATGAACCTTGGGATCCATCAACTACCACGAGTTGGTGGAGGTTAAGGGTGGGCAAGTTATCACCATGCTATGGCCAAATTCCAAACTTTTTTCCTAACCTACAGTAGAGACTGCATCAACAGGACAACCTTCTCTCCTGGAAATTATGGAAACATGAGTCATGTGCTGCACATGCTCGGAATTGAATCAAGTACTCAACGGAGACACTGCTGTGGTCAGTACATGAACTACGTTGGAATGTTAAAAAAGGAGTAATTTCACGGTTCGTGGAAACATTCGATGCATAAACTTTAGAAACTATCATTAAAGTGCACTTGACAGGGTCTTTCGGTCATATCTAGTCACACGATTTTGAGTCTGACAGCTCGGAATAATCATGCCTCAAATCAAGACAGAGTCGAGAAAAAAAAAACACACAAATTTAACTCGAGTCCAATTCATTCACCGTAAAATTTATCAATATCAGATGATATTAGTAACTTTATGGTCATTGATCTACATTTTATGCCTGGTATTGGCTTAATGGTTAGTGTGGTGGGCTTGGTAATCCTTGGGTCCTGAGTTCAAATCCTGCTTGGTTGTTGAATCTTGGTCATCCTTGGGCCCTGAGTTCAAATCCTGCATGGCTGTTGAATTAATACCAGGTGGGGTTGACTCTGCCTGTCATCTTTCCGAGGTCGGCAAAATGAGTGCCAGCTTGCTGGTATCCTGTGTCGGAGTGGCGACCCATCCAGGATTGTACCCAATAGCCAAGGAGACTGCTTAGGCAGCACCAACGCTCTGCACAGAGTATGGTCCCAATGAATGAATGGAATTGGGTTGACTCTGCCTGTCATCCTTCTGAAGTCAGCAAAATGAGTACCAGCTTCCTGGGATGATTGAGACATTTGAGTATGTTGTGTTGGAGTGATGACTCATCCAGGATTGTGCCCAATAGCCCAGGAGACTGCTTAGGCAGCACCAATGCTCTGCACTGAGTATCGTCCCAATGGATGGATGGATTTAGATTTAGAAATATATCTTAAATTGTGGGTTTTTTTTTTTACAGACTCAAGGAAGACCCATGGTGGTGGTTCTGGAGAGCTTGAAGGAGAAAACAAATGAATTGGTGCTGAACATCTTTTCAGCCAAGTCAAATCCAGGTGTGTGGAATTTTTTTGCATGAGGCTGTCTGATCCACCTGTGTTGAGGTGGCTTTAAAAAAAAAAGTTTGGTATTCACTGGGGGGTGGGGAAGAGTGAAGGTTGTGGATGAGAACAATGGGGGCAGGCACAAACATCAGGGTAATAGTAGGATGGACACCAGCAGGCAACAGACATTTGAATCTTGCCTACAATATAGAGTCAAGGCTCATGCAAGAGTAAAAAAAAAAACAAATAATGAAGGGTGCTGAAGATGAAGGGTTCCTGTTTCAAACAACATAGGAGGGCAGTATGGAGCACACTAAAATTCAAAAATCTGTTCAAAGAAATCACAAAATTTGTCACATGTGTGATCAGTCCCAAGACCATTTTTTTGCCAACATCTGTGGCTTATAATGAGTTGTGCATTGTGGCTGAGAGACAGAAGTAGTCAATGATATGGGCAAAACTTTGGAGTCCAAAAATAACAGAGAACAAAGAAAAAAAAAAAATGCGTGCTTCGCAAAACAAAATCCCCTTGATATATTTGACATCACGGGTACTGATCTGTACTGTAAGGAGAAACAGACAAAACAGTTTTGAGTTCAAAAAAAAATAAAAAATCAATATCGCTCAAGGCCACATGGTTTATGACCGATAGCTGGAACATTATGGAGCTACAATATTTTTGTAGTTCTGAGATCCAGAACGGATCAGTTACATTTTTGACTTTGATTTCGAGTGAAAACCTTCAAGGCTTTATAAATATAAACAAACTTGAACTACAATTCATTACTCGGTCACCATGCCCTTCTTGGCTTTCTTTGGAGAAGAACTGATAAGAAAATTACGAATATACATTCCTTTGTTATGTTATCTCCTTTGATGAGGTGCATATGTTGAGTTAATATTCACGGCACAGTGAAATGTGTTCTGTTTATCGATGCTATGTGCAGCAGTTTGCAATGTGGGATGACAACTGATGTCAGTGCTGGAGATACAACAAGGGCTGCATGTCTGGCCGAGATAACTGATACTGCTAGGATAATAAGCAACCTACTTGTAACATCCGTTTGTATAAAACGGCTTATTGTGGGTAGTGTTGAAGTTTCTCTGCGAGTGGTGTTTGAATTCATGAGACCAAACAAGTCAATATTTTTATTTACAGAAGCGAGGCTCATGGAAGAGCAAGGTAGAACTCTGACAGTGGGCCAAACATCAAGGGAACGAACAAGCAGGAAAAGAGGATACGGAGGAAGGGAGAAGACTGAATCTAGCAAGTCAAATGGTTGTGTTAGGAAAGGTTAATTGACGTAATAAATATCATGGATCAGAATTGGGGATAACAAGAGATGGTGGTGCACTACTTGCTTGAAGTCCTACAGAGGAAAGTGAGACAGAACAGAAAGAGCATTGACCTACCTGCGATGTGAGAGCAACAGATCTTGTGCTCTAACCTCATTACGGGAGATCACATTAATTTTGAGAGCTTTCCATTCCACAGAATCCAGGAGAGACAAATGCGATGCTGTGGCACCAGTTGACAGTGGAGAGTGTTACTCCATTGAGCTGTGGCCAAAGGTATTGTCGACTGAGAGTAGCTTTGATTTTCCAAGGAAATAGTCTGTTCGGTTATGTCACAAATCTGACTGGCGTGAAAATTTCATATAGATTTTTGCAAATGTAATTTATTTTATTGTTCTGGACCTACAACTTGATAAAAAAAAAAAATTGTTTGATATTTTTTCCGAGGCCATCTTCATGGTATGACAGGCATCTTAAAAATGCACTAAAATTAGTGTAAGTTTTACCTATATAATAAATTTATCAATTTAGAACTGACCTGGAAGGGTGTGAGCCTTGAGAATATGATTATCAAGCCAAAGAATGATGGCATCAATAAACTGCTAAATGTTATAAACAAAAGAGCAGGATATCGTGAGAATGAGTTCATGGTTATCAAGGATCGGCTTTAGGGCACCTCTCAAACAGATCTGAAGGATAATAACATCTTGCGGCACAAAGCGTGTTTCGCGAACTGCACAAGCACATTACACATCAAACGATCAGAAGAGCATCATATCAGGGCTCTCACCAATGAGGATACTGGTCTGCTTCGGAAAAGGAAAGGACGGCCAGCAAAGTCACAGCATGGGCCACCTGCTGAAACAATTTCTGCAGTAGAGCCATTCACCAGATCTCTGAAATCATCAATTAAGAGAACTGAGATCAAGATTTGTTAAGGATCAACTTCATGTATGCCGAAGTCATAAAGTTGGCAAAATAATTTCCCACATTCTAGAGACCTCTGACAATGAACAGTGGCATGTCAACTATGCTGAACTGATAGCTCCTTCAGATGCTCTGTCAAGGGACATTCTTTACCATAAAGCTTGCATGACAGAAAACTGGCAGAAGGATCAAGGAAGTGCAAACATTGTTGTCGGTTCCTCATCATCCGCTGCTGCATCATCAGAAGAATCTCCAGAACAGACGATAAACTTTGTTGCTGCCGAAATGCAGTTTTACAGTCAGTTGCATGAGAGACTAAACAAAGGGGAAATAATTCCAATTGATGAAGCTGAACAGGACTATGAGAATATTATGAGAGACCACGGTCAAAACAGATCTTTGGAGAGAGCCACTCTCAGAGATGGTATAAAGCAACACATAAAACAGGTGCAGTTCAGTGGACCAAATAATCCGTCAAAACCAAGCCTGATCCATCCGGTGAAAACTGGGAATGTTGCTGTTGAAGAACATTCAATCAAAGATGGAGTTGACATTATCTTTCAATGTGCTTTGCTTATTCGAAAAGCCATTGAACAATATCAGTCCTGGAAATTTGGTGGATCTCTCCTAACGGATGATTCTGACGTAGTTCCAGATGAATTGAGGTTATTGATGAAGTGGATAATACAGGGAAATGCTGCATCACGCTCTGATACATGTGAAAATACACTCAATTCCATCATTCAACTGTCACAGCAAATACTACAGGCCTTCAAAACAACAACAAAAACCCCAAAAAACAGGTGTCATACAAACCAAAGTATACACCTGTGGAATTTAGATCCCACACCGAAACTCCACGAGCTGTAAGTAATAGGCATGTCCCTGCACTGCTACAACAACAGCAGAAGCAAGAAAATGATAGATGTACATGCCAATATCAATGTTGGCATTTCATATACCCAGACATTGGATAAAGTAACTCAGAATGCCGTTCAACAGAATTCCAATGCAAATGGTGGCATTTATGTAAGTGATGGCAAGGATTCCTTCCATGCTTTGTCAGCATCCATTTTCCAGAAAGAATCAAATGAAACCTTGCCAGAAAACGAGCCATTGCCAATGAACAATGCACTACTGACAAAATTGAAAGATGGTCCCAAAACTATTGTGACATCAGAAGATTGTTCCATTGTTGGTAACCCAAAAACCCTTCTGAGCCCACACTATCCAAAATATGCCACATTCAGCCATGGGAAATCCGTTGCACAAGCCAGAGTTCAGGATCTTGCTTGGTTGATTGTTTGCCATTTCAGCCGTAGTTGTGCACAACCTGAACCTGCCGCAATGGAGGATGGTGCTTTCCAGATACAAGCCACAAATTTACAAAGAGCCCCTCTGTGGACAGCCTTCAATTCTAAGGTCATTCAAAACCTTAACAACATGCAAGACAAAGTGCATGTCTTGCCCTTGATCAATGCTCTTGCAAAAGATTGGAATACACGAGTAACATCACTCACTCAATTGACAAAAATCAATGAACTAACCAGAGAGACAGAAGATGAACAGCCAATCTGTGTTTGGTTGATGCATGAGTGACCATTCTGTTCAGGATGAATACTCGCACCTCCTTCAGACTTTGACATCAATGGATATTCAACCAGAGAGTTAGTGTCAAAGCCACCCAATGCTCGCCTGTTTATACATTTATCGTTTTATAAAGACAAGTCTAATAATATTTTTTATAAAGCATTGCAGTGAAGTCTGATCCAAATAATTTTAAAGCAATATATGTATTTGTATATTATAATCAGTAAAAAATAGTGTGTTAGATAAAAACATTAGAAAGGAAATAACTTGCACCAAAAACTTTAACATTTTCACGCTCACGCTGACGCTCACGTTCACACCGGGGTATCGCTATAGCTCTCTGTTCTTCGAACAGGCGAGCTAAAAAATAGTGTGGTAGATAAAAACATTAGAAAGGAAATAACTTGCACCAAAAACTTTATCATTTTCACGCTCACACTGACGCTGACGCTCATGCCGGGGGTATCGCTGTAGCTCTCTGTTCTTCGAACAGGCGAGCTAAAAATTGGTTGATCACGTTGATGAGTCCAGGTCACAGTACCCAGTGTACCAATGGTTTCGCATGTACATGAGACAAGTTCAACATCTTTTTGCATTCTTCCATGGTACCCATCAGGAAGACTGGAACCTGCATCTCTCTTCTCTTGATGAATTGTGCATTTGGTTCTTTGCCTACAACAGGCTTGATTATGCACAAAATGTCCCTGAATACATTGCCCGAATGTATGATTTGGAGGAAATGAATCCCCAAATTTGGAATTTTTTTCAAAGAAGGTGGATTCACTGTTCAAACTGGCAAGATTCCGTTCACAGCTATTGTAGTAGACCAAGCATTGGAGCACGTCAATAAAATGCTCAAAGGCGAGGGAGATATTTCAGGGATAACCACAAGTCCTGAAGCTCTGCGAAGGTATTCCCTAAGCACACCAGAACTTGCCAAATTGTCTTCTGAAACAGAGAGCATGTTTGGCCTCATTGTGGCAGAAAGATCCCATCATTGATTTCAGCCAGTAGAAATTGGATCGACAAAAAAGGATTCTTCAGCGATTAAAAGATCTCATCATCCAAAATATTCCCTTTGATGTGGATGTGTTGGAGAATAAAATGAGAGACAAACTGATCAACATTACAAACAACATGGTAATTCCTCAGGACATCACTGTGAATACCCTGAATGCAGAAGTTAAGGAAGGAAGCATATGGAAAGTTTGTTAATGACAGAAAAAAAGGACATGGAAATCGATGGGCCAAAATAGAGAAGGTCAAAGTACAAACGTGGACATCAGCTGGAAAGGAGACAAGATCAAAACATGGAAAACAAGAAATTGCGATGAAGGAAACTGCATCGATGTTGGCTCACCTTCTTGTCATATCACGATCTTCCCGTGATGCTGACCTGAAAGAGGTAGTTGGTATGTATGAACTTTCTACAACAAACAAAGTATACATGCAAGCTGGAGGTCTACTGCATCCATGCACCGACAAGTCACAACTGGTTCATGAGCTCATTCATCAGATGGATACAGATAGTGACTCAGAAATGGATGGTCCGTTGCCTTCAAATGTGTCAGATCAAGCTGCTCTAGTTATTGATGGTATGGCTGTCATCAATGAGCAGACAGTATTCAAAGCTGCCACAAAGAACTGTAATGACTTGGCATTTTACTTTGTCCAAGCCATTGGCCACAAAGGATTGACATATGAATCGGTGTGTGTGTGGTATTTGACAATTACTCTGTCAAAAGTTCACTCAAAGTAATAACACGCAGCCATAGGACAGGTGGCAAATCGTTTCACATCATGGACGACAAAGTTGATGATTGCACAGCCATCAGAGATATTCAGGCATTCCTCAGCACTACTGAAACCAAAGATCAATTGATAATATACCTGGCAAACAAAGTCATCACCATGTCTGAATCCACTAATGTGATCACTGTCACACGTGAGGGTGTCAAGAGTAAAGACGGCAGAGGTGCAGATGATTTAGACATCATGGAACACTCGCATGAAGAGGCAGACACATTCATGATATTTGCTGCTGCGAAACTGCACAGAGTTGGGATGAAGGTTGACGTATACTCCCAGATACTGATGTCTTGGTTCTTGGCATGATCAATGCTACCAAATCTTGGCTATGATACAAAACTCATCATGAATATGGGTGGGGAACAAAAGTATGTAGCCCTTCAACCGAAATATCATGCTCTTGGTGCAAGACCAATAGCAGCTCTGGGTTTCCATGCTATTAGTGGCTGTGACACCACCGGAAGGATGTATGGCAAGAGCAAATCGGCATGGTGGAAAGTTTTCACAAAGGCGTCTGATGAAAATGCTGACAGCTCTCTCAGGTGTCGGCATTGGAGAACAACCAACAAAACAGGTGATAACAGGCTGTGAGAAGCTGATCTGTTCACTATTCAGCCCGAAGACTGAACAAATCACAGAGATGAAGGATCTTCGCAGGAATTGTTTTCGAAGTCTGAAGTCAAAGCAAGGAGTTGAAAAGTTACCACCAACTTTGGGTGCAGTAACAGAGCACATTAAACTGGCTCATCTGCAGTGCCATATGTGGAGTCGGTCATTGACATCAAACCCGGTACGGTTAGATCCATCAACAGTGGTCTGGTCAAAACATGAAGCGCTTGGATGGGTCCCAATCATAACAGCTGACACCTCGGCCCCCGACTCTGTGATGCAGCTGGTTAGGTGTAACTGTAGAAGTAGTACGTGTGCTCGATGGTGTTCATGCAAAGACAATGACATCACCAGCACCGAACTCTGTACCTGTGAGGGGGATGGTGATAAGTGTTGCAACAAACCGGACATGGCTACTGACGAGTCTGACAGTTCGGATGAGGATTAGTGTAATTGTGTATATGGACCATTGTGTTCAAACCAGTTTGTTGTGTGATTATGATTTTCGACAATTGATTGAACATATTGAACTGGAAAACGTTAATCGTAACTCAATAAATATTATCTAAATTATATTTGTGTGGTTCCTGCATAAATAAATGGAATAAACACTGAAAGTAAAACAAACTGGTGGCTATTTTGGACTTATTAATCATGAAAATAACAAGATAAATGTTTAATTCACATTGAAAGACTTTTAAAATCCTTATTTCTATCTAACTGGACTATCATCTCTTTATTATTACAAGAATAATAAAATAAAATGTGAAATAACTAATCGATGTTTGATGAGTTTCGAATGAAATTCAAGATGGCCACCATACTATGAAGACAACATTGAAAAAAAAATGTCAAACATGATTTTCAGATATTTTGGGTCACAAGCTGTCGAAAAAAAATCTAATGAGTAAAAATCGATATGAAATTTTCACGTAAATTAATGACATAACCGAACAGACTAACGAAAAGACTTGGATCGATGGAGGATATCAAGTCTATGACTGGTTTTGGAGGCCAGATTTACAAAGTGGTTGGCCCAGGAAAGGTCATGGCTGATGGTGAGGCATAGTGGTTCAAGGGAATGAACCTCTTCCAGTGGTTGACCAAGGAAATAGATCGGTGGGTTCATTTGACGATCATTCCGGAGTGAGAGGATGAGACCGAGATTTCCTGGGATTGAAGGACGAGTTCCATGTGTTACACCAGTGTCTAATCATTTCACGATCAAGAAAGAGAGAGATGGAGAGAAGTGCAGACAGATGCAGCTGCTGTCTGCTGTTTGAAACAGCAGGATTCTGGGGGGAGATATTAATTTTGGCATACGAACCTCGCTGTCATTTTAACCATCATGACAATGATAATAAGATGATTCATGAATAATGTGTTGGGATGTGGATGGAGTGGCGGGAGGGGAATAAGTTGGACCGATAAATGTAGCATTCTCTTCGGTGTGATGGATGACGGGGACTTGTCCTCTATGTCCTCCTCGAGATTTGTGCATGTGTTTGACATTCGTGGCTTCCCCCTGGATTTCAAAGGAAATGATCATTCAGCCATTTTGAAAGACCACTTTAAATGGAGGATTCGAAAAAGGAGCCTCAGTTGCCACAGGGTTAATGGCTTTTTCACAAAGAAAACGCCCCCTGCACACATTTCACGAGTTTGCATGGCGATAATGGAGGAACTGTTATTTGTTTGTAGCTCCAGGTGTCCTCATTCCTCGGTTTTGGTATTTGAATACTACATTGTTTTGTAACGCAAAGGTGCTTTGTGGCAGGCATTTTAAACATGATTGTGGATGAAACTACAAGGAGATTCATGTGAATGGCTGAACAGATTTGGCAGTCGAACAGTTTCTGTGTTTAGGTATTTTTAAAACAGTGTAGAGATATGTATAGGTTGATGGAAGACCTGAAAGACAAAGGGCAGAGGAGGAAAGTAACAATGGTAGGGAAAGCCAAGTGGCTATGAGGAACGACATGATGTAAGTGGCGTGAACGAGCTTAGAAGAAGAGAAAAGATAAGGAATTTAAAACATTCACATGAAATTATTATTATGATGTCATCGAAGCAGAGTACCCTCCTTACGGGCGATCTTGTTCCAAGCATGCAGCACGTTCTTCTGACACAGAGCTTTATTTGGGTGGTGTAACGGCAAGTGACAGCTCTGTATACGCAAAAAAACCCAAATAACCCGGGTTATGTGTATGAATCAAAAACATACCTACTGCTTATAATTCAAAACACCGCACTGCACTGGAAAATGTGGGGACAGGAATGCTGTCCTGTAAATGGTAGAGACTTGTAATACACTCCCCCACCTGGAGGCGGTGCTACACAATACACATTTATATATGTATGTATATATATAATTTGCGTCCCCCTTTACCACCCTTCCCCCCCCCCCCAAAGACCAACACCAAAGATAAAAACACCCCTATACATTAATTGGGATCACGCTGACCCTATGTGGCAAGTCTGATGGAATCTGCCCAGAACTATAGGAATAGTACAACACACACACACACACACACACACACACACACACACACACACGAACGCACACACACGCACGCACACGCACACACACACACACACACGGCTGCTGGTTGTATACGTGCTGGGAGCACAGTCATGCCGCTGATGCAGTGCCCCATTTCCAGTAAGATGGTACTCATTTTGTCGACCTCAGAAGTATGACATGTTGAAGTCGACCCACCTGGTGTTATTTATGGCATGGCATTGGCTAAATGACCGAAGGGTGAAACAGAAGGACTGGACATCATTTGGAAGGAGAGCTCCATAGATGAGAGGAAAAGGGAATGCAGAGTTGGAGGTGAAGACTGCCACCATTCATCAGATCTTCCGATTAAACATTGAAGAAAAAAGTTAACACGCGTGAAAAATTCGAATATCTTTTGTTGTACTACAGCTTCAAGTTAAAGTGAGTGAAATTAATTTTGCTTAAAATTGACCGAGTCTCTCCTAAACCATGAGATTTGGTTGGTTACCATCCGAAAACATATCGAAGTCGAGAAAAATTGCGACCGTGTCCTGCTTCAGCAAGAATCCTGGAATTGTGACCACCCTAACCACTGTGGTGCATACTCACTCATGTTGTCTCTGAGGGTGAAGTTTCCTCGGACCTTGGCATCTGGTCCCATGAAGAAGCGAAACTCACTGGGGTTTGATGACTCATCACGATCCTCTGCTGCGATCGTCTGCACCACCTGTTTGATACACGTGGAATGACCAAAGTTGGATTTTTATTCCAATATATACAGTTCATGCTGCACTGATGAGTGCACACAATGATTTTGTTAATTTTAATTCACATCGATCTGATGTATTATTTAATTCCTGTGGGTTGGAGGAGGAGAGCAGCTTCGAGGCAGGTTGTAAATCAAAGGAAGTGATTGTAGAGGAGGCCATATTAATGTGGTGAGAGAGGATATTTGGGATGTAAATGGGTATTGGTGATAGAGGTGGATGTTGTGAGGAAGGTGTTTGAACATTATGGAATAATTCAATGATCTTGTAAATATTTTCAAGTTTTTGTGTGTTTGTTTGTGCGTTTCTGTGTCTGTGCGTTTGTACGTTATACTTTCAGGGCCGAAACGTAGCACCAAGAGGCCGCAACTTTTGGGTTTGGGTGTGGGTGGGTCCTGGGGGACCAGAACCTGGGTGGGGTTTTTAAGGTACCACCCGTTGGCCTTGACGTCCGCTTTGAGGCCACAAAAGGCCGCTATGAAGCATATGTTGGGGTGTGGGGTCAGGTGTAGCTGCCGCCGACCCACAGGCAATAGGTAACCACCATGAGGCCAAAACTCCATTGTGTTTCAATATCCAACACATCCCGAAACTCCCGCCGGAAAAACTCACCCAGCCGAGCAGCGCCATGTGGCCCCTGCCAGTATGAAATAACCCTGTCTCGTGCTCATAACATTCCTTCCTCTCTGTATATTCACTGCATCACATCATGATGGTCTTTGTCAACTAGTCTTCAAACTTAGTTAGGAAATAGATCTAGTGGTCTCTGCTTGGATGTTCCGTGGAATATCCTGTTCCATGAAACCCTGTGCTTCCAAATACAGCCAGTGCTTCCCTACACTAGTGTGTTGGAGTGGTGGAGATGGGACATGAGACACCAGGAACTCGATCTTACAACCCAATCCTGGGTTATTTAATTGTTTTCTCGGCATGCTGATCAATGAATTTACATGACGGTGCAAAGGAGATCTGTAAGTTTATTTTGATAGGTATGAGGTAGACTTGTATATTTAGGTGAGATATACATTTTGACCCTCCTTTGCTCAATTCCCCCCTGTATTCCCTCCATCTTATGTTCCCAAGCACTTTTATTTCCCCCCAATCAACCTATAATCTCATTGCATGATTTACCTCTGAGCATCCCTCCACACCTCTTTTGTGGATATGTATATGTAACCGATAGAGAGCCTCCTAAGACAAAGGTGAAGAAAGTGACGTGTTCAATGAAGTAGAGGTTACCTGCCCTGGACGAATGTTCTCACATACAACCATGGACAATGGTGGACGCAATACTGGTGGGTTGTCATTCACATCAATAACTTGTATGGCCACCGGGGTCCATCCCACCATGGCTTCATTGTCTGCAAGCAGGCCATTCGAAAAGTTTGTGGAGGAAGAATGTTTGCATGAAGAAAAAAAAAAAAAACAAGGATGCACTTGTACTTTCCGGAGTACCTTTTGAAGACGTAAATAGTGACACGAAGCATACTCTGACCAGGTTTGTACCTGGGAATGATTTATCTCTCCTTAAAAGATGGAAGCAAATCGAATTTTGACAAGTTTCCAAAAGCCTGCCATATTTGTTTGATGATTCGGAAGAACTAGGGTTGGCAGGATGGCCTACAGGTATGTGCACGTTTGAATCTCAGCCCATCTATAAACTGTCATTGTGGTGTTTCACATGCAGGGTGAAGCAACAATGTGTGCATCATCCATTAGAAGCTCCAGGGACCCGTTAAGCTCAAGGATCCATTTGCCAGCGATGTTTGCTGCTGAAAGTTCAAGATCCCAAGGTGCCCTTCATGAAGACGAGGAGAGTTATCGCTGGTACACTGGCCCAATTCTGAATTGCTGCCTCGACTGACTGCTGGGAAGACAGTGGTAAACCACCCAAAGTACAACTATTGCCTAATAAGTACTCAGGCAGCACCAATACTCTGTCCAAGAGAATGGTACACTTGATTGATTGATGGAGAAGCTGCAGGCAATTATTATGTTTGCTGGAACAGTTTTATTGGATTTCCAAAGTCAAATCTCGCAAGGCTGCGACTGTGAAGCCATGGTTCCAGCCTTGCGAGATTGCGAGATACTTGTGAGTTCCCATATATGCTCCTGAAGATTTGTCAGTCGTTTACTAATGTTGCTTTCTTTCCTGTAAAAGCACAGTGATAGCTGCGAATGTCTTTTCCTTTGTACACAAAGTCGAGGCTCGTGGAAGAGCTACTCTTTATCCTGTACTATATATGATTTAGGTACAAGCTCCACCCTGAACTTCAGATCACCGTTCAGTACTTTTTGGCTGATTAGGGCTGATAAAGCCAACAAAAGTAACACTTTTGCTCTGGTTATATTATATTGTAAAAGGTACCGGGTGAGTGAGGATTACTTTTGAGATCATTACCTCCATCTCCAAATGCGGATGGAGGTTCTGTATTCACTCCTGCTTGTTTGTCTGTGAGCAGGACATCTCAAAAGGTTATGGACATATTTGGATGGAACTTGATGGACAGGTTGGGTATGTGACAAGGACCAATTGATTTGATTTTGGTGAAGATCCGGCTGGATCCGGATTCGAGAATTAAAGTAATTCTTCACCATTGAGAGATGGGGACAAAAACGACATAAAGCACAATATTCCAAAATACTGTGGCCGGATTATGACTAAACATGATGGATGATTTGATTAGGTGACAAGAACAATCAGACTCCCATTTTGGTTCATGTCCAGATACAAATCCGGCCTATCAGTGGTATACAAAATGTACACTGTTCAACCTGGATGTTGTTGTTGTTCTTCTTTCGGCTGCTCCCGTTAGGGGTCGCCACAGTGGATCATCCGTTATGATCCACATACTGATTTGGTACAGGTTTTACGCCGGATGCCCTTCCTGACGCAACCCTGGTCACCTCTTACGACACAGGGATCAGGATTGGGTTTTGCCATGATTCCGGGCTGCCCTACACCCTCTCACAGTGCGGCCCAGTGCAGAGCCCCCGTCCTCAAGCGATCCTCCAACCCAAGCCTCCGAGTCGCCAGGTTACAGGCACACGCCACTACGCCCGGTACTGTTCAACCTGGATGTATGTATATATGTATATATATATATATATATATATATATATATATATGTATATATATATATATGTATATATATATATGTATATATATATATATATATATATATATATATATATATATATATATTTATATATATATATATATATATATATGTATATACATTACAGTGCCAATACAAAGTCTATACTCCCTTTCAAATTTTTCACCTTTTGTTGCCTCATAGCCTATAATTAAATTGCATTAATCAGGCCTTTTCCACCTTTATTTACACATCGTAACTCACAACTTCCAAGTGAAAAAGAAATTCTACAAGTTTCAGAAAATTAATTAAAAAATATAAAACTAGAATATCTTGGTTGGATGTGTCCACCCCCCTGAGTTAATACTCGGTGGAAGCACATTTGACAGCAATTACAGCTGTGAATCTGTTGGGATAGGTCTCTACCACCTTTGCACACCTTGATTGGGCAATATTTGACCATTCTTCTGGACAAAACTGTTCAACCTCAGTCGGGTTGTGTGGGAGCATTGATGGACAGCGATCTTCAACTCGTGCAACAGATTTTCATTTGGATTTTGGTTGGGGCTCTGACTAGGCTACTCGAGGACATTTATGTTTTTGTTCCTTCCCAACTCGAGTGTAGCTTTGGCTGTGTGCTTCGGGTCCTTGTCATGTTGAAAGGTGAACTTCCGTCACAATTTCAGCATTCTTGCAAAGGGAAGCAGGTTTTCCTCTTGGATTTTTCTGTATTTTGCTCCGTCCATTTTCCCTTCTACCCTGACAAATGTCCCAATCCCTGCTGATGAGAAACATCCCCATAACATGATGCTGCCACCACCATGCTTCACAGTGGACATGTTGTTCTTTGGGTTGCATGCTGTGTTGGGTTTCTGCCAAATGTAATGTTTTGCATTTAGGCCAAAAATTTCCATCTTGATTTTGTCAGACCACAAACTTTTGCTACATGGCTTCAAAATCGCTGGAGTGTTTTTTTGCTGACCTCAAACGGGACTCAAGGTGGGCTTTTTTGAGTAATGGCTTCCTTCTTGCCACTCTACTGTATAGGCCAGACTTGTGGAGTGGTTGGAATGTTGTTGTCATATGCACACAGTCACCAGTCTTTGCCATAAAGGCATGTAGTTCTTTCAAAGTTGCCATTGGCCTCTTGGTGGCCTCTCTGATCAGTCTCCTTGCTTGGTCATTCAGTTTGGAGGGACGGCCTGATCTCGGCAGGGTCTTGGTGGTACCATTTGCCTTCCACTTCTTAGTGATTGTCTTGACTGTGCTCCAAGGGATGTTCAAGGCCTTTGAAATAGTTTTATACCCATCCTCTGATCCGTGCCTTTCCAGAACTTTATCTCGGAGGTCTTTTGAAAGCTCCTTGGTGCTCATGGTTGAGTCTTTGCTGTGAAGTGCATTACCCTGCAGAGGAAACCCACAAGAACAGGTGATTTTATTTTAAAATAATCAGAATCACTACAATTTAACACAGGTGAAGGCCAATTAACCTGGTGTGTGATTTTGAAGGTGATTGGTTACACCTGAGCTAATTTACAATTGTTATTATAAGTGGGATGGAGACTTATCCAACCAAGATATTTGAGTTTTGTATTTTAAATTAATTTTCCGAAATTTGTATAATTTGTTTTTCACTTCGATGCTGTGGGTTCCGATGTGTAAATAAAGGTGGAAAAAAGTCTGAATTAATGCAATTTAATTCCAGGTTATAAAAGCACCAAAAGGTGAAAATTTTGAAAGTGGGTGTAGACATTTTGGAGGCACTGCATATGTACATGAGGGTGAGTCAAAAAGTATCCACAATATATTTTTTATTAAAATAATCTAACTGCAATTGAGCATGTACAGGAGCATCATTTTTCCATAGTCTCCCTCCTTTCCAACACATGTAGTCCATCGGTTCACAAGCTTCTGTCTGTCCTCAGAAAAAAAGAAAGAGTTTTTGGCTGAGTGACGAGCCAGACATGCACCGTTTCTTTCACTTGTTGGTCACTGGCAAAGTGCTGGCCTCTTAAAGATTCTTTGAGTAGAACAAACAGATGAAAGTCCAACAGGCCAGGTCAGGGCTGTACGGAGGATGCTCCAAGACCTCAAAGTTCAATTGCCGGAGTGTTTCCACAGTATGGGCGGCAATGTGTGGATGGGCATTGTCACACAATAATGCAACACCTTTTGACAGCGTTTCCATCGAATATCTGGTTTCAATTTATCCCGGAGCATTTCACTATAATGGACACTGTTTATCGTCGTACCCCCTTCTCGATCGGTTTCAAAATTGGGCCTTATGAGTCCCCAAAAAGTGTGAACATCACTTTTTCTGGCCGATGTTTGACTTTTGCACTGATTTTTGACTGGTGATGTAAGATGTTTCCACTCCATACTCTGGCGTTTGCTCTCTGGCTTGTAATGGTGGATCCACATGTCGTCTCCAGTGATAATGGGTCTCAAAAAAAGCATTCCCTTCATGACGAAAGCGGTTCAAAAGGCTTTGGCAGATTGCAATATGGTTGTGCTTGTGCTCTTCTGTGAGCTGTTTTGGAACCCATTTTGCAGAGACTTTATGAAAGGCAAGTCGTTTGTTGATTATTTAATGTGCAGAACCATGACTGATGTTCAGATGTTGTGCCACTTCGTCAATAGTCGACCGTCGTTTGTCCAGAATCGTGGTGCGGACTCGTTCCACATTTTTTTCTGTTGTGGATGTGGATGGGCGTCCAAATCGTTCATCATCAGTGACACTTGTGCGACCGTTTTTGAACATGGTAATCCAGTCATTTCATGCTCTGCTGCG
Source organism: Eptatretus burgeri (assembly GCF_056783735.1). Lineage (NCBI taxonomy): Eukaryota > Metazoa > Chordata > Myxini > Myxiniformes > Myxinidae > Eptatretus > Eptatretus burgeri. The sequence continues at coordinate 45,932,077 of NC_140968.1, forward strand.
GTAAAGCACTGTTCCCGTATTGTGCTGAAAGTCTGTGATGGATTTCTGCCGCCGGTACACCTTCAGCCCACAAAAAGCGTCTCGCTGCACGCTATTCTTCTTTGGTGCAAACGCACAACGAAGCGATCATGTTAACTCCCTTACGACAAAACTACTGACTGCTCAAGGCTGAAACTGCTTCACAATGGCGCAGACAGTTCGTGCTCGTACCTGCACATACAATAATCAATGTAGTCAACATAACACAGTTTTTAAGAAATAATTGCGGATACTTTTCTACTCACCCTCGTTTTGATTTGCACAAGTACATATGAGATAACTTTTCTTACATTTCCTCCTCAAACTTAATTTATAACGAAGTGGATTCTGAACTTTCAGGACACAGAGGCAAAACTGGTTCACTAATTTTACGAGTTCTGATTGGCTTTACTTGAATACTATAGTTCACGAATTTTAAATACTTTCAAAATTCACGAGTTTAGTCATTTGTGGTGTTGGGCTGTTTATGTTTTGCTTCACTTCCCTGGTGAACTCTCCTTTTATGGTGAAAAATGAGCGCCCTACAGTGGATAATGGGACATCATATTTATTACGTACACATTTTGATCCAACTCCCCTTCACATTCCGGATACGAGATCATTCCCTTCCCGATAAAAAAAATGACTTGCGCAGATACGAGATTGATTTGCTGAGATATGAGAATGATTTATGCAGATATGATGATTTGCTAAGATGTGAGAATGTAGGCATGCATTTACTGGTTTGTGTGCCAAGAATGCTGATGTTGTGCCAGACATTCTGTTCATGATCAAGTGCCCTTGCCAACGTCAGCACCCCAGAATGCTCCCCGATGTCAAACATACGTTCAAGATCTGTGTTCTGGTCGATGGAATACCTTCAACAGAAAATATGACAGAAAAAATACAGAACATTGGGGGTTAAGTTTGGGTAAAGATGGAAAAGGAAGTTTGGGGGTTAGACAACAGCTGTGCAATGCATGTGACAAAACTTAATGGCCAGTAAACCGGAAAGAAAAAAAAGGTATAAAGGAAATTAGATAAGAGTTATTACTTTTAATTGTTGAGTAAGATAGATACCTGTCTAGCAAAGGTAAATTTGTCAGGATTCAAATGTGTATTTGATCTGTTGGGTGCATCATTAAAGAAGCACAACTCACTGATGTAGCACACACCTGCAAGGAGCGCAGGAAATTAGAACATTTGGCTAATGTCACATTGGACTATATTTTCAAGGTACTGTCTGGAGATATAAAAGAAGGCGAGTGCAAGCTCAGACTTTGGCTAATGTATATATTCTTGCTCTAATCTACAGGGGGCACTGTATCAATGGAACAGCTTCATCCCCAGAAATAATGCAACCATCAGTCAGGAGCTGCACACACAAGGGAAAAGGTAAGGTGATATTGTCATAATTGTTGTAGTTACTGACTATAAAATGAATCAATTGGCTTCATGGTATTCAGCTTCACCAAACAGAAAATGACAAACGGCAATACCATGCAAACTCATCAAACATGGTGGTGGTACCTCAAACGTAAAGCTAACCACATGCGAATTCAGCTACCCACACGGATATTCAAGTCGCGAACATAGAATAAGCTCACCGTACATTGATCCAGCTCATTGGACACAGGTCTAGCTCACTGCACAAGGAGTTCAGCTCACCGCACACGGGAGTTTTCTGCATCAGGGTCTCGGGCAGTGACTGATCCCAAAGCACTGCCCACAGCCTGGTCTTCCTGAACACGAAAGATCCGGTGTTCTGAAGAAAAGACCGGTGGCTCATCGACGTCAAGAACCGTCACATGGACTGTGGCCACGTCACGAGATGCTCCTGGAGGCCAAGTGTGCCTGGAACTTGGTGTGGGGTTCACAGCCTCCACCTTGAGTGTATAGCCTTGTCGCCGTTCATAGTCCACAACCTGTGAGTGCCATGGTGTAAATTGATAAGTGCAAAATTAGTGTGTGTCGGTTTACAGTCATACATATATTGACATACTGTATTTTAGTAAAAAAAAACTACTGAGCTTTACATGAAAGCTGTTGTTAGGTTATTACCTCCCTGTGATGTTCCATTTACCACTTCATAATAATGACAATGTGAACAGATACTTCCTCATCTCCATAGCAAGCTTCCTTGCCATAAACAACATAATCATATGTGTGGGTATATATATATATATATATATATATATATATATATATATATATATATATATATATATGTACATATATTTGTATATATATTAGTGGGGTGTACTTACACATTGTGTAAGCATACAGACAGTATTTCCCCATTGTCTTGGGTTGCTCACCTGCATTTGATTTTTCATTTATTTATTTTTTTCATTCATTTATATTTTCATTTACGGATGCTTTCCGACGGTTCTGTGATTTTTCCTGGTGGATCGACTTTGATGTCCATCAGCAGACAAAATTACCATGTCTCCTCATTGTCTCAGGTCACTCACCGACATTTTTTTCATTTATTTTTTAAAATTTATTTATTTATTCATTTATTTATATTTTCATTTATGGATATTGCCTGACGATTCCGTGATGTTTTTCCAGTGTTCTGGCTATGATGTCCATTGGAACGCAAAATTTCAGCTTTCTACATCACCCGGAAGGTACCAGTCTTTAATATTAGTCAGTCAGTAAGTCAGTGAGTCACTGGTTAGAAAGAACTATATATATATATATATATATATATATATATATATATATATATATATATATATATATATATATATATATATATATATATATATATATATATATATATATATATAGTTGATGATGATCACAATGCAACCTCGTCTCATGGATATACAGTACACATATATATATATATATATATATATATATATATATATATATATATATATATATATATGTACTGAAAATCCATGAGACGAGGTTGCATTGTGATCATCATGTTAAAATAAATGAAATTATAAAGATTATGCACAGAACAAAGCTCAAGCTGGACCTGTGATGATTCACTGAGGACATCGAGTCTGTATTTTAGGGCTAACGGCACATCACACATGGCAAGTTCACCCTTGGACCACACTGTGTGCTCTTGTGCAGAAATAGTAATGACATGCATGTTGAAATGCAGCATAAAAGAATAATAACAAAAAATTAGCTGGAGTGGAATGACTTCAAGCACGCTGTTGGGTGTCCACAAAGGAAATTGGAAAAGTGGAAACAAAATCATTGTTTGTTTAAGTTTTGCGCTGATGTAAAAAGGAAGGACCCCACATGTATTTTCCTTGATTACCTCTATTAATACATTTTGTTCGTGTTTGGGATTGTGGTTAACACCTAAATCCTTATCTTCCACCTGCTCTGCAGCATAATGCCCGATAGTTCGCTGCTCGGTGACATGCAACAAAATCAATTAAACATGAAATCTTATTAACTGCATGCTAAGTGAAAACAATGCACAACTTATGCAGGAAAAAATTGAAGAAGAGAAGAGAGAGGTGAGGATTGTTGCAAAGGTTGCATCACATGACATTTTTGTAATAAATTTAACTCGTACATCACAAAAAAAATATATATATATATATATATATATATATATATATATATATATATATATATATATATATATATATATATATATATATATATATATACATACTATTAATTCCAAACTACTCCCAGACTGATGAATATATGTATGTGAAGAAATCAGTCTGGCAGTGAATGGGGGTGTGTGACAATGACATTCTCATGTATGTACTACTTGTGAATGTCAACAGCTGTAGAAGAACCTGGGTAGGCTTTGAAACAGCAAAGGGCTCATCTCGTGCAGCTTTTCATATTTGCTTTATACAGCTTTATTTGGCTGGAAGAGCAGGGGTTAATTATAAAGATCCGATCCACCTGGAGATAATATATCTGGTGAGAGCTGATTGTTTGTTTCCCTCCAATAATAATGAGAGAGATGTGATTGGGTATTGATATATCATATATATCTTTCCAACCAATGACTCACTCACACACACTGATATAAATGTTTAGTATTTTGTAGGTGTGCTCAAAGGCTGAAATTGTGTATATTGATGCAATTCAAAGCCAATATCCCAGTAAAAATCACATAAATGTTGAAAAATGTCCGTAAACGAAAATATCCGGAAATAAAAGTCAGCCGGTGCAGTCTCGCTCTGCACACAGTGGGTCACGTGATCCAAGAGAATGACAGTTACACTCAAACCGGTTGCTTGGCAATGCTAACACGTGCTTATTCTACCTTTTATTTTACAACCTTTGTCATATTCTCACAAAAAAAAAACAAGAAAAGAGCAATCAGAGATGGCAGACCCTCTCCAGGACTTCTTTAAAGTGGTGTATTTCTTTTTATAGGTTTTAGGGTAGATCCAATATGGATGCCAAACCATGTGACCTATCATATCAAATGTGTGAACCTTTTGTTCCTCATGGACAGGCGGTCATATGTGTAAATTTCACCTCAATTTGTTCAGCCACTTCAGAGAAGAAGATTTTTGAAGGTCTTTAAAAAAAACCAAAAAAAAAACCCAATATGGCTGCCAAATTACGTGACCGATAACATCATCCATTTTTTTTCTGTGGACTATTTTATCCCTAGATGACCCTCAAAAATCTTCATACTGATCGGATCTGGCTTTCTACATATGCAATTATGACGTCATAATGAGAGCACCTTTGATGTCATAAAAAAATCACACTCATTCCCCATGAAGAGTACTTGCCTCGGTGAAAGGTTTCAATTTTTTTCCTTGGTGTGGTTTCAGAGATAAAGAGGTCCAAAGTTTTTCCATTTTTCCAATATGGCTGCCACACCATGTGACCTATGACATCATAATTAGCATCAAAACATTCTATACGAGTCGTCGTACCAATGGTGAAAATTTCGTCTCAATCCGACATGCGGTTGCAGAGAAAAACACAAAAGTTCTGTGCCGACAAACAAACAGACAAACAGACAGACCCTCTCCCTCTTACAATTACAGACCAATTACAATACCCTCTCCTCTGGCGAGGGTAATTACTCTGGCTGTACACTTAAATAGAGATTTTTTTTTTGTAGACCTTGTCGAGGGTCGTATGAGAGCGAATACACAATGCACAGCAAGGGGACATGAGACAAGAGGGGTGGGAGTGGGAGGGACAAAACAGTGGGGAACAGACACATTAGGAGATCTGTGGAAGGGAGAGGGATGGGACGGGGAACATGGGGAAGAGAAGATGGACATTACAGGGACTTTCAGGAAGGAAAGCAAGGGAAATGAAGGAAGTGGGCTTGGGTGGATTATCAGGGGTAGAAAAGATCGAGGATTTGGATGGGGGAAGATAAGAGGTGGTGGTGAACAGCTGTTTTGAAAGCCTGGAGGGAAGAATGGGAAAGAATAGAGTGAGGAAGTTAATTCCAAAGGCGTGGAAAAAGAGGAATGAAAGAGTGAAGATGAGCAGTGATTCGTGATTTTGGTAGTTTTACCAGAAGGGGGTTGTTGGCGGACCTTGAGCGCCCTGTGGAAATGTGGTGGGGACAAATCGCAGAGAGAGCAGGGGGGGGGGCAAGGCTGGAGAGGAGACGGTAGAAGAGAGAAAGACCACCGACCAACCTGCGGTGAATGAGTGCGAGGCCCAAAGACTCGGCTTCATTGCGGGAGATGCCGATGATCCTAAATGCCCTGGTTTCGACAGCGTGAAGCAGAGAAAGGTGGGAGGCAGGAGCACCAGCCCAGAAGGGAGAGCAATACTCCATCAGGCTATGGACAAAAGCTTTGTAAGTGGTCAGCAGCTCAAGAGGGCCTGAGGAAGGACTTTGCATGATGGAGGATTCCCAGTCGGCGAGTGGCTTTGGAGGCGAGGTTGGAAATGTGACTTTCCCCAGGAAAGGTCATGGCAGATAGTGAGACCCAGAAGCTTGAAAGAAAAGACTTCTTCCAGAGGATTGTTGAGAAAGTGGATGGGGGGGTTTTCTAAACGGTCCTTTCGAAGAGACATAGTGAGAGTGTGAGATTTGTCTGGATTGAAAGACATGTTCCACGTGTTGGACCAGTTTGTGATTTTATCCAGATCTGCAGTGAGCGAAGAAGCTGCTGCTTGCCGGTCTGAGGGATGACAGATGGTACGGCAGAGGGTGGAGTCATCAGCAAAGAGATATAGAGGATTTTCCAGAGAGTTGGAGAGATCATTGATGAAAACCAGAAAAAGAACGGGGCCCAGAACGCTACTACTTGAGGAACTCCAGCCTGCACAGGAAGAGGGGATGAAAGAACTCCATTTAGGGCCACACGTTGACTGTGACAGGAGAGGAAGTCTGTGAGCCATGAGTGGAGATGGCCTTGAATACCATGGGAAGAGAGTTTGGTGAGTAGGGCAGGGTGCCAGACTGTGTCAAAAGCACATGATATGTCCAGGGATACGGCTCAGATTTCCAGTCTGGCATTGAGGACCTCCATCCATTGATGGGAGAGCAGAAGCAGCATATCCAGGGTAGAGTGACCTGGTCTGAAACCAAATTGATGAACGGAAATCAAGCAATTGGAGAAGAGGAAGGATTTCATGTCTGAAGCGATGATGGATTCCATAACCTTGCTGATTATTGGGAGAAGGCTGATTGGTCTGTAGTTACAGGGATCTGTTTTTGCACCTTTTTTATGCAGGGCAATGATGTTAGCAGATTTCCAAGCAGATGTCAGATGACCTTGGGCAAATGACAGGGTGAATAGAACAGAGAGAGGGTGAGCAAGAGCAGAAGAGCAGGCTATGAGGACATGTGGGCTGATGCCGTCGAGACCGGTTGCAGAATCTGAGTCGAGGTTTGAAAGCAAGCTCTCCACCTTGTCAGGAGAAAAGGACACTGAGTCCAGGGACAGTTGGGTGCGACTGGGTAAAGTGGGTAGAGAAGGTGATGGGGTTTGGACACAAGATTTAGCTGCAAACACCGAGTTTAGGCATTCAGCTTTTTCACGTGCGGTATCAGCAGTGCGGCCATTTGAGGTAAGGGAGGGGTTGGAGGGGGAACATACACCAGAAACAGATTTGATTAAACGCCACCACGATTTTGAGGAGGGAGAGAGGTTTGAGAGTTCAGACTTGAGATGAGAAAGATGTTGTTTTCTGGCTCTCCTGAGGGTAGATACACACTTGTGGTGTGTATCTCAACCAGACTATCATTGACTGCAATTAACTTGCAAGCTGAAAATGACAAATACTTCAGATAACTACAATGGCACTTGGTAGAGGGCATACTTCCGGCAAGCTGAACAGTTTACATTTTGTTTCCCAATGATAGGCCAGGCCAGATTAGATTTATTGTCAGGTCAGGCCATATTAGATCTGTGACTTGCAACAGGTACCATGTAAACCTGCACTAACCTGTTTCAGGGTCGGGTTGTCGACGACTAAATCATCGACCCCACCAGGTTTCCTGGTGAGGAGGGGGTATGAATGTGGACAACCAGCACGGTGATAAACAAAACCTGACAAAGGGCGGAGGAGCTCTTTGTGAGCCAACGGCCATCCATAACTCATGCCCAACTGTCTGCGGACGTCCTCCTGCAGTTGGGTTACTTTTTTTTGAGGAGGTTGTTGGCAGGATTTGCACTCCGGCCACTATAAACCCTTCACTCCACAAAACACAAGCAAAATGCAAAGAAAATTGAAAACCCACTCCATGGGAATTCTGCCTGTTTTGGAAGGTTTTCTGCCTTTGCAGGGCAGCTCACCGGATGATGGGATTGTGGCAAAGCGTTCGGGACCCCCACTCTGATGATCGGAAGAAAAGCACAGCGTAACCCTTTGGGGTCAGATTGTGGTAATGTGTGTCAGGGTAGTGGTGAGGTGTCGTCCTTCAGATGGTGGTCTCCTTGGGTTAACCTGAGGTGGTCCCTTCGGGTGGGTGCCTGGAATGTCCTATCCCCAAGAGAGGATGATCTGTGTTATCATCGGAGCTGAAGTGTTTGAACATTGGGATTGCTGCACTCTCTGAGGTTCAGAAAATGGATAGTGGCGAGATCATGGCGGGTGGTTACACCTCCGATTGGTCAGGTCACTCTGATGGTTACCATGCCCAAGGAGTTGCTGTAGCTGTGTCCAATAAGCTGACTCCAATGATAATTTAGGTAACACAGGTCAACGAGCGTAATATAAGACAAAGGATTCTTCAGTCCTTGGGTGATGTTTCCCTGGTCTCTGGATTTCAATGCATCGACTGGCACTGATCGGGATGGTTATGAGACATGTGTTGGTCCCCATGGGTCTGGAACTGTGAACCAGAATAGCACTAAGTTCTTGACTTTGCAAGAAGTCATGGACTCAGGGTGGCTAGTTCATGGTTTCAGTGACAACAGGCTCAATACCGGTAGTGGTATTCCAATACCGGTAGTGTAGCAAAGGAGCCTGACCATGTGCTCATTGATGGTCACTGGAAGTTGATCCAGAACTGTTGGGACCACTGGAGTGCTCAGTCACTCAATACCGACCACAGGCTTGTGGTAGCAACTCTGAAGTTCCAGCTTAAATCTGGGAGAATGGCACTATCCAAGCCGAGGGTGGATGTTGTCAAGTTCAGGGATGAGAGGGGAGCTGAGGTGTTTGTGAACAGGCTGAGTGGGGATTTGGGGGGGGGGGGTCTAGGTGCTTTGGGGAACCCTGGTGAGTTGTGTAGTGCCTTCAAGACCACCATCCTTAATATTGCTGGTGGATGTCTCGGAACTCACAATCGGGCGAAGAATAATTTTGTCTGTCAAGCGACACTGGATAGCATTGACCAGAGTCACAGGACCAAGCTTAATGGCTGAGCTAAGCTGTTCAGGGAGTTGAAGCGTAAAACTGAACATGTGCTGACGGTGGACAAGGAGGCCGAAGTGTGAGGAATCTGTGAGGGGGTAGAGCATCACCTGCGGTCAAGTGATTCTCATCCTGCCTCCAGTTGTATTTACGAATTGCATTCCTCCAAGCCCGTCCTTCAGTGGAATACAGTTAGAGCGGAGGGTGGTGGGCTCTTGACAGAGGACTCCAAAGTGAAGGCCTGCTGGGATAGTTACTTTGAGCAGCTGTACCAGGCTGATCCACCAGCTGTCTAGTTTGATGTCAGGGGTGGTACTCGCCCTATTGCTGACCCTCCAAATGAACTGTGATCCACCTTCCTTTGTGGAAACAGGCTGCATGAACCACTTGAAAAGGGGTAAAGCTCCTGGGATCTGTGGCATCCTTGCTGAACTTCTCAAGAGTGTTGGAAATGCTGTACTCATGTCATTACATGCAGTTCTCTGCTCTGCCTGGAACACAGTCATCATCCAAACTCACTGGAAGAGGGGCCTTGTTGTTCCTCTGGAAAGGGAAGGGTGATCGCCAGGACTGCAACAACTCCTGATGGGTGACGGGGAAGGTCTTTGCTTGGACAATTCTTGACAGGGTTTGCCACCATCTACTTGAGCACCAGCGCCCAGAGCAGTCAAGCTTTACACCAAAAAGGTCAACGATTGACCATATCCTTGCCCTCCGGGTCCTCACCGAACACAGACGAGAGTTTTGGCAGGGTCTGCTTGCAGCCAATTTTGATATCTGCAAAGCATTTGATTCAGTGAATCGGGATGCCATCTGGAGGCTTCTTGCTCTTGTTGGGATGCCACCAAAACTGAGCAATCTGATGTCTGAACTATACTCTGGTGCTGAGAGTGCTGTGAGATGTGACGATACCATCTCTGACTTATTTCCATTTGTTACTGGAGTTGGTCACGAATGTGTACTGCCCCCACACTTTTCAGTGCATGCATGGACTGGAATCTGAGGAGGATGTCAGAGAGATCAAGCTGCGGTGCATCGTTTAGGAATCTCAAGATCTCTGACCTTGAGTTCACAGATTATGAAATCATCTTTGCGGAAACTCGAGATATCTTTCTTCAAAATGGTTATTATGGGTTTCCTGGGTCAAAACTAAGATCCAGGCTTTCAATGACATATTGGATTCTGCTATCCTGTCTGTACCTGTTTGTGGCGAGGATGTTGAAGTCACGGAGAGATTCACTTACCTTGGCAGTGATATTCGTGTCTCTGCTAGCTGTGAGCCAGAAGTCAACAGATGTCTGGGTCAGGCCTGGGGAATAATGGATTCACTGGATCATGGGGTGTGGTGTTGCCGGTACCTGAGTGGGAGGACGAAAGTCTGAGTCTTCAGGTCCTTGGTGCTTCCAGTCTTGCTCTATGGATGTGAGACTTGGACTCTGACCAGGGATCTGAGCCAGAGACTTCATTCCTTTTGTACCAGGTCTCTTTGGAGAAGCCTTGGCCATCGCTGGTTGGACTTTGTGTCCAACGAGTGTTTGGCGAGACAGACTCAGATGAGATTTCTTACCTGTATAATCCATGAGTTTCAGTTGCGGTAGAATGGACATGTGGCTTGTTTTCCTGATGCTGATCCTGCTCACCAGATTCTCTCAGCGAGGGAGCCTCGTGAGTGGAGGAGGCCAATGGGCCGACCACGTGCCTTGTGGTTGCAGCAGGTTGATCCACATCTCATGGAGATGGGGATGGGCCAGGCATCTGCCTGGGGGATGGCCAGTCAGAGGCCCCTGGAGTTCCGGCGTAAAGTGGATGCAGTGACACGCTGCTCCGGCTCATGCTCCCAAAACTGACCTGATCTGATAGGCCATATGTGCATCCGAATGTTAACCAAAATCTTATGTACTTTTTATTGTGTGCTACTCAACTCATCGTCCATGTTTTGTTATAATCCATGCACAACTTTTTGAAACATCATGCTTTCTGTCGTTTTGGCCCCCATCTCTCAATGGTGAAGAATAACTTAAAATATTTACAAAATTATTCTATCCCGTTCTGGATCTGGACCTTCGAAAAATCGAATCAATTCGTCATTGTCACACACCCAACCTGTCTACCAGGTTTCGTAATCTGTACACACATTTTTGAGATATCCTGCTCACAGACAGACAGATAGACACGGGTGAAAACATAAGCTTCCTCCACCTTTGGTGGCAGAGGTAAAAATTGTAATTTTCTAAAGCAGTTGTGGCTAAAATGGTTTGATGGAGTTTCATTTTTCATCAGTCATGTCGAAGAGTTTTCAGGGGAGAGCCAATAGGAGTTTTGGCACCTGCCAAAAACCCAAGTGTTGCTTCTCGACTTGATGCAGGTGGAATTGAATGTGTTGTTTTTCTCAATGAAGGTTTCACTTTTTCGAAAAATATAATCACACAATTCAGGAGAGACATTCATCTGTGGTTTATAGAGTCTTTAGGCCCTTTCCACTCACAATGCATGAAATATTTTTGCTGTTTCACTCCTCTCTTCCATTCAAACGTTTTTCTTTCTTGGAGACTGAATGGTTTCAAAATCACATAGGCTGTAATTAGAGCCAATGCCACACGTTTTTGTGTATGAGGAGCAATTACACGAAAATTAATCCCAACAGCCAGAGTGAAATTGACAGATAACTGAAACAGTCTGGACACCATGGCACCTCCGTTATAACTGACATTCTGATAGAGTTTGTCAGAGATATGGATAATATAGTGGGGCAACTTAGCATAACAATTGTGCATTTTGTGAGGAAAGCACCAAATTTGGCACACTAGTAGCCCATCATATTATGAACAGATTTGGATATTGAGCCATCTCAAAATTTTTGATGGCAGTGGAAAATGGCTGCCACAGCCATCAGCGGCTGAATTTGAGATGGCCCAATATCCAAATCTGTTCATAATATGATAGGCTACGAGTGTGTCAAATTTGGTGCTCTCCCCACAAAATGCACAATTGTGATGCTATATTTAGCTAAGTTGCCCCACTAATATGGAGAGGCATTAGAAACGCGTTTTCTGAGGATCTGCAATTTTGTCATCCAATATATTTTTGATCAAGAGAAAGGATAAAGCGATCTAACGGCATGAAAATACAGAAAGAAAAATGATCAAAGAAGGTGAGAAAATATTACGTAAAATAACAATTTTTAATTTTGCTTCACTTCTGCAAAATAGGTTGGATTAATCGTAGACCAGCCACGATGGAATATTGTTAGGATGGCTTAACGTTGACTTAAAAATACTCAATGGTCCCTGAGAATTTTCCTGCAATTAATGTTATGTAGTGTTGCGGTTCTGTGAAGCCGGCACACCCCCAAGGCAATGGCATCCAACATTTAGCGGTCTTGAGGCAGTTATTTCATTATGGCAGCTGTCTGCAAGGGTGATGCTGGGTGGTTTGTCATTGTCTTCCCAGCAGTCAGTCAGGGAAGAAATTTGTAATTTGTTAAGATTGGCGGTGATAAGCCATCCACTTTTCATTAAGGACACCATTGGATCTGCAACGTTCACCAAATAACGCTGGCAGACAGGACACCCAGTTTAACATTGCAAAAACAGTTGCAACAAAGCACTATGCATGACTCAATTATGGAATGTAGGACAGTTGTAAAAAGGCTTAATAATTACGTATAAGAGCTTTAACCAGACCGTACTAATCTGGAAAACTAATAAATAAGGGAGAGATCTTCAGTCGTGTGGGCACCTTGGCAATTGCAATTGCTTTTACATAATCCAAGAAAAGGTTTACTGTACCTTAAGAGAGCAAAGGCAGAACAATGCCAATAGTAACTCCCGAGTAGTGAGGACAATGGACTTATGTCACAGAGGTTGCAGTGAAAATTCGGGTGAATGCAGCAGTATTGAAGTTATAGCACAATGGTAGCAGGCATATGCCTTCTCTATATATCAAATAATAGAAAAACACACCCTTATAAATGTTTTGAAGGTGTTTCAATCAGTTTCCATTGTTACGACAATAAAAAATATACCTGGTGTTGGCTCAATGGTTAGGGTGGTGGGCTTGGGATCCAATGGTCCCGAGTTCAAACCCCACTCGGCTGTTGAAGGAATACCAGGTGGGGTTAACTCGGCCTGTCATCCTTCCGATATCGGCAAAATGAGTGCCAGCATGCTGGTATACTGTGTCGGAGTGGCGACCCATCCAGGATTGTGTCGAATAGCCAAGGAGTCTGATTCGGCAGCACCAACGCTCTGCACAGATTATGGGCCCGATGGATGGATGGACAATAAAAATGGGGATTTTATCGTGGGCTCCAGAGAAACGACCATCCAGCACATGACGTCATCTCAGGACATCGACAAGGCTGACCTGTGACTTGACTCAGTCCACAAGATGACGTCAAATGACACAACGTCTGTGATGCAGAACATTTGAACAATGATAGCTACACATCAGACTCGAGTTTTGAGTTCGACCCCCTCTACCGATGAAGATACCGACCTCAGCTTAGGATCAAAAAAGCCGAATGACATGGGAATAAGGCCCACACATAAATCAAACAGAGCCTTCTGATGACAAGAACATCGACATCATCGAACTGGTTGAGGAGGACAAGGAAGAAGATGAATATGCTCATCTCAACTCGATGCGGAATTTCAATTGGTGAGGCATTTGTTATTTTTATTAAGGTGAATTTTGACGTTAGTGATCTGATCAGTGACCTCTCTTTCCCACCATGCAGTTCACGATGCTCATCTTGGGGGGTATTGAGAAGTGACTATTGTCTGGGGTTTTACCAATTTCCCTCACATAATGGAGATGGCTAAATATCTGCATTTCTTCTTGTTCAAGGTGCCAATGTGGTCATTGCAAGATCATGCCAACAACGAATGAAAACCAATACTGTGGGACATTGAGCAAGTGAAGGGAATGGCCCTGTCATATGATCACAAACTTCTCTGCATCACGGATCACCCAGGCTTCAGCCCCATTTGTTAAAATGAGTACATCTTGAAAGTTGCTTGGCACCAATATGGATCATACACCCCTGTAACAGCATGGATCACATGCCACTGATGGTCCATAACATAAGAAGTTCCACCATGTCGCATACAGACTGTTCGGGAGATGGTGCCCAACCTACCTGGGAAAGGGCATTTGTGTTGTGCTACCAGCCTGTGTAGTGGGAATCATTCACTTTACTTTTCCTCCACCCAGGGGTACTGTCAAATTTGTTGGCATTCAGTTCTAATAAAATATTTATTTTAAATGATAAACTGATTCCTTTGCAATTCAAAAAATCCTCAGGAAACACCCTCATGTGTGTCTGACATTCCACTGGCTACCTGCAGTACACCACAGCATATATATTTTTTCTAACCACTGACTCACTCACTGCCAAATCAAATGTTTCGTGTTTTCTCGGTGGGCAAGAAAGCGGAAATCTTGCATACTGATGTAACTCCTGCTAATATCCCAGTATAGAAAAGAAAAACAAACAAACAAACCGTTGGAAAATATCCATAAAATATAATATCCAAATATGCGTCAGCCAGTGCAGCCTCACTCTGTCACTGCTGGTCACGTGACCCAATACGATGGAGCTCCCACTCGAGCTGGTTGCGAGGCGTATGTTTTTGCCCGAAGATAAGAACAGTTAAGAAATCTGTGATGTTTGGTTTGATCAAGTGTGGCAACGGTTAGAACTGAGTTTATTTACCGATTCATTTATTTTTGTTTATTCCATAATCTTCGGTGGACAGAGGTTATGTTTTTGCCCCTGTCTGTTTGTCTGTCTGTTTTTCTGTCTGTGAACAGGATATCTCAAAAAGTTGTGCATGGAGTCGGACGAAACTCGGTGGACAGGTTGGCTCTATGACAAGGATGAATTCATTCAATTTTGGTGGAGATCCGGATCCGAGAAGTTTTAAAGTGATTCTTCAACATTGAGTGATGGGGCTTAAACCGACATATGACACGAAATGTCAAAAAATTATGGACGAGTTATGACAAAACTAGGTGGGACGAGTTAGTTGGGAGACAAGAACAAGAAAAATTTGATTTTAGTTCAGATCCAGATCCAGGTCCGGCCCACCAGTGGGATACAAAATGTAAACTTTTCAGCCTGGCGGGGGTATGAGCTCGACCGAGTGCCATTCTAATTGCTTCATGTAATCCTTCTCCTTCCTTCTTAAGCAACCTGAAACTTTACATGCATACCAGAAAACTCCAAGGAAGTGCAAGAGTGAAAATTGGTTGTTTGGGTTAATTACAACACACCTTTTGAAGATAATTAACGGCCTTATTTAATATGTCCTTCATCAGACGATCCTCGGCCATCTCGCTCTCTGGGTCTTAAGTCGTTTCCTGGGTAGCCTCGCTGGGGTCTGAAGCCGCCATGTTTTTTTGCCTGCTCAACCATGTCTTGACTTGGAACAGGTTTCAGCGATTTATTAACGATAAAGTTGTTGTTTTCACTTTCCTCACTCATATTATCGAATGCCTGTTCATCATAGCGACGAATCGCTGGGTACATTGCAATGCTTATAAACATCTGGAGACGTCAACGTTCGTGGCTTGACATTTCGGGTGTCTCCAGGAGGTGTCTGTTAAATGAGTGACTAATCGCGTGACAAACTAGCCGTTTAACAACCGCTTCGTTAGAGTGCTTGATTGAGTGCTTAAGCCGCTTGGCGAGTGTTCTCCAAGCTGCTTGGTTGTTCCTTTCAGTAAAAGTATCCATGCTCTCAAGGGAACATCGATAAGACAGCCATACGTTTCCGACTGTGTTGGGCCCTGCGGTGCCGTGCTGTTGGTGTCTTGGGACGTGTCTCATCCGCTGAAAATGTGTAATTTTATTTTTACAGGATATCGCTTTGTTTAACCTTTTGTGCGATTTCTGAATACAATCCATCCCTCACTTCGACATCGATACATACATACATACATACATACATACATACATATATATATATATATATATATATATATATATATATATATATATACACACACATATATTAGGGTGGTCCAAAAAAGTCGAAAAAAATAGAATGTTGCTCCACAAGGTTAAAATTATTCTAATATGATCCAATAACGTGCATAATTTTTTTTAGCTTGATCGGAGGTGATTTAGAGGTCGCTCCATATGACGACTCTTAGTCTCATGACTTGAATAAATTAGGGTATGGTCAGGTAC
>NC_140968.1:45950585-45998085 GCF_056783735.1 Eptatretus burgeri
ATTTACGTTTTGTATCCCACTCAATCAGTTAATCAATCAATCAACATTTTTGTCCTTCTTGAAATACAATACAAAACATTAAAGCGGCATCAATCCAGAGAAGCAAATTGCTTGTGTTGGCAAACCACAACAAAAACACAAAATTACACGTAACTGAGGCTGGATCTGGATCCGTACCTGAACCAAAATCGAATCAGCTTGTTCGTGTCACCCAACCAAAGCATCGACCAAGTTTTGTCATATGAAGTTCACAACGTTTTGAAATATCGTGCTCTACCTCGTTTTTGGCCCCATCTCTCAATGGTCAAGGATCACTTCAAAAAATGAAAACATTCTCGTGTCCGAATCCATCCACAATTTTTTTGAGATATCCTGCTCATAGACAGACAGACAGACAGTGAAAAAGGGCTGAAAACACAACCTCCATCCACCTTCGGTGGTGGAGGTACAAAAAGAAGGCAGTATTTGATGTTGGCTACTGCTGTGTTGAGCTTACGACTGAGATGACTGGGAAATGTGGAACACATGCAGTAGATGATGAAGATTACATGCAATACTTTGGGGTTTGTCAGGTTTTTAGGGCATCTAATTAACATTTAGCGATGATGATGTTTTCGTGTGTGTTGACATCTGGCAATGCCCACATTCACTTTGAGTACAGTCAAGGCTGGAATTATGGTTTTGAAAGTTTTTCCCATCAAGACTTATGATGGTTTAGGAAGTTTTTCCAAATCACTTGAGGAATAATGCCCCCCATTCCCCCTTCCCCACATATTCCAGTTTTTAAAAATCTGCTTGGGACTAACATCGTGAAAAAGCACCAAAAGTGTTGGTAAGTAAATCACACATGAAACCACACTTATACATAATGCTTCGTACATTCCACCTCGTTGTCAGTAAAATCTCCCCTTATTTCACAGGAAATAGATTAAAATGCATCCTCAGAGGCTCAATTCCTTAAGGTTATAAAGCTAAGGGATCCAGGCTGATTTTTCGTTTCTTTCATTTTGGCATACCCAGGTAGCCAAAGACACCGGAAGCTAACTAGTTGGAACTAGCTAACAGCTTGGAATAGCCTGCAAGGAGTCTAGCCAGAGTTGGTCAGGCATTATTGATCACCTGGGGAAGCTGGTCTTGCAGTCTGATATTAAATCATGCAAAGTTCAAACAAATACTTTGTAGACGGATGATTCGAATGAGTGGGGGGGAGAAGAGGGGTTGGGGTGGGGGGGGGGTGTTGTTCAGACAGGTGCATACGTAGTGATTTGGAGGGAGGAGGTAAAAACCCTGCCATAATTGCATCTGCAATATATCCACAAGAAATATGTTTGATGCAAACTACACTGCTACATCTGCCAAAAGTCTCACAAACTGGCAGTTGCTGTCGCATAAGTTGAGGACTAACCTGTCGGAGCTTGACAATTCCTTCCTGTGTCACGGTGTCTGTGATGACTTCAAATGTACTCTGCCCATCTCCCCCAATTGTGCTGTAGATGACTTTTGCATTCCCCTCTAAGTCAGCATCATCAGCTCGTAATCGTCCCACCTCAGATCCTGGATGAGCATTTTCTGACACAGACAGTTGGTACGTACCTGGAAAGTGGGGGAAATGATAATTAGGGAAAAGTAATTTGAACAAGGGAAAAGGTATTCATCAAGTAATCACCTTTTTGGAGTGTAAGTAATGAATTTATCCAAGCATTGTTCAGGTGCAACTCAGGTAAGAGAACATTACACATTTATTAAAACAAAACTCTGGCTGGAGAATGATGTGTTTACAAGAGGTATGTAATAAAAAGAGAAGAAGTGCTGAGGGGCAATTTTGAACTCGTCTTCATCATTTTTTCCTTGCCTTTCATTGAGATCTGGATTGTCACATCCATATATTAAAGCTTGGCCACTTAACACAACTTGACAAGCAACCAGTTCTTCTTACTCTGTGGAAATCTTGGTGGATTATCATTGATGTCAGACAAGGAGATGATGACTGTGGCAGTTCCTGTAAGCCCTCCTCGTTGTCCTGCCATGTCTTTAGCTTCCACCACCACGAGGTAAGTCTCTTTTGTCTCTCTGTCCATGCCAGGTAGTGCTGTGCGAATTAAACCTAATGGGAGAAAGGTTGGAGATATGGTGTTAAATCTTGTTGTGGATTGGTGTTCTTGTTTACAGAATCAAATATATACCAATAAATGTCAGTGTGTGTGTGTGAGTGTGTGTGTGTGTGTGTGTGTCCTCCATAACTCCAAAACTATAAAACCTAGCAGCCTGAAACTTTACATGCATACTAAGAAAACTCCAAGGAAGTGCAAGAGTGAAAATTGGGTGTTTGGGTTAATTAAACACCCCTTTTGAAGATAATTAACGGCCTTATTTAATTATATCCTTCATCAAGCGCATCCTTGGCCACCTCGCTCTTTGGGGTTTTAAGGCATTTCTGGGTCTGAAGCTGCCATGTTTTTTGTTTTGACTTGGAACAGGCCGCAACGATTTCTTAAAGATAAAGTTTTTTTTCTTCACTTTCCCCACTCCTATTATTGAATGCCTGTTCATCATATACCATACAAAATCGCTGGGTGCATTGCAATCCTTATAAACGCCTGGAGACGCCAGCGTTTGTGGCTTTGTTTCATTTCTGCACATGTGATAACCTATAGAATCTCTTAAACGAAGCCGAGGTACAAAATTTAAGCTGAAGATTTGAACTGAGCAGCAGTTCCGATGCTAAAAAAGTGTTCGTTTGTCAAATCTGGACATTGCTTTGGTGTTTCCATGTGCAAAGTTTTATCGATGGCAATTGGTAATCCACATAATACCTATTTACTTTAAGCAAGCAAGGCTTTGGTCCCTCCTTCTCCATATATACAAGAAAATGTGAAATTGCCAAGCAATAAACTTAACTTTTTTGACTGTTTGGAGAACTACATTGAGTGAACAATAGATTTAGAAATATGCCAAAATTAACGAGCTTAATTGAGCTGGTTTCATTGAGTGCAACGGAAATAACATAATTCAGTGCAACAAAAATAATTAACCATCGGGATCGACGAGAAGGTGGTCATGCCTGGGTTCTCTGTGGGGAATCTCCACAGTTGGGAAAGTAAAATAGACAAGAAAAAGAGCAATCAGAGATTGCAGACCCTCGCAGGGATTTCTTTTGTGTGGTGTACTTTGTGTGGCGTTTGTGTTGTGGTGTGTTACATAATTTTGTGTGGTGTACTGGTGTGTTACATAATTAATTAATGAGACATAATTAGAAATGCCACTTTATAACTGCTGGTAGTGATGACTGGGTACCAAGACATTCCGCTTTGATGCAACCCCGCTTTGATCGGACACCTGACCCTGACCCATGACGTTTTATGATTATTATTATTCATTTGAATTCGGAATGGGATTAAAATAACTTCAATTCAAATCAAATGGAAGACCAAATATGTACAGTCCTGCATTGGAGTAATCAGAAGGAACCCAAACAAGCAAAAAGCAAAGATTAAGTCATCAGGAGGAACCTGGATCGGATTCACATTTCATCTGCTACTCCTCCACCCTAAAATCCATTCAGGCACAGCCAAGTGAGAACTTATTCCAAAAAAATTAACAAACCCACCCCCCCCCCCAAAAAAAACCCCAAAACAAAACGAACCCGTATAAGAAATTAAATACCATGCGTCGCAACAAGTTCAAATTTAAAACATGCATTCCCCATCATTACTAGATCATAAATTTGAAGTTTCACATCGATTGATTAAGCAGGTCCAGAGGAAACATTATTTAACATTTTTATTCAAACCAATATGGCCGCCGAACCATGTGACCTATCAATTATTCCTTAACAAAATTGTACACCCATGGCTTCGGGAACATTTGTGTGAATTTTCCCCCCGATTTGTCCAGCCGTTCTGGAGGAGATTTTTAATCGGTTTTATGGTAAATCCAATGTGGCTGCCAAACCATGTGACATCATATGTGTGAACCTTTTGTTCCTCATGGATAGGCAGTCATATGTGTGAAGCTTTGCCTTAATCTGTTCAGCCACTTCAGAGAAGATTTTTGAAGGTTTAAAAAACAAAAACAATATGGCTGCTGAATCATGTGACTGATGACGTCATCAATTTTTTTTTCTGTGGACTCCCCCCACCCCTTTCCTCGCTCTCCCACCCCATCTTGCTCCCTCCCTCTTCTCTCTCTCACTCTCACCCCCCTCATTGCACCCCCTTCTCCCGGAGTGTTTTACGACATGTGGAGAGGCGTCGCTCTCCCTCCCCTCTTTTCCTCACTCCTCTCTTCCTTTCCCATGCCCTTGCTCCCCCTCATCCTAGCTCCCCTCCTTGCTCCCACACCCCTCCTTGCTTCCTCCCCACACCTCCCTTCCCCATCTTTCTTGCTCCCATCCCTTACCGGAGTGTTTTGCGACATTTGGTGAGGTGTCGCTCCCCCAACCCCCCTTTCCTGCCCTTCACCCCCTTCTGAGCTCCCTCACCCCTCCCATCTTCCTTCCTCCCTCTCTCCCCCCACCCTCCCCTCAGTCCACTCTCACTCCACTCCCTTCTCTCTCTCTCCCTCCCTTTCCTCCTCTCTCCATTCCCTCCCTTCCCCTCTCTCTCTCCCTCCCTCCCCCTCCCTCCCCCTCCATCCTCTCTGCTCTCCCTCCTCTGCTCTCTCCCTCCCATCCTGCCCTCTTCCTCCTCTTCTTTCGCCCTCCCGCCTCTATCTACCCTGTCCCTCCTCTTCTCTTCCCTTCCTCCTCCTCTTCTCCCCCCTCCCTCCTCTATCCTCTCACCCATATTTCTCCCCCCACTTAATATTTCCGTCACCGAAGCGACGGGTTGTATTTGCTCGTGACCAATAAAGATTAAACTTGGTTTGCATGAGAATTGTTGGGGAGAAGAGCAGAGTCCAATAAGATGGGTTAACATGCTGATAAATTATGGTTATTGCGTTATTTAAAATAACAATTTTACCTGAAGATCACATGGAACCATTTACAAGAACCAAAGCAACAACAACCCTTTTAACAAACATGGAATCAACATTTGACCCCCACTACCACCCCACCTAAGATAATTCCACCTCATTGACAGCCTGATGTACCCACCAACTTCCCCCTTCATGTGAAAGGAAAATGTATTTCCTGAGCAAATGGATTTGAAACACAGCAAGCTCAGCCTGTCATTTTATCAGCAGATTCGATTACTGCTGGTTGGGCATGCGTTTCATCCTGCCACCAGCTCAGCCCCAGTATTTGTGCCATTTCACATTGTGCTATCAGTGCAATGGTACCATCAATGTACATTAAAGGAAATGTGGGTAGAGGGCCCGGAAAGGAGTTTGAGGAAAGAGGATGGAATTTCCAATCGTGATGGTTGATGGTGTGGGCCTGAATGAAATGAGTAGAACCACCCATGTCCCCTCCCACAGGTCCCAAAGCAGAAAATGATGAGAAATAATTGTGGCTGTTTTGACCTTGGTTGGGCAGGGGAGAAACGGTATGACTCGTATGAGCAGAATTCAAATGAATCGACAAAATAAGCAGCCCTTTCCAGGTTCCGCTGATCATGGGCGACAGACAGGCAGACGTAGGACCAGCTGGTGTTGAGTGTCCCAAGTTGCACACCATTCTGGCACACTCAGTACTGAGTGGAGATGGAACACCATGTCAAATTCCTTAGCCAAGACACTTGCTTTTTCACCATGACTGGGACGTAATTCAGTCATATACACCGGGAGTTGACAATCATGCCAATGGATTGTCAGTTGTGCCAACAAGTCATGGGAATGATTGCTGCAAGGTGGGGATTTCCTGTTTATAACCGTGACAAGTTAGTGGTTAAAAGCTTTAAAGTTGCTTTGGATTACATTTGCAGAAGGGGGGCAGTTTTGAGAAAGGGATGGGAGAGGGGAGATTGAAAGGGAGAGGTGATTGGGGAGAATTTATGGAGAAAGATTTGGGGTGAGCTTTTGAGAAAGGTGAGGGTGAAGCTTGGAGGAGAAGAGAGAGAGAGAATTTTACTTTGATGAGGGAGGAGGCGGTTAATTTGTGAGGGAGGGGTGAAAGTGAAGCTTTGAGGGAGAGAGGAGACGATGAGAGCAGGCATGGCCATGGGGGAGGAGGGAGAAGGAAAGGATAAGACGAGGTAGTGGTATTGTGAATACGGGAGCGGGCAGGGGGAGGAACAAGATTTGAGAGGGTGGGAAGAGGAGGGGCAGCTTTGGGAGAGGGGGGTAGGGGGGAGATTTGAGGAGGAGGGGTGAGGGGAGAGATTTGGGGCAGAAGGGTGAGAGTGGAGCATTGAGAGAGAATGGTGAGGGAGGAGAATTGAGGGAGAAAGGTGTGGGGGCAGTTTTTGGGAAGGGTGAGGGTGAAGGCTTTGTGGGGGAAGAGAGTGAAGTTTGCTTTGAAGAGGGAGGAGGTGGCTGAATTGAGAGGGAGGGGTGAGAGGGAGGGGTGAGAGGGAGGGAAGACGATGAGAGCAGGCACAGTCATAGGGGAAGAGGGAGAAGGGAGGGGGGGAGAAGGGAGGATGAGATGGGGGTAGTAGTATGGTAGAGGTGGCAGCGGACGGGGGGAGGAACAAGATTTGAGGGATGAGAAGAGGGGGGAGATGTGATGAAAGGAAAGAGAGAGCATGTTAGAGATATTGAGGAGTGTACTGAATGAGAGTGCGAGACATTTGTTAGGTTGGAACGGAGCCCACATATTGCTTGAAAACCATGCAGTTTGGGATACCAGAGGCGGAGCTGTTAGTAAGGCAGAGGACAGTGGAGAGATGCTAGGATGGGGGGGGGGGAGGGGCAAGATGGGAAGAGTAAGGACAGGGTATAACAAGGAAGGGTTATGAGGAGGTAGATTTAAGGAGGTGGGATGAATTTGCACTGAAGTTGGAAAAAAAATGAACGATCAATAATAATGGAAGATCAACAAGTGTTGAAAAAAGGGATTTTAAAAATTTGTTGGTCAGAGATTCATTGACATACATTGGAAGATGGATGGAGCGCAGAAGAATTGACAGTGGAGAAAGGAAGTGTTATAACAGATGGAATTTTTCGACACGGGATGAGAGAAAGGTCAAATTGAACACAGGTTTTTGAAGGAGAACCAGGCGGAGAGGGGAAGTTGAAGCATTGAAAGAGACTGTTTGATATTATTTATTTTTGAAGATTAGGGAAGAGGGGGGAAGAGGGGGGAAGAGTAAAGTGAAAGTTTGTAGAAAAGGTCGTGAAGGTGTGTCGTGAATACTTTCACGATCAGAGTGGGATTGGCAGGGAAGAGGGAGGAGAAGGAAGAAGAGTCAGTGTACAGGAAGTCACGTGGTTACGTGGGGTATACGGTGAGGAGGAAAAGGTTTTTTTTTTCTTGCATTTTATTATATTTTAAGACATGAAACAGAAGGTATAGTTGGGAAGGATAGAAGGAGGGTGGAGGGAAAAAGTGGAGAAAACAAAAACCGATGGTAATCAGGATAAAATACAAATAAACACGATCGTGCACATGGACGGGAAGATGGGTAGGCCTGAAGGAAGCCCGATATGACAAGACTGATGAAAACTCATCAAATAGCACAGGTTTTGAAAGAAAATCGAATTAGGAACACACAGTAAACATGGAGGCAACAAAATAAACAGTCAAAACGTCACAAACGACTGGAAACTTGTCCTTGAGAAAGTCAGCAGAGACCCCTGAGAGCACCAACTGTCACCTCAAAAAACCGGAACGTTGTTGTTGAACGCCATTGTAGCTCTGGTGCCTATAAGTCATTGTCGCTATGTGAAGGGTAATATTATCCCAACCCCATTCCTTAGTGGAAGTATCGAAGTGTTTTAGGCCACTACAAAAAACCCACCAAACAATGCCAGGTATGCCTGCTAATGTTTCAATAAAATATCCGTTGACTTTTGTAATTTTGAAAGGTTTTTCAAGTTTCCATTACAAGAAGTTTCTGATACCAAACAAGCTTTGACGAGATGGAGTGGAGTGAGACAGCATGCAGGCAAGGTTGTTGTTCTCATGCCAGATAATGGCAGTGGCATGTATTTACCGATGATTGAACCTCACTATGATCTTTAAGAGTACAAGAGGATCTATATCTGATGTGTCCACCCATGGACCTCCAAAACTCGAGCAATTGAACTGCTACTTTGCAACCTTCAAACACCTCCATTTTATTCAACTTTTTTCTTCTTACCTGTTTTTGGTTCAATGGTGAAGTAAGGCTGGCCCTGCAGAATGCTGTAAACCAGTTTGGCGCTGTTTCCATAGGCAGGGTCATCATCGTCGATGGCAGTCACTTGCAGAACGGGTGTACCTTTGCCAAAGAGTATCACAATAAGAATTAGGAAAGAAAGACAGAAGAAAAGAAAGGAGAGAGATGGATATATATATATATATATATATATATATATATATATATATATATATATATATAAAGAGAAAGAGATATCGAGATAGATATGATCGAGATAGATATATATATATATATATATATATATATATATATATATATATATATATATATATATATATATATATATATATATATATATATATAGAGAGAGAGAGAGAGAGAGAGAGAGAGAGAGAGAGAGAGAGAGAGAGAGAGAGAGAGAGAGAGAGAGAGAGAGAGAGAGAGAGAGAGAGAGAGAGAGAGAGAGAGAGAGAGAGAGAGAGAGAGAGAGAGAGAGAGAGAGAGAGATAGAGAAAGATGGATAGAGAGATAGAGATAGATAGATAGATAGATAGAGAGAGATAGAGATATGCAGAGATGGGGCGAAGGGAGAAATGAGAAAGGAGGAGGGAGAGGGAGAGGGAGAGGGAGAGGGAGAGGGAGAAATAGAAATAGAAAGAGAAAGAGAATGGAAAAGGAGCATTTGGGAATTGAGGATATAATTAATGAGGCCATGAAAGTGCAGGTGTTGGACAGAAGGCAGAAGAGAAAAAGAGAGAACACAATGTAATATGAGAGAAGACTCAAATAGGTAAAATATCGTTAGTTTATTGTGACACAATAAAATACATCATGCAAGATACCATCATAACCAGGCAAAGATGTTTGAGAAGGGTGGAAGAGTCAAAACACCTTTGTCACTTTTTGACAAGATTGAAGAAATGAGAGTGAAACATGGAATGAAGAATATACATATCTACATGGAGACACAGAGAAGACCACAACTAATTGGAGCAAAGAAGGTAATGTAGGACATTGAGGCAAAGATGTGAGAATACGACTGGATACCCAGTCATGTTTTTCATACCAACTTCTGCCATTTCAGTCACCGTGGCATTGAACGGTGTGCCGGGGAACCTTGGTTCATTATCATTGATGTCCTGAACTTTTATGATAAATTCAGAGGCAGGCTCGACTGGTAGGCCAGACACCCTGTCCACCGCCTGAGCCTCGAGGGTGTACTCGGCTCGGCGCTCTCGATCAAGGCGTGATGTAACACGGACATCACCCGTGTGCTCGTCAATAAGGAAAGTTGTTCCCGCACCTTCACCCGTCAGAATGTAGCGAACAGTGCCATCGCCTTTGTCCTGATCAGAGTACAGCTGAAAGCAGAAGATAACCACCAATTAATAAATTTTGTTTTTTTTACTATGACAGCCATGTTATTCACCAGATTCTTCTTCTTCTTCTTTAATGGCCACTATTATTTCCACATTCTGAGGTTGGCCAGGGGAAGCTTGGCCCAAGTCTTTCACGAACCGGCTTACCAGGGCTGCCGTTAATTTGGAATTTGTTTAGGGTGCCGGCGATAGTTCGCCTATTCTCCGTGAAGGACACCATGGCATCTTTAATGTCCACCAGCGAATGCCAGCAGATGGGACGCCCAGTTTAACGTCTGTCTGAGGGACCGCAGACACATTGATGAATCAACCTGCCTGTGAAACACCGGGATGACAGCTTATTGCTGGGCCGAGATTCAAACTCAGGCTAGAATGCTTAGATCAATGCGAGTGTCATTCATCAGCAAACATCTCCATAATTACATGGAAAGATACTCCCCTAGGTTCTATCATTTGAAAGAATTGCAACTGGGTAGAAAACAATTGCTGGATGACAGCCATTTTGTCCATGCCCTCTCAATATGGACATCTCACAGGCTCGGCATTACAACTGCAGAAGAATGTGAAAATGCCAACTTTTCTGCAGCGTAAGAGAAATACAGTAGTTTAAATGTCCCAGCTTCACAAAGAGGGACAATAATTTCCAGGATCCTTGATTCCACTGATCCAGGGGCGTAAGATACAACTCATCAGTACATGATTCATAAATTTAGTACTATTTAATTTGCAATAATGGCTTCGATACTATTCAGAGCTGAGAACTTCCACGAAAGCACTTGGCATGTCGAGTAAGCATGTGAAACTAATTGATTTTTAAAATGACTAGATGACCAGTGAACCCGTTGTGTTCCCATTATGACAGCGGTTGATGAAAAAAATCATTTCAAGAAACAAAAAAAAGGAAGATAGCTCCAGCGAACTAAACGACTGAGGTTGTTTGCATTGATCAAATTCTCCTGAAGAGTACTTGACTGAATCGGGAATTGATTTTTTAATAATTTTTTTGGTTGCCCGATTTGAACGAAATTTGACACTGCACACCACAGGCGAATGGTGAGTAAGGTGGCCCTAAAACTCTTGCGCTATCGTGTACCGTTTTGGCTGTATTTCAGGAACATACAAGATGAGATTTTTAGTAATATATAGATTTCGTCGGCAGTCTGTGGCCACTGGTTGCATCATTGCTGGGAGCGTGGCTATGCTGCTGATACAGTGACCCTGTTTATAGTAAGCTGGTACTTATTTTGTTGACCTCAGAAGGATGACAGGCTGAGTCAACCCACTTGGTGTTAATTAACAGCATGACAGGAGCTCAAACTCAAGAACCACATACCTTAAGGCAGTCACCTTAACTGTTAAGCCAACACCAGGCTTAAACTGATTGATAATTTGGACATATGGTTCAATCAAGATAGGTCAGAAAATCTGAAGATGTTGATGACAGGAATAATTTGGCAAATTTGCTCTGTAGTTTTTGCCGAGAAAGCTCTCCTAGATTTACCAAAAGGAAAAAACAACCCTAAACGGCATTGGAAAACCTGCATTTCAAGCAGTCTTACATTTTGTCTTCAGGCTTTGTTGGCAAGATAAAATGAACATTAAATGCAGGGCTTCCCACTGAACAGGTTGTCACCATTACCAAATACAAGTTGGACGAGGATTCAATTTTGGAATAGGCATGCTGGTTGCATCATCATCGAGACATGGCTGTGCTGCGTGATGCATTACACGTGCAGGTAATTTGGAAACTGATCAGGGTGTCGGCGATAACTTGCCGACTTCGCAAAAGACACCTCAGTGAAATGCTGCTGTGCCTGTACAATGCCACCCTCTGGCAGTCATTCGTCGAGTTGAGAATGAAACTTAGACAATACAACTCAAAATGCAAAGGTGCTACCCCTGTGGCATCTTGTCGAAAGGCAGCTAGTATATCCGAACAAAAACGGAAATGTATGGACATATTATGTATAGTAGTAGTCAGTATGAGTGCTTGGATATGCTTAGTTGCACAGCAGAATGTTGATAATTATAGGTGGACCAGGAGGTGCATTATTTCCTGTATTTAGACAGACTGGCAGGCAGATTTTCTTTTTCCCTTTAAAATCAATTTATTCCCCGTTTCCATGTATTTTTCCACTAATTGTTCCCATCTTCCTGTTACTCTGGTCCTGCATGATTTAAGAGATGCTGACCAATTGCCACTCACCATGTAATGAGTGCTATGTCAGACCCTTATTGGGAGAATTGAAAGAGTAACTGGGATCTAGAGAGAGAGAGAGAGAGAGAGAGAGAGAGAGAGAGAGAGAGAGAGAGAGAGAGAGAGAGAGAGAGAGAGGAGAGAAAGAGGAAGAAGAGAGGAGAGAGGAGAGAGGAGAGAGGAGAGAGGAGAATAAAGAGGGAAAATATGTTGTAAATCAGTTTGTGGGGAGCTATCCAGTTGTTACATTTGCACAAGGAATTGGGAGTCGGGGTTAGACTGAGAGAAAAAAAAAATGGAAGAGATGGGGGAAGTTTCGGAAAGACAAACGAGGATAGGAAGGTTCAAGGGAAGGGACAGACGTGCATGGAAGATATGGCTGGGAGAGGGGACAAACATTTCGACTTTTACATCTGTAATAAATACAAATACACAGCCTGTTGTAATAGTTCAGTAAACATGGTGCATGCCAGTGCTAAATGCTAATTGGAAATATCTGATTGAGTTTTCCATGGTCTCTTGATTGAGGGTTTCGGGAGTCCATCTACTGTTAAGTCAGCTGTTGCAGAATTTTCAAAGCAGAGTGGCCAAAGTTGAAATGAAACTGACAATCTTAGAGAGGAGAAATCAATTAATGTCTGCTAGTTCTTGTGAATTGGGGTGATAATTGTTACCTTTCACAGTGAAAGCAGATGGCTAGATAGGAAAGAGCAGGAAATTGTTGTGAATTTGAGCCATTTTGCAAAAACAATATTTAGGCCATCGATTTTGATTAGAGCTGTGTCCATTAGTACGATCTACTCCACAAGTGAAGGTTCACCTAAAGATGGATATGCTCAAATTGAGGGCTTGCCTATGGATTGGCAAATAGGTCTTCATTTATGAAATTGCCTTTCTCAGACAAGGCAAGACAGTTGCAAAACCAATAATGTGATGTTCAATGAACAGAGAAAACGAAAGAGTGGTCTAACCCTCTTACTTGCAATTTACTGTTTCTCCCCACCGCCTCTCTCCTCTTTTCCTGCTCATTATTGCCTTGTTTATTGTGTACAAGAGTTGTCCTGCTGCCACAATGTCAGTTCCTACTCTCTAATTTCCTCACTCTTCCATGAGCCTCGATCTTGTAAAGATAATAAAATAAATTAAAAGACCTCAGTGGAATCATACGGCTTTGATTTAATAATATGAACCCTAATCAGTTGCTTCAATATCTTCTGAAACTATTTCTCATGTTTTGCAATCTGGTGTTCATCGGCAGCACTTCAAAACAACAAAAACTGTTAACCTGTTGAGACAATTTAGTTGTTCTGATGTCTCCACATCAATCCAAGTCACATTGTAAGTGCTTGGTTCTAAGAGGGTCATTGCTCAGCCTTTCATCATAAGTGAGTCATAATTCATTGGACCTCGAATGTAACTTCTGATTTGGTTAACCACTTGTTCACTCCCTTAGACAACAAACGGCGCTTACAAAATACCTTTGCCTGCTCAAATTAGGCAACTGATCCTGAGAACAAAATCATTGCCCTCCCCCCCCTCGCCCCTCATCTCTCCCCCAACATTTACATTATAATTGCAAAAAGGAAGAGTTTGCCAACAATACAGTGAGTTTCTGTTTTCTCTCTAAAGTAAATAAATGCAGTCACACATTCTTACCTCCACCACTGAAGTTGGAGGAGGTTATGTTTTCACCCCTTTCTGTCTGTTTGCCTGTTTGTCTGTTTGTGTACAGGATATCTCAAAAAGTTTGACTCGATTTTGGTGAAGGTCCGAATCCGGATCTGGATACGAGAATTATTTAATTTTTAAAGTGATTCTTCACTATTAATAGGGCCAAAAAACAAAAAAATAAAAAAGTTTCTTCAAGAATAACCTTGGGAGCTCAGAAGAGGAGGGAAAATTGCATCACTCCAACCTCCTCATTTGAAAACTATTGCACCAACAAAAGAAATGTATACAGAGATTCACAGGTATGAAGATCAGGCATTCGATTATATTGGTAAGGCTTTTAAAAAAAAAAGTGATGAGCACCTCCTTAATTATCTTCAAAAGTCGTTTTCATTTACATAAAAACCCAGTTTTCATTCGTGCACTTCCTAGGAGATCCCTGAGTATGCATGCGATGTTTCGGGCAACTAGGTTTCATGGTTTTGGAGTTATGGAGGAGGCGACCCTTCACTTCACTGACAGGAATGCGAAGGTGGGGTCAAAAAAAACGAGAGAGAGAGAGAGAGAGAGAGAGAGAGAGAGAGAGAGAGAGAGAGAGAGAGAGAGAGAGAGAGAGAGAGAGAGAGAGAGAGAGAGAGAGAGAGAGAGAGAGAGAGAGAGAGAGAGAGAGAGAGAGAGAGAGAGAGAGAGAGAGAGAGAGAGAGAGAGAGAGAGAGAGAGAGAGAGAGAGAGAGAGAGAGAGAGAGAGAGAGAGAGAGAGAGAGAGAGAGAGAGAGAGAGAGAGAGAGAGAGAGAGAGAGAGAGAGAGAGAGAGAGAGAGAGAGAGAGAGAGAGAGAGAGAGAGAGAGAGAGAGAGAGAGAGAGAGAGAGAGAGAGAGAGAGAGAGAGAGAGAGAGAGAGAGAGAGAGAGAGAGAGAGAGAGAGAGAGAGAGAGAGAGAGAGAGAGAGAGAGAGAGAGAGAGAGAGAGAGAGAGAGGTAGGGGAGGCAGCATAAAGAGATTATGTCATGCTTTATGAACAAAACACACACACACACACACACACACACGATATGTATTAGTGCTTGGCCGATGTCGGCAATTTTTCAGGAATCAGCTGATCAGTGTCAGTGTGATTACCAACTACAGTACGGACTGTACACAACCCAAAAAACTTGAGGAGCTTTCACCTTCATTTTGGGGGAATTTCAAGAAACAAATTTTAAAAACAAGATGCATTATCGACGTTTCAAGGGATATGCTGCCAATCGTCATGCGATGGGTGGAAAAAATTTGGCTCTGTAATCTAGAAAACAAGTTAACATGGCAAACAGCTGAGAAATCGGGTGTTATCAAATATATTTTGCTTTGAAACTCACAAAGAGAAACCTGTAACCTTTGAAAAGCACACACAATTCATATAAAATAACCAATTTCTTTAGAAACAGCCACAAGGACAAAGGAAAATGTGATATTTCGTATGCTGCTGAGGTTAAAAGTTTAAAACCTCCACCACTCATCATCATCATAAGATATGGGATGAAACTTTGCCAACATGGCACCTGTAACCAAGCATGCAAGGATGCACCCACAACCCTGGAGAGTTTCTTTACAGATCCAAATCTACCCAAATGCAACACGTCTGTGTGTGATCTCTAAGTACCTCTACCTTGTATTGTAGCAACTGCAAACTACATCCCGATCAGGACACAAACTGCACCGTTATCAACTGTCATAGTGTAGGGCGCTTGGCAAGTGGTTTAAGCACTCAAGCAAAGCACTCCGATCAAATGGTTGACAAGGAATGGCTGGCTTGGCAAGCAATAGCAAGCTGATTGGTAATGGCACATACCCACAAAAACTAAACATGCAAATCCAGAAAGGCATCTAGCAGTTCATGAATGCAAAATCAAAAGCTGTGACCAAGCAAATGAAAAATGAAGTTACTGACCTGGTTTCGATCATATAAGGGATATGGAAATTGTTGTAGATGGAAGATCCTATGAAGGATATGGAAGTTGTGAAGCTACAAACCTATTCACGACTGGATATATATATATATATATATATATATATATATATATATATATATATATATATATATATATATATAGTGTTACGGTTGAGGAAATTCGCAAACCACCATTCAGGTCCCAAAGGTGAGATATCTCTGTAAGTACATGTGTAGTTAGCCCCAAACCCGTTGTTTAGAGGGAATAAATGTGATTCATTCAGGCTGCGACCCTTTGAGACAGTCGTTTTTCTGTTCTATCTTTATTTTGAACTAACCACGTCTCAACCGCTATCACACAACAACCACCAACCGCAACACCGCTTCACAACAACAACAACGCCAACAGCCACGACCTTTACCTTCACAACTCGCTCCCGCAAACATCGCATCACCGCCATTCCAAGCGTCGCCATGGCCATAAACCACCTTCACCTCTTCTCCTTCTGCGGCCATTCCCGCACCACTTGTGAACGCCGAGCGTCAGGCTGTCCTGGCCTCGTGCGGGACGCGCGCCGAGCCGCGGGTGCAAAGTGCGGCCTTTCCGAGGAGAATTCGGATCAGGAATGATACACGCCCACTTCTGATCCGTCCAATCAGCAAGCGCGGGGCGGTTTATCCCCGCCTCCAGGCGCGTCGGTGTAGAATCGGGATATGCAAATTCGAGGATCAGGGGAGACTCACGCCCCTTTTTCTCCGTCCAATGGGCGAGCGTGGCTCCACCCCCGAGCTCGTTCTGATCCAGAAATTTGCATATGGGTTCTCCTGCCGGACTATAAAGCACCGAGCGCGGGGCGAATTGAGTGAGTTGGAGAAGAGTCAAGGCAAGTTGGAGAAGAGTCAAGGCGAGTTTAAGAGGAGTCAAGGCGAGTTTTGAAAGGGTCAGTTTTTGGAGAGCAGAGTGTGGCGGCGGCGGAGTGTGGCGGCGGCGGAGTGTGGCGGCGGCAGTCGGTTTGGGAAGAGTCAAGTCGGGTCTGGAGAGGAGAAGTCTGTCGGGGTTCGCAGTCTGTCGGGGTTCGGAGTCTGTCGGGGAGCTGCAGAGAGAGGAAGCCTGGAGCCTGGAGCACGGTCGAAGTGATTTGCTGCAGTCGGCTGAGGAGAATTGCGGAGGGGACCGGATAGCTCGGGTCCGAGGCAAGGAAGACGGCGATCGGCGACGAGCTCGCAGTGGAGTCGCTCGTTGCGGGACCCAAGCAAGCCAGCTATCCTCTTTCCCCAGAGCATCAACAATTCCCCCCTCTTTCCCCCCCCCCCCCCCCGCGCTGAGATAGTGCGAAAAGGGGGCCCCGTTCCCACCCCACTCCAAGCAGCGCCAACGAAACCCGCGAAGGAGCGTGGAGTCGGGGCACCGCCACGCCGCCACATTTGCGGCTCATCACAAGACACGGGTAGGATCCACCTGGTCTCGCGGCCCACAGGCCCCGTCTGTCCCCTTGTCTTTGAGGGTGGCCCTTTTCTTTTGAGTAAATGTGTTGTCGGCGCCGTCTGTAAAGTAAAACTGTAAGTGTTGCCGTGTGCACGTGTAGTCGGTAGTAGATCTGCATTGTTTCTTTTGTTACATCTGCTTTTGGTGCATAATTGTTGTAATTGTATATGTGTGCTCTCCGTGTGCCGCGGAATAAATGTGAATTATGTTGAACTGTTTTTCCCGTTTCGCTTCGTCTTTTCTTTAATTGAATCTCCATCTTGCTTCACGTAAAGGGTTGGTTGTGGGCTTAATATGTCCGATAATTAATCGGAACCGTCGAGGCCGACGATAACACTGCTCGGTTATCCCGATAGTACGGAACGGGTCGCTTAAGTGGCCCGTGTCTGGAGTCGACCTGCAGCGAGGTGCGATCGCCCGGTCTACCCTCTGCGTGGGTACTTAGGTAGGTCGAATTTGGCGAACAATCCTATCCCACGCGGGGGGCCGATTGGCACGATCGTGGTGAGGCTGAAAGGCCCACCCGTGACTAGCTCCCGGCGTTAGTCCAAGAGGGTCACGACAGGATTGTCCGTCCGGTGGGCGACGTGCCGCGATTCGAGTTACGTGGCCGCTCGCACGCCGGCGGGTGCGAATTCGCAACAATATATATATATATATATATATATATATATATATATATATATATATATATATATATATATATATATATATATATATATATATATATATATATATATATATATATATATATATATATATATATATATATATATATATATATAGTTCTTTCTCACCACTGATTCACTGACTGATATTAAAGTTCGGGTGACATAGAAAGGTCACCATCATTCTGTTCAATCTCTCTTACTTTCAATCTATCTTCCTTTGTACCATTGTGACATGTCACCTTCTGGGTGACATAGAAAGCTGAAATTTCACCTGCTGATGGCCATCGAAACCGACACACTGGGAAAAATCACAGAACCATTGGAAAGCATCCATAAATGAAAATGTAAATAAATGAAAAAAAAAGAGAAAAAATAAATGCAGTTGAGCGACCCGAGACAATGGGGAAGCACGGTAATTTTGCATACTGATAGACATCGAAGCTGATACACCAGGACAAAAAAAATCACAGAACCATTGGAAAGCGTCCATAAATGAAAACATAAATAAATGAAAAATGAAATGCAGGTGAACCACCCGAGACAATGGGGAAGCAGGTTCCTATGCCTACACAATGTGTAAGCATACCGCGTGAGTATGTATATTGTTAGGGTTTTGTAAAACTTACCTCAGGAGGAGAGCATACATCGACATGTAGGTGACCCAACGATCAGTTATTTCATTAGACTTTGTATGGATCGTCCTTGGTCCCTTGTAAAAGGGAAATTTGGGGGGTATGCGTTGGCTAGGCTGTGTTTGTCCCATGTAATGTCTTCCCCCCTTTCCTTCTGTTACTCTCAATCTTTATTCCTTAACACCATCATTCTGTTCAATCTCTCTTACTTTCAATCTTTCTTCCTTTGTACCATTGTTCTGTTAAATCACTGTTACTTTCAATAATCCCTCCAATACCCAATCGGCCTGTTTCAATGTTCCACCAATAATCTCCCCTCCATCAAACATCCCTTCAACAGTCTCTAATTCACCCCATCGGTCTTACCTTCAATCCCGCAGCTGTTTGGTCATCCCTTGGTCGTGCAGGGTCCCTTTTTGTGTTCCCTTCATCTGCGCATTGCTTGGGAACCCATCAGATGCTCTCGCATGCATGCTTGTCACGTTTCACATGCGTGTTCGTGGCACTTGGTGCTCGGCATGGCCTGCGAGGTGCGGTGCTTCTCGTGGGCGTGGTGCAGTGCAAAACAGTGCAACTGGGCATTTTCCGCATGAAGGAGGAGGCTGGTGGCTCTCGTTGCGGATTTGCATGCGCAAAGGGTGGGGCAAGGTCAGGTCAGGAATGGGAGCATGTGCCGGAGCAGCGTGTCGCTGTGTCCACTTTCCACCAGTACTCCAGGGGCCTGCATCTGGCCATCCCCCAGGCAGATGTCTGGCCCATCCCCATCTCCTTGAGATGCTGATAAACCTGCTGCAACCACAAGGTACGTGGTAGGCCCATTGGCCTCCTCCACTCATGAAACTCCCTTGCTAAGAGAATCTGATGAGTAGGATCAGCGTCAGGAAAATGAGCCACATGCTCATACTGCGGCAGCTGATGCTCATGGACGATGCAGGAAACAAATCTCATTTGAGTCTATCTCAGCAACTGCTCTTTGGACACAAAGTCCGACCAACGATAGCCAAGGATTCTCCAAAAAGACCTGATACCAAAGAATTAAGTCTCTGTCTCAGATCCCTGGTCAGAGTACAAGTCTCACATCCATCGAGCAAGACTAGAAGCACCAAGGACCTCGGAAGGATGACAGGCTGAGTCAACCCCCTGGTACATTAATTCAACGGCCGACGGGGCTTGAACTCAGGACCCGAGGATCCCAAGTCGCCACCCGAACCACTGAGCCAAACACCAGGCTATGCACTCAGCCTGTCATCCTTCCGAGGTCGGCGAAATGAGTACCAGTTCCAGTGTGTGTACTGGTAGAGGGGCACTGCATCAGCGACACAGTCGCGCTTCAAGAAATGATAGCTGCCCCGGCAGTTAAGCTGCCATATGACCACCACCACCACCACAACGAAATAGTGAATTAACAATAAGCTGTTTTCATTGCCTTTCTTATACATTGATTTTATTGCGTTGTTTCCATAATTGTAAGTATAGTCTGAGTTGGTTTAAAATATATACCAGTATGTCTATTTGTATCAACTATATCGAAGGATTTCATAAAAATGTGGCAAAAACTATAACTGTATGAGAAATACTGATTTCAATTAATAACAATATTAAAATAACATCATTCATAATTAAATCAAAATTCATTGCAAACTCTTTAAAAGCTGTCACGTGGTCAATAGTTTTTCCCTAATTAGTTTACAATATCAATTAAATTACGATTTTTTGTAAATAAACAACATAAATCAATGTTTTGAGGGGGGTAATCTGAAATTGTAGGAGGGAGTATGAAATCGATTTCAAGCTACCCCCGGGGGTAACTTGAAATAGATTTCAGATTACCGGGAGGTAACTTGAAATTTTTACACCGGCACTCCGGGTACAATAGGCCCATGATCGAAGTGAGTCCTCCCGCGCCGGCACTCTCGGCTAAACGTCGTTCCTGACAGTCCAAGACGAGCCATTTGTTGACACTTTCTCTCCATTTATCCCATCTTACAGACGTAGAACGTTTGACTTCTTCGTTCGCTCCATTGTCCTGGTGAATAATACACGGGGGAGCGTCCTCACTGGCCATGTTCATCAAAAATCGCCGATCAGCTGCCGGTGATTTCCTTCCTGCAGGAAACTGCCATCTTGGACAACTTAGTTGGTCACGTGACAGTCTGACGTAATTTGCATACGATGTCAGCTGATCAACTGGCTGTCGAGGCGTCACGTGGCACACACGTGATCCGAGTGGAGAAAATTCAAATGAGAGAGAACGTGGGGAATGCATCGATTTTCAAGATGAAAATACACAATAACTGCAGCTATTTGAGTGGAGACCTTTTGCATACGTATATATTTGGATATATACTATCATATTATCAAGGTTTTGTCTACTCCCCCCCCCCCCCCCCCCCGATGAGTGGAACAAAACTGCACGATACAGCTACCGGCTGATGGCCTATTTGTTTCACTTTACAACATCAGTTTCGATTCGTCATTGCAACTTGTGATAGGACGCGAATGGTGCTCGAAAAAGGTCGTCAAAAACGATTTTGGGGGGAATAATTTTCGATTTTTCTCAGTGGTGTAGAAGGGTCTGGAGTGGCTTAAGTGTCTGAAAAGGTCAAAAGTGTTTAAATGGTCGAAGGGGTCGAAGGGTCTTAAATGGGTTTAAATGTCTAAAGTGGTCTAAAGGGCAAAAAAGCAAAAGGGGTCAGAAGTGTCCAAATGATCTGAAATTCTCCAAAGGGTCTGAAAAAATATGCCTGGTGTTGGCTTAATGGTTAGGGTGGTGGGTTTGGGATCCTTGATTTCAAATTCCACGCAACTGTTGAATTCATACCAGGTGGGATTGACTCTGCCTGTCATCCTTCTGAGGTCAGCAAAATGAGTGCCAGCTTGCTGGTATCCTGTGTCAGAGTGGTGACCTGTCCAGGATTGTTACAAAGAGCCAAAGAGACTGCTGAGGCAGCACCAATGCTCTGCACAAAGTGTGGTCCCAATGGATGGTCTGAAAAATGTTGAAAAAGGTCTGTATGTCTCAAAAGTGTCGAAAAGGTCTTAACAGGGTCGAAATGGGTATTAAATGGTCCAAAGGATGCAAAGGGTCTAATGGGGTCTACAGGCCCCACAGGGTGTACACTGTACAGGAGTGAAACTGGAGTAAAGAAATTATCTCATTCTTGTAAACTAGTGCATGCCCGTACGTGCGTGGCCGTACGTGCAAACAAACAAAAAAAACTTTCAAACCGCGTGCCAGAAACAACAACCACACAGGCCGTTCCTTCGCTCTCACATGCCCATACGTGCGTGCCCGTACGTGCCCGTACGTGCGTGGCTGTACGTGGGAAAAAAACAACAAATACTTTAAAACCGCTTGCCAGAAACAACCACACAGGCCATTCCTTCGCTCTCGCGTGCCAGTACGTGCGTGGCCATACGTGCAAAAAAAAACTTTCAAACCGCGAGCCAGAAACAAACACACAGGCCGTTCATTCGCTCTCGCGTGCCCGTACGTGCACCCCCCCCCCCAAAAAAAAAACAAACAAACAAAAAAAACTTTCAAACCGCGAGTCAGAAACAACAACACAGGCCGTTCCTTCGCTCTCGTAAACAACGACTGGATTGGGGCATTGTGTTTATCTATAAATGCGCATAAGAAATCGAGAAATTATTAGAATACATTGAGTCATCACCATCCGGAAGTAGTGCGTGCCCGTACGGAATGTTCACATGCATTCCACGAATTATCGCTTTCATTGAAGTAACAACTGCTGTGATACACACACAGAGTTAATTAAAATCCAAATTAAAATCAAGTTTACCTCCCTGTCTTTGCTTGCCATGACATTCGCTGCCATTTACCATTGACACTCCGACACCACGGTAACTAAGGCACCGATCTCCATCGTAACCGGCATGGCACGTGACGTCATTGTCAGCCGGCCGTACACCGGCCTATGCGGCCATGCCTACGCAGCATGTGTCCTGTCATTGGTTGGTAAATAAATGGCCGCAGCAACGTGTCATGTCATTGGTTGGAAAATAAATGGCCATAACTTGGGAAGCACTTGTCCGATTAATATCAAACCTTGAAAAGGCACATCCTCAGGTCCCCAGCAATATAGCTGGCAAGTTTCAATTAAATAGGACCAGTGGTTGTCGAGAAACAGCGCTCACACACACACACACACACACACACACACACACACACACACACACACACACACACACACACACACACACACACACAC
The DNA here is from genome assembly GCF_056783735.1 of Eptatretus burgeri. Classification (NCBI taxonomy): domain Eukaryota; kingdom Metazoa; phylum Chordata; class Myxini; order Myxiniformes; family Myxinidae; genus Eptatretus; species Eptatretus burgeri. Next base: position 45,972,963 of record NC_140968.1, read on the forward strand.
ACACACACACACACACACACACACACACACACACTGCTGGAATTAGAGATAGATAAAGTAACTCTGGAGTGTAACACCGCAATAATTTGCCAAATGACCTCACGACTGTTTAAAATGCCTATTTAGGTGCATCGTGGTTAAAAATTTTATCGGTGAAAGTTTCATTGCGAATTAACTTTGGGGGCTCAAAGCAGAAAGTTCACAAACAAAAAAACTTTTCACTTTTATATAGGGAGATGGACGACCTATTTTCCTGTTGTTGCCTCTTGTTCCTCCCTCTTTTCAGGTTGGTGGCACTATGGAAAACAATGTGATCCGACAAAGTTTTGTGGCAATTAAACTTATGAATTTGGAGGAGTAGGGTCACAAGCAATCAAACAAACAAACAAACAAACAAACAAACAAACATTTTGTGTATATATGTTTTGCTCCCGGCGGATATAGCCCAGTCGCTCTGTCTCGATCTTGCAGTAGACATCGACCAGAAACTGCAGAAAGAATCGTCGCATCTGCAGTATGTGGTTTGCCCTCTCTCACCATGATGTGGTAGCTGTAGTACTGCATCTATATGAGTTTTCATCCATCCTGTCTAGTAGCAGTCCTGGCCACCAGATGGATGCTGTAGCCATCTGTTCCATATTGGAACACTATGGGATACTGGAGTGCATCATAAGATGCATGCAACTCACTGATCCCTTTAAGTGCATCATCGCGAAGTCTGAGGCCAATGTCTCTGGGTTCTGTTGGCTCATTGTCCATTAGGATGGTGACTTCTGGTGCAGACTGGGCGTTGTAGCGGCGTGTGAGCTGTCCTTGCAGTCGCTTGTTCTCTCTGATGATGATTTAGCGCTCTTCAGAGTTGCCTCCTTCTGCAAGTACATTTCTTACAGTCGAGCTCACGGACCAGATGGTTATTCTCGTGAAACCACTTTGTGAGCATCTCAATGATGTGTGGTTTGAGGCTACTGTGGTTCCTGGCATCCAGCTCTTTGGCGTGCGAGTCCAGGAAGTAGACCTGTAGGAACTTTCGCTGGCCCTCTTCAGGCGGGAGCAAGCTGCCAATGCGGTGGAACACTTGACCTTGGATCCGGAAGCTCGGGCTCCAGCCCTGGACTTCAGCTTCCTTGTGCCCGAAGCTCATCATCACAAAGCTGCCATTATACATCCAAATGTTGTCAAGGAAGTGCTTGCTGGAGGGAGTTTAGCTTGAGAGAAGTTCCTTCAGCAATGGAAGAAGGGCAGGAGAGGGCTCAAGGACGACCTTGCGATCGCTGCAGCACACACCCTTGGTCTCTCACTTGAACTTGTAAGCAGAGCAGTTGGTGCAGACTTGGTCCATTCGGCTGATGTCTGCATGAGTTGCTGGGTCAGCTGTGTCATACGTGAATGCCACCCTGTTGTGCTATTGTGCCCGGGCCAGTGCTCGTGCTTCTGCAGTGCGGTGACGCATTGTCTCAAGTCTTGCATCACACTCTTCCTCAGTCTCATTTGCTCGCCACTGTTGTTGCCGATGAGCCTGTTCATTTAGCCTGGCATCTTGCTCCTCTTCAGTCTCCTGTTGTCTCTTAGTGTGTTTTTGCTTAGCTGCAACTGCCTTGAGACCAAGGCAGCTCTTCCTTTTTCGGGGTATCTAAGATCAGAAATTCAAATTTTGATCAGAAACTCTGTAAACGTTCACTGGTCTGTCCGCCCACGGGTCTGTCTTTGTCTTATTTTGATCAGGTTGTGAATAAAAAAAGTCGCGATGCGGAAAATCAATCAATTGCGGCAGAAAAATTGAAACAGCCAAAAAAAATCGACAATTTTTTTCGGTTTTTTTAAACATCTAAGAAATGCTGTCGTACCTCTGAGACGTGCTGATTCCGAATATGCCTTTAGTTTTGCTCTGTGATGCGTAGTTCTTGAGTAATAAGAGGACAAACATACACCACTACTAGAAACAGTATATATATATATATATATATATATATATATATATATATATATATATATATATATATATATATATATATATATATATATAAATATATATATATATATATATATATATATATATATATACATATATATATATATATACACACACAAAGGACCAATGAGGCGACATGTGAGTTGGGGAGAGGTGAGTGGGGAGGGCACATTGCTTCACATTTTCCTCTGTAACATGATTCACTATGGTGCAGTCTTACACCAGAAATTCAGTGCATTGTAACACAACATTACATCGTATACAGTATAATGTGATGTCACCATTTTCTGCACATCAGTACAATAGTTCAAAGTGAAATGAATTGAGATATTATTATATTACCTTTCCCACGTAGACGGGTTCAGTTGCTGTGTACTCCTCCAGCACGAAGAACTGATTCCACACCCAACCCCTGCGTACTCTCCGTAGCACAGGTGTGTTAGAACGTGGCGGCGCTCCCTCCGTGAGGGTATGGCTTAGAGAGCGGCTACTTCCATAAGGTCGGGGAAGCGCCAATAATGCAGATGTGCAAGTTAACACCGCTGCACAGAGAAGCAGCTCCAGCAGTAGACAAACTTGTAATGCCATAATTTAGTCCAGCAGTTGGCTGGGTCGATGTTCAGGCTAAAGTGTATAAAGAGCCAGGAGATGTACAAAAGAAAATAAGATTTATAGATCTGCAGGGGTTTTAAAGTTAGAAAAGGAAAAGGAGTAGTTAATGGTGATGTCAGCAAGAATGGATCAAGTTTGAGTTTTTATAACGGAGATGGTAAAGTGGGAAAGAATGACACAAATGGGTGAGAAAATAAGGAGCAGAGAGAAGATTTCAGGATGTCAGCCCTGGCTTTGGATGAGGATCCAGTGAAAGCAGAAGGAGAGCTGTCAGCGGAGGAGCAGAGACAAGCTGCCAGGCGATTCTGCTTCTACTCGTGTGCGTGGTCTGGCACCGTTAAATTTGACCCCTCCCTATGGATGGCCTCTTGCCAGAAAGCACGATGTCTGCGGAAAAGGAGGTAGGGGCAGGAGATTGGAGACAGTTCAGCTTCCGAGAGGAGCCAAGCTGGACAGGAAGGAACATGTCGACCCTCATCCTGTCTTTGTTAAACACCACTTCACCCAGCACCTTTGTAACTGATTCAGGTGTAAGCAAAGCAAATGGAATTCATAAAAATAATAATAATTTATTTCAAGGTTAAAATTATTCATCAAGGTACCTCAATATATGTCAATTCTATGTATGTATGTATGTATGTATGTATCTTATAGAATCGTAAATGGCTGGACCGATCTCCACAAAATTCTGTATATATTAGCCAGTTATGGGTACAATTAAAGTGGGCACCTTACCCCCTGAGGGTTAAGGAGATGACCCGGACAAAAGGCAGAGTAATGTATGTATATGAGTATCGGTCAAATTATATGAGTCTAGGTCTCGGTCTTGGTAAAATATAAAGGGGAAGGGGATGGGGTGCAACCAGAATTTTTCTCATGGGGAGGGGGCGCAACCACAATTTTACAAAGGGGGAGTACCACCAGAATTTTTTGATGGAGCTGGAGGGATTGGGGGGGGGGGGCTGTACACATGGCAGTATGCAAGATATTTTACTGACACCATAATTTTCTCCCAGAGGGAGTGTGCATTTACTCGTTTACTAAAGTAGAAAGGAGCGAACAATGCGTAATTCTCACTTTGATTTCATTCACCTCTCGCCATCACGTGGTAATCTTAAACCATTATTTACGTATTTGATGCATTTTTACTGTGGTGCAATTATTTATTTATATTCAAACATATGATTTTACACATCACAGTGGTGGATGGTCTTCAGCCTAAAATTTCAGAGTTAAACTTTGTCGCTGCAGCGTCATGTTGTCCCCAGCCATTAAAAGTTTCCAATCATATCACACAACAGATTGTGAGTCGGCCGCTACGAATGGGCATTTTGCAATGACGAGTTAATGGCCGAGAAGCAGAATGTCCGATCGTTTGTAATTAAGGAGTTTAATGCTGGGGCTTGCAACCAGACTGAGAGATTCCATTCTGAAGCACAAATTGTTGGACAAACAGTCTAACGGTATCTCTAAATAAAATAGCATCTACTCGGCGATGCATGCTGACTGAAGGGACAAAGACACTCTTTTGCCTAAAATCCCCAGATACATACTCAATGTGTACCGCAGGTTATTCCTCGGAAAATAAATGAAGAGTCACTCCTTTCACGTCGTCAAACGCATACATAGGCAGTTGATTGTGCTACCCCAGCCAATGGAAACTGCCTCGCTGCCGAGGCGGTTTCCATTGGCTCGGGGAGCACAATCCAGGATGGGTCGCCACTCCGACGCAGAATACTCAAATGGTCAATTCTTCCCAGAATGCCGGTACTCATTTTCCTGACCTCAGAAGGAGGACAAGCTGAGTCAACCCACCTGATGTTATCCCGTGACAAAACAAGGGCTCAAACTCAGGACCCTAAGATCTTAAACCAGCCACCTTAACCATTAAGCCAACACCAAGCTCGCAAAACAAAAAAAAACCACAATGCAAAATTCTGAGAAAATCCGAACCAGTTACTTGAATGGACAGTCTTATTCCACCAGAGCACAATTTTCAGGCATTCAGATATTTACAGATGAATGAATCAAAGAAGGAATTAGGTCCCAACGATTGAATGTTGAATTAATGAAGGAATTAATGGTATAATTGGAAAACAGAAAATATGAACAATTGGCAAAGTGTGAAATGTTATCACTTTGGAAATGAAATGAGAACTTGAAACGAAATTGAAATTAAAGCTCAGGAAACTTGCAATCAAAGTAAAACAACCGATTCGAGAGAACCCTGATGACGATGCAACACAATTGATTGGGCATATTAAGGTATTTAACTATCTACATAATCTTACCACTATCACTCTTTTACCACCATATATTTCAGTGCTCAGAAACGAATCAGAGCAAGGCATGGTCAAAAAATGTACCTCCATCTCAATTGTACCACGAGGCCCAATTACCCAATTTGTGTTAATATAATGTGAGCGTTACAATCGAAAGAACGAGAAGTTACAGAGAATAAAGTTGCAAATGAACAATCAAGCTCTTTTATTTCAACAAATAACATTCCCCGCTGTCATTCAAATTTGAACCATAAATTTAGTCCTGTGTTTTTTTTGTTTCTCTTTTGTTCCCATGTACTCCGCTAATCGGTAGACCTTGGCTCAGCACGCGTGGGCAAGTAGGAAACGGCGACCTGCTCGCTGACTAAGGTGGCCATCAAGGAACCTCAACAATAGAGGACAGTTGCATTTAGTGCACAGTGACGATATTTATTTATTTACTAAATTTAGTGCTAATCTATGTATAATTCCAGCAATCTGTGTGTGTGTGTGTGTGTGTGTGTGTGTGTGTGTGTGTGTGTGTGTGTGTGTGTGTGTGTGTGTGTGTGTCTGTCTGTCTGCGACTGCAGTTTCTCGACAACCGCCTTCCCGATCAGATTGAAACTTGCCAGGAATATTGCTGGGGCCCCGTGGATGTGCCTTTTCAAGGTTTGATATTAATCGGATAAGCGGTTCCCAAGTTACAGCCATGTATCTTTTAACCAATGACAAGACACGGTGCTATGACATCACGAATGACGTCACAATTAAGGTTTATTTTGTTTTTTTGCATGATTGACGGTCCGATCTGATTGAAACTTGCCAGGAATATTGCTGGGGAGCCGTGGATGTGCCTTTTCAAGGTTTGATATTAATCGGATAAGCGGTTCCCAAGTTACGGCCATTTATCTGCCAACCAATGACAAGACACGGTGTTATGACATCAAGAATGACGTCACAATTAATGTTTATTTATTTATTTATTTATTTTTTTGCACGATTGACAGTCCGATCTGATTGAAACTTTCTAGGAATATTGCTGGGGACCCGTGGATGTGCCTTTTCAAGGTTTGATTTTAAGGTTTCAGAGTGGGGGTGAGAGAGAGGGGCGAAAGAGAGGAGCGAGAGAGGAGGGGGAGAGAGAGGTGGGGGGTGAGAGAGAGGGGGCATCACAATTCAAGAGAGGGGAGAGAGGAGGGGGCAAGAGAGAGGGGTGAGAGTGGGGGCGAGAGAGGGGTTGAGAGTGGGAGCTAGAGAGAGGGGCGAGAGAGAGAGGGGCGAGAGAGGAGGAGCGAGACTAGGGGGGAGCGAGAGAGAGGGGGCGTCACAATTCTGCTTCTTCGTTTGATATGATGTCACAATTGACGCTGGGGGCCTGAGTATGTTTCCCAGGTGTTTTCCAAGTTATGGCCATTTATGATACGGTTGGTCCGATCTGATTGAAAAAATTCCCCAATCCATTCGTCGTTTACGAGAGCGAAGGAACGAAGCTGCACATACTGGCACGCCTCACCCACGAGAGAGGGTACTGGCACGAGAGAGGGGGAGAGAGAAGGGGTCAAGAGAGGTGGGGGTGGGCGGGGGGTTAGGGGGGTGAAAAAATGCCCCAATCCAGTCGTCGTTTACGCACCTATGGGCATGCACTATTTCATAATAATTACAGTTATAAAGCCGACCAAAATGTTAAATATGTACTCACAATGCTAGGACCGACAAGTGTTTATATTTCTCCCCTTTCCTGGCATCGTTTAGAAGTTTTTTTGTTCCCCAGGAAGTGAATGTGCATGTCTTTGCATTCTCCTGAAAAATCAATGCAGATCTGGAGCTTTGTTTTCATACTGTCCACTTCCAGTCTGTTCCTCTCATTTCTCCAAGCGGTGGTCAAAATCCATTCTGTTTGAGAATTGCTGCATGGTATTGAGAATATGTCGGAGCTGATTATCTTTCGACCATTCTGAGTTGAAGGATGTCTTTTGTTTTAGCATTTTCGGCAAGACAAACGTTTAACGGTGTCACGCACCAACCGCAACGTGGACACACCATTAGGAAACGTGACAAATAGGATCTTTGTTTTGGCATTCTCAGGACCAATACAAAACGCGGGATTAATTAAGTGACAAATATATGAACCAATGAAGACCTACAATCAAAAGTTAAATTGCGTGTCGAAAGGTTGAGTGGATCAAGAGGAAAATAGAGGACATAAAGGTGTCCGGTTTTGTATCAATAGAGGGCAGTGGATAGCGTAGCAGAATACTGGATTCTCCTCTCTAAAACTGGACGAATGGCCACCCTATCGCTGACACACGATCGATCTGTGCCACGCTCGCTGCAGGGTGGTTGATAAATATGAGGAAAATAAGAAAACAATTTATCGTTGGTGAGGTTAGTCATTTGAATACATTATTTGAAAGTAACCCAATGTGATATTTTCGTTAATTGAGTTGTATCGGTACTATGTAGAAGCAGTAGGGGACAGGACATAGGGGGTCACTTAGATATGGCACGAGTGTGCAGGCTTAATGGGCCAAATGGTCTTCTCCTTCTTTGAAGCTCCTTGTAATTCTTTGCAATTCATCGTTATAGTCGCTTTTATCAAAGGGATTTAGGAGAGCTACAATTTGTTGTGCTTTTTTTATTTCACAATAAATTCAGGTTTGATAAATCACAATAAATCACAATCCCTATTTTTTTTATTTATTGTATACATAGTCAAGGCTCATGGAAGAGCTAGTACACTGAACAGATCAGGACGTAACAGACAAAAACAGGATGCAATACACGCATGCATGGGGTGGAAAAGATGGACACAGTGGATACATGAAGTGGACAATATGATGCAGAGGGAACCTCCAAGGAGAGAAAACTGGAAAATTGGAAGGAGAAGGGATTTGGGGGAGGGGGGAGGTTAACTAGGGTAGAAAAGATTATGGTTTTGGACTGGGGACGATCCGCGATGACAGTGAACAGCTAGCTGTCTTAAAGACTTGAAGGGAAGAATAAGATTGAAAAGGATGTGGAAGTTGATTCCACAGGGGTGAAAAAGAGGAACAAATGAGTGCAGGTGAGAAGTGATCCTGGATTTAGGTATTTTCACCAGAAGGGGGTTGATGGACCGTGTGAGCCCTGCATAAACCTGGGGAGATAAAGTAAAGAAAGAGCAGAGGGTGCGAGACCAGAAAGGAGGTGGTATAAATTGAGTCGAATGGAGACAGATTGCATGAAACTCACATTAAAAATTCAGGAATTCCCAAGTACCTCTCCAATAGGAAAGAGCACTCAGTTCCAAGTGAGAGTTCATTTCATGACCATGCTCTTTCCAGCGTGTTGGTGTCGCTGAAACAGTCATCGGGCATGGAACACACCGGGTGACTTGTCATTATCTTCTCAACTGCGAGTCAGGACAGGAAGCTGGATGTTTACTAAGGCACCGGCATAGAATGGCCTACTTTTTTTTCAAAAGTTGCTGTGGGATCTTCATTGTCTGCCAACGAATGCTTGCAGACATTACATCAAGCAGGGTGCTAGCATTCGCTGGTGGACTTTAATTTTAATCTGGGCATCCCTTTGAAGGACAGCTTTACCAGCAAAGCACTGGGGTGACACAGTTTATCACTGGGTTAGGAATCCAACCGAAACAAGACTGCTCAACAGCAGCAAACATGTTCTACGAGCCATCGAAGTGAAAGCAACAATTGCAAATAGTTTTTCCATCCAAATCATACTGGAACAGTACAACAAAAGAAAGCAGCAATTTTGATTTTTACATTAAAAATACCAAATCTTCTTACTGTAAATGGATGAGGTGTGTGTGTGTGTGTGTGTGTGTGTGTGTGTGTGTGTGTGTGTGTGTGTGTGTGTGTGTGTGTGTGTGTGTGTGTGATGTGTTTTTTGTAGTGTTTTACTGGAGCTTTCTGATGTGGAGTGTCATACTCTAAAATGATCATCATGACCTCCCGAATTGAATAGGCAAATTAAGAACAAAGAACCAGGGAGCATTCCCATGTTTTATATGCATACCATGTTAATGTGTATTGGAGCAACTTAATAGGTCCCTCCACAGCATGGCATTCCAATTACAAAATAAATAACACAAAGAATGATAACATTGTAACAAAGCATATATTAATTATTACCAATAATATTATCAACAATCATAATAGTAGTATCATTTGGCAATAATAATAATAACAAACATATAACCCCCAAACCTCCTCTCCCCTGCCCTGGCCGAAACACATCTGGGCTTGGTGAAAGACAAGCTAATGCTCAAGCAGTACAGCAGGCAGGTACGTGACAAGGCTGTGAAGACCAATTAAAATTTGGTCCAGTGGACCAATGGGCAAACTAGTAATAACAAACAGTGGACTGCTCATGTGATTAATGAAGTGCCAGCAACATTGACCATCAAAAACAATTATAGAAAATCAAGTTATCGACTTCCATTCACCGCGAAAGGTTGATGACTCCGTCCAGTCTGAGTTTTGTCCCAGAATCTGCTAAGCTTGAGTGCGAGCGAATAGTCACAAGTTCAATAAGAAGTAAGAAATGGCGTATCACCAGAGGGCCAATTCGACATTGTGTCCATGAAATAATATGATCCACTCTGTGATTCGGGTGTCATAAATGACCAGTGTCCATGAGAACAAGCTGCTCACCAAAAGGTGTGATGATAGTAGCCCCGTGGTTGAAAGGAGCAAAGACACACTGAAGATAGGGCCTGAACCAACACACATGATACCAAGCTCTGCGGTTGCAGTGAGTGAGTGAGCAAAATGCTGCTGAGGAAAGGGCCGCGAATAGACATGTGGTATGAAACTTCGTGAGTGAAGAGAGGAAATGCATCACGAGAGAGAGAAAGAGAGAGAAAGAGAGAGAAAGAGAGAGAAAGAGAGAGAAAGAGAGAGAAAGAGAGAGAAAGAGAGAGAAAGAGAGAGAAAGAGAGAGAAAGAGAGAGAAAGAGAGAGAAAGAGAGAGAAAGAGAGAGAAAGAGAGAGAAAGAGAGAGAAAGAGAGAGAAAGAGATAGATATAGAGAGAAAGAGAGAGAAAGAGAGAGAAAGAGAGAGAAAGAGAGAGAAAGAGAGAGAAAGAGAGAGAAAGAGAGAGAAAGAGAGAGAAAGAAAGAAAGAAAGAGAGAGAAAGAGAAAGAGAAAGAGAAAGAGAAAGAGAAAGAGAAAGAGAAAAAGAAAAAGAAAGAGAAAGAGAAAGAGAAAGAGAAAGAGAAAGAGAAAGAGAAAGAGAAAGAGAAAGAGAAAGAGAAAGAGAAAAAGAAAGAGAAAGAGAAAGAGAAAGAGAAAGAGAAAGAGAAAGAGAAAGAGAGAGAGAGAGAGAGAGAGAGAGAGAGAGAGAGAGAGAGAGAGAGAGAGAGAGAGAGAGAGAGAGAGAGAGAGAGAGAGAGAGAGAGAGAGAGAGAGAGAGAGAGAGAGAGAGAGCTGCAAATGGGGTTTAACTCCAGTGAACCTTAGTTTAACTCCAGTGAAACTCAAGTCCATGAGCCATTTCCATGACAGTGAAAATAGGGAGCCACCAGGCAGGTAAGCATCCTCACACTCACACTAAAGCCTTTCTCTCCACTTGCCTCTCGAGGGGAAGTACTAAAGCCCAATCGTAGTGTCAAGTAAAATCCATCCATCCATTGGGACCATACTCTGTGAAGAGCATTGGTGCTGCCTCAGAAGTCTCCTTGATGATTGGACACAATCCTGGAAAGGTCGCCACTCTGACGCAGGATACCAGCAAGCTGGCTCTCATTTTACAGACCTCGGAAGGATGACAGGCAGAGTCAACTCCACCTGGTATTAATTCAACAGCCAAGTTGGATTTGAACTGAGGATCCCAGAATCACAAGCCCACCACCCTAACCATTAAGCCAACACCAGGAATGTGATTGGTAAGAATCCAGACAAAAACCATGCCGACATGATTGCCATTGGTTGGACAAGTAAATGTTACAAAGTTAATGGTGGAAAAGTACTAAGAAGTTGGCATCGATGAAAGGTACATGACACACTTACAAGCTTCAGGATGTTTTTGCACTTGTGACCTGTAATTGCAAATAATTTCACCAATAATAACAATCATAATAATAAAAGAAAAATAATAATAACAAGGATCCAAGTCTGCATCGAAGACACAGCCCCCAAACACACCTTAAAAATGGGACGTGTATATTTTACATTGAAATAACTTGAAACAACTCAACAAGTCACCAACTACATGAATAAATAAATGGAGAAAAGTTAAAGGTATATAAATAAAAAACAAATAATTAAAGGTGGTGTGTTCGCAGCGATCATGGTAAAGCATCTATAAAAATAAACAAGTAAAAAAGACATAAAATATCATAGCCCCTGTTGTTTTAGTAATTTTGCTGGACGAAGTTTAAGGGTGAGCCCATATTTATGTACAAGTAAAATGGCCACAGCCTACCAGTTGGCCATCTTTGATCCAATTGCAAAATAAAGCAAGGTGCACATGTTTGCCATCGTGGAGTGTGCTTGTGCTAAGTTTGAACAAAATCAGACAATGCATGTCTGAGAAATGGTTGGGGACATGCAAAATCAGACCATGCATTTCAACAATCTCAACCACAATGGTGTTAATTGAGCAGCCAACAAGGCTTGAACTTAGGACTGCCAGGATCTCAAGCCACCACCCTAACCACAAAGCCAACAGCAGGCTATGGTTAAGGACATGTTTAACATCGGGTTTTTTTTACAACTAAAATGCCACCAGTCGGCCATCTTGGATCTGATATTGAAAAAGAATGATGTGCACGTGTAAGCAATCATTCTTTATCTGTGTGCCAAGTTTGAACAACATTGGTAAATGCATTTCTGAGAAATGATTGAGTACGTGTTCAATACCGAGGTTGTTTTGTTTTTTTTAACAACTAAAATGGCCGCCAGTCCACCAGTCAGCCATCTTTTTATCAGATCACAAAATAAAATGAGGTGCTTGTGTATGCCATCTCCTATGCTTGTGCCAATTTTTTAACAACATAGGATCGTGCACATCTGAGAAATGGATGGGGACACATTTAAGTAACAAAATGGCCGCCAGTCGGCCATCTTGGATCTGATGTCAAAAACAAAAAAATGACGTGCACATGTAAGCAATCATTCTTTCTCTGTTTATCAAGTTTGAACAACATCGGTAAATGCATGTCTGAGAAATGGTTGATTACGTGTTCGATCCCGGGTTTTCCTACAACTTAAATAGCCACCAGTCAGTCACCTTAGATCGGATCGCGAAACAAAATTATGTGCACATGTATACCATCGTTTGTTGTCTTTGTGCCAAGCATGAATAAAATCGGTCCAAACATTTCTGAGATATGGTTGTGGATGCACGCACGCACGGACACGAAAATCGAGACCAAATCCATAAGCCCCCGTTTCAGACTAAGTCAAACGGGGGATAATAAATGTTGGTAGTGGAGATGGTAAAGTGTGTATAGATAAATAAATAATTCAAGGTGGTATGTATAGTTTATATAAATAAGTATATAATTCAAAGTTGCGTGCTGGTAGTGGAGATGGCAAAGTGTGCAGAAATCAATAATTGAAGGTCGAATGTTGGGATGGCGTATATAGACTCATTAAACGATTCAAGGTGGTATGTAGGTCGCGGCGATGGTAAAGTGTGTATAAATTAATATTTCTTCCCAAAAGCAAACTACAATCATAGATGTGTTTTTTTTTATCAATCAGCTTGCTATTGCTTGCCAAGCCAGCCGTTTCTTATCAACCGTTTTGTTGGAGTGCTTGCTTGAGTGCTTAAGCCACATGGCGAGCACTCCACAAGCTGATTGGTCATGGAACACACCGCAGTGTTATTCTCTCCCACAATTTTTTGTTTTAGTGGGTAAAATTGGAAAATGAAATCATGCGTCCCATGACTTTTGGCTTGATCCCAAAATCCTATGACATACTTCATGTGTAGATATTATTTATTTATTGTACAAATGTGCATAAGTATAAAATAAATGCGTCTGGTCATTTCCGAGTAGTGGCTCCAGATGGCCCACACCGAAAATGGAAGCCCCTACTCGGGCTGACACTTGGGGTGTTCCGTTAACAAGCAGCTTGCTTACTGATTTCCAAGCGGCTTGGAATGTGATGGATACGGAACGGCTTGCTTGGCAAGCGATAACAAGGTGCTTGATAATACATCACACACCTGGTTGGGGGCTAAAAAACGAAATAATGTAAGCGACCTCACAGCGATGATAAAAAGTAGTAAAGTGGAGAAAACCATGAACAGTATTTCCACATGAAATGTTGGTGCAGCACTCAGGTCACATGCTGTTCACTTTTAGCGACACAATGTGCTTGCTACCACAGGGACGTGAACCTTTTAGTAGAACCTTTTAACATACCTATCACCTTGACTTCATTCTCCCAGCTCGGAGCCCTGACGACCTACATCTGGATTTTACTCTCACAGTTTCTACAGTTTGCTCTCAACTTCGGTTATTATAATATCAGTTTCCTTTCAAGAAAGTTCAACACAGGAGGAGGCTGTTGAGTGCATAAAGCCTGTGCTATTATTACCAACTTCTGATGGTTTGTCCTGTGCTCTATCCTTTTAAATGCTGAACGTCAAGCAAGGAGGCAACACAGACAATTATAAAAGTCCTGTGTTGGGTCATGATGCTGGCTTTTCCAAAGGCAAATGGTGCCCATCTCCTCTCCACCACCTAAGTCATGGTAGGAATTTGGAAATTGTTCAAGATGGGTGACAACCCACCCACTCGGCCAGGGTTTGAACCGATTCGGCCAGGGTTCGGACCCACTCGGCCGGGTTCAAACCCACATGGCCGGGGTTCAAACCCACCGGCCGGGGTTCGACCCACCCAGCCGGCCAGAGTTCGACCCAGTCGGCCGGGGTTCAAATTCCCACTCGGACGAGGTTCAAATTCCCACTCGGCCGAGGTTCATATTCCTTCTCAGCCGAGCTTCAACTTTTCACTCAGCCAGGGTTCAAATTCCCACTTAGCCAGGGTTCATATTCCTTCTCAGCTGAGGTTCAAATTCCCACTCGGCCAGGGTTCAAATTCCCACTCAGCCAGGGTTCAAATTTCCACTCGGCCGGGGTTCGGACCCATTCGGCCGGGGTTTGGACCCACTCGGTCGGGGTTTAAACCTACTCAGCCAGGGTTCAAACCACTGGCCTCGCAGACACTATAATCATGACCCCACCCGGTCTGGAAAAATTCCTAAATCTCCATTTGCTCCCACCTGCACATCTCTCATACACCTTCATCTCATTTATCCTTTTTTTTCCATTCCTCTTCCATAAACCGTTCTCCGGCAAAGAAGTGATAGATACTGAGCAAGCCAAAATCGATGCTCGTTGCTATCTTGCAGAAAATGATTTTCTTCATTTTGCTTTGTTAACGGTTTCCTTTCAAAGGAAGTAAAATTAAACTGTGCTGTTTGTTTATTACCCTCGCTGAAGGAGATGATATAACTTTTGGGTCTGTTTGTTTGTCTGTCTGTTTGTTTATCCACACACATAAAACTTTCATGTTTTTCTCCGCAGCTGCTTGTTGGATTGAGAGGAAATTTTCACCATTTGTGCAAATACTCATGTCATCACCTCCCAATGATCGAGTTGGGAGGAGCCTGTTCAGTGTGCAGCGCTCCAATTGGAATTTGCATATTTTCTTTCTTGTTCCTTGTCGCAAGGACATGAGGATCAAATCAAAAGATGTGTCTCGAACACGTATCTGGCTGTTCGTCCAAGAGTGATTTTCACCTCTTGACGACGTTTGATTCCTGCAGTTAAGAAGGATGTTCTGCCTGCTTCAAAACTTAGCAATATTATTTATGAGTTCAAGTGCCAATGTGATGCTCGGTATGTAGCCAGAACTACCCAGACTCTGACTGACACAATCAAACAGCATGTCCCTTTGTCCATCAGGAAAAACACAATTGGTACACGGATACAGCCGGTACGTGCTTGGAGGAAGGTCCCAGCATCAATCCCAACATCGTGTGCATCTGATGTTGGACAGCATTTAATTGAGAATGCAAACTGTGCTGAACATTATAATGTGGATGCATTCAAGATATTGAGTAGAGGACGAAGTATAACACATCTCCGAATACGAGAAGCGACATTTATCTATTCCACGGACCCCATGTTATGTCGGCAAAAAGTTTGTCCATTCGCTTTGCTTATTTGTGCAAAGAAGAAGAGGAACACGAACTCGTCTCAAGATCACGGATGGTTATGAAGAAGATTCTACAACAGCCTTAGCGGCTCCGGCTCAGACCCTGCAACCTCCAATTGGAGAGCTGAACACTGAACAGGGTCCTCCCACCTAGACAATTGGGAGGTGATGACTCATCAGCAGAGAACGTCCTATCAGAAATACTCATGTAGAATGTTTTAATGATAATTATGACGTTATAGGTCACGTGGTATGGAAGCCATTTTGGAAAAACAGGAAAAAAATTGGACCTCTATTTCTGAAACCACAGAGGAAAAAATTGAAACTTAGCACATAGTAACTACTCCTAGTGTGATTTTTATGACGTTATCGGTGCCAGGGTTATTATGTCATAGTTGCATATGTAGCACACAACATCCGATCAGTATAAAAATTTTGAGGGTCATCTCGGGATAAAATGGTCCACAAAAATATTTTTGATGACGTCGTTGGTCATGTGATTCGGCAGCCATATATCTTCTTCTTCTTTCGGCTGCTCCCGATCGGGGTCGCCACAGCGGATCATCCATATGATCCGCATAGTGATTTGGCACATGTTTTACGCCGGATGCCCTTCCTGACGCAACCCTGGTCGCCTCTTACGACACAGGGATAAATCGGCAGATATATATATATATATATATATATATATATATATATATATATATATATATATATATATATATATATATATATATATATATATATATATTTTAAACCTTCAAAAATCTTCTCCGAAATGGCTGAACAGATCAAGGCGAAACTTTACAAGTATAACCGCCTGTCCATGAGGAACAAAAGGTTCACACATATTACATCATAGGTCACATGGTTTGGCAGCCATGTTGGATTTACCAAAAAACATAAAAAAATCTTCTTCTCCAGAACGGCTGGACAGGTCGAGGGGAAACTTCACACAAATGTTCCCAAAGGCATGCATGTACAAGGTTGTTTGGGAATAAGTAACGTCACATGGTTTGGCAGCCATATTGGATTTAAGAAAAATATTAAATAATCTTTTCTCTGGAACCGCTTAATCAATCGAAGTGAAACTTCACAATTGTAATCTAGTCGCGATGTGGAATTCATATTTTTAAATTTCAACTTGATCAGACACATGGTTTGGCAGTCAAAATTATTTAATTTTTTGATATGGGTTTTCATTTTTGAATAAGGTTCACTTGACTGTGCCTATCTTTGGGTTTGGTTTGACTGTGCTCAAAGAATAAGGGTTTGAGGGTAGCGGAGTAGTATCTGAAATGGGAATCCTATCCAGGTTCTTCCTGAAGACTTCATCTGTTCTTTTTGCTTGTTTGGGTTCCTTCTGATTACTCCAATACAGGACTGTTCCTATTTGGTCTCCCATTTGATTTGAGTTGAATTTATTTTAATCCCATTCTAAATTCAATTGAAAAATGAATAATTATTCTTTTTTTAAATGTCACGAGTCAGGGTCAGGTGTCTCATCAAAGTGGGGTTGCATCAAAGCGGGACGTCTTGGTACCCGGTCATCACTGCCAGCAATTATAAAGTGGCAGTTCTAATTATGTCTCTTAATAATTACGTAACACACCAGTACACAAATGCTACATAAAGTACACCACACAAAACTATACAAACCACACAAAACAAGTCTTGGTGGGGGTTTGCAATCTCTGCTCTTTTTCTTGTTATTTTTTTTCTTTCCTTTGTATTCCTGTCCGTCTCTGTGTATTGTCTGCAGCTTCCTGCGGTGAAGCCTCAGCTGCTTTCAGGGATGGACCATTTATCTTAAAGGAAGGTCGTTTATCTATAAATTTCACTCATGCCAAGCCCAATGTCTCAAATCTGAGTCCACGGGTACGAATCATTGAGGCTAATTTGGTGACATAAAGGTTCCGAGAATGTTGATAACTGTGATGCTTGAGAGCAATTATTCTGTTTCAAGAAACCTCCAAATGCTGAGTGATTAGGACTATCTTTGACAGACTGGAATGTTTGAATTGATTGTGTTGACTTAATAACAAAGAGTCGATTGTTATCATTAATATATTATTTGTAAAACATGTCAGTCTGACAGGATGGTGCAGAGGTAGTGCATTTGTCTCTGAACTGCCTCATCTGGGTTCGATTCTCAAACCGATTATAAATTGTTGGATTGGTGCTACTCCGGCAGAGTGTTCTACCGATGAGTGCACCATCCCTCAGATGGACTATATTGATTGCTGATGAACATTAAAGACCACACGGTATCTTTTGAGGAAGAGTGGGTGGGTTATCACCCATATTGAACAAATTCCCAATTCCTGCCATGAGAGCTTGGAGAGGTGATGGGCACCACTAGGTCCATCTGCCCTTGATGATCCAATGCTAGCACGGTGACCCAACAACTTATGAGGTCGGGAGAATTAGATGATGGTGATGATGATGGGAGATAGAGAAGTCCAATAATGATCGAGAAGTTATGACGCAGTATGGAACACAGCTGCTCTTGTCTGCAACCTGTCACATTAGAGATGCAGTACATGAGACGTCAGCAATTATCCAGCATTAGCGATTCAAATTCCACCTCCAGCCATGAAAAAGACCCCATGTGATGTGCTTGAAAGCTTAAATTATCCCAGACGGCATAGCAAGCTCAATGTCTCATTTGAAGGTCACGATGCTCTGACATGACGTGCCGGTTGTTAGATTTGAAATCACGAGATTTGCAGAAACAAATCGTAAACAGGATTTGAACCCGGGTTCCCCACACCACAAGCTCGGAGTCTGGATGGGAGCACAAACAAGTCAAGGGGACTCTTCATATAAACGGTGAAAACAACCAAGTGATTATGACTGTTTTGGAATTATTCTAATGTCTTTTATAGAACTACTGTTATTACCAAATCAAACCGGAGAGTTCATAGAACACCTTACCCCATGCAGTCTTGATAAAAAGGATATGGGAAGGTTCTTTGAACTCATGCTGATTGCGTTTCCGAGCACGATCTATATTTCCTATGAGACACGATTTTTTCTGAATTCCGATATTCACCAATGCGGAGTCTTCTTCTTCTTCTTTCGGCTGCTCCCGTGAGGGGTCGCCACAGCGGATCATCCGTATGATCCGCATAGTGATTTGGCACATGTTTTACACCGGATGCCCTTCCTGACGCAACCCTGGTCGCCTCTTACAACACAGGGATATGGTACACCTATTTTAACCGGGGTATACACCGGTCCAGTATACTGGTACTCATTTCGCCGACCTCGGAAGGATGACAGGCTGAGTCAACCCCCTGGTGTATTAATTCAGTGGCCCAACGGGGCTTGAACTCAGGACCTCTTGGATCCCAAGCTGCTGCCCTAACCACTGCGCCAACACCAGGCTTCACCAATGCGGAGTATGAGTGGCAAATTTGATTGGTCGAGATGGCAAAAACCGGTGTATTAATTTGTCCAATTACTGCTAGACTGGAGCTTTTTGGAAGTGCCAACAAGGCGATTTGTGTTCCACAGTGTTCAAGTATATAATTCAATTGAAATAAAATAAAGATTTTAAAGCTTATATAAAAAAAAAATTTTGGAAGTTTTTCTGCCGTTGATGGGAGCACAAACATTTAACCAGCCTTGGTGAGGGTGGTACTCAATTACCACACATTATTTGATGCATCACATAATTTATTTGTGCCTGTTGCTTGTGTCTTTTATAATGCCCCTTAAATAGTAAGTTTCCTGTTTGGAATGATCTTCAATTTTGTTTTACCGCCAGACAGGCAGACATATTTAGAAAAATTATCACAACTCCTCTGTGTGCATGAGCGCTCGGGACAAGATTCTGTAAAATTTGCCAAATTCAGAACCAAAGTGCTGCTAAACTGCATGTTCATGTTCCGATCCATGTTCGACAGAGTTCAAAATATATAATTCATTTGGAATTAAGCTTCGATCAAAGACATGTTTGGAGACAGACAGACAGACAGACAGAGCGAACCAATTGCTTAACCCCGCTTTGCACATCACATGCGGGGTAATTATGAGTAATGACTAAGTTCATTTTGGCCAAATCGGTTTCACCTGGTCAGCCATATAACTTGAGAGGCAATTATTGGTGGCTATAATAATGCCATGTTATTTTTAGCGAACAAAATTAACAGGATTAGAGATTCTAAATAATTTTGACACTGAAACAGAATGATAACGAAATATACTTAACCAATAATAAATATACCTGGGCATTTCTGTGATGTGAAGAGGAATAGACTGGTAAGTTGTTTGATCTATAATAGAGTAAAGAAACATATGAGGGTTTTTAGAGCGTTGTGATCTGGGTCTGTGATGTCTGAGGTTCCATCTTGGGACGAGTCATACCAAAGAGTTAAAAATGGTATGTGTTGCTTACTTGCTTGATGCTCAGCATTTAAAAAGGATAGAGCACAGACAAAGAAACATTGATTGGCAACAGTTGTGCAGGTATTTTGGTGGGCCTAAAATGGCCTCATGTGTTGAAGTTTCTTGCAAGGGAGCTCGTATCCATAGCATCGTTTTTGTGGATGTGGCCTTTACGCTGATGCAGTGCCCCTTGGTTTTTTAGGACAGGAATTTTGAATTTGGCCAAGGTACTCTTACTGTCATTCAATAAGTCAGAGAGGATTGTACAGAGGTAGCACACTTGGATTTCAGCTGTTAAGTGTGGATTCAAATTGTCGGATTGGTTACTTACAAGCCGGCCGTTGCATCATGGAGTGAGCCATCCCTCGGATCGACATTACTGCTATGTCCGCTGGACCCATCTGCTAGCATTAGTCGGTGGACATAAAATATCTCACAGTGCCATTCGTGAAGAGCAGGTGAGTTATCACCTGCAACCTGAACAAATTGCAAATCCCTGCTACCTTCAGTCGAACGTCAGGCTTGGCTAGTCTGTTTGTGAAAGACTTGGGGGGTGGGGGGGACGTTCCACTGGTGACCCCACAAGAAGGTGGGTATAATTGGAGCCGTTTATACAAGTGGTAGTAGTCTGACATGCTCATCTTGTGAAAGACGTCCATCTTGTGAAAGATGCTGTGGGATCTTTAACGTTTCCCAGCAAGCTATGGTTGCATATGGGTAACGAGGTGAAAATCCACCCGACGTGGCTGCACCTAGCCTGCGAAACACTAATCTGACAATTTATAGTCGAGTTGGGAATCAAACCCAGACGAGACAGCTCAAAGACAAGTGTGCTCCCTCCGGGTTATTCTATTAGCCTGAGAGTTATGATATAGAAAATGGCAAGGCTGACGTCATGTTATTGTGAGTTGGAAAGTAAGATCCTAAATTCATCACACACAGGCACAGCTCTCGCCCGAGAAAATGTTTTTTTGGGAGAATTACACACAAGAAGGACAATAATACAAAATATGATGTACAAAGAGGAAATTAATTTGATGCTCGAGCCATCCTTACCTTGCATGTAGCACTTTGCTGGTGATTATGCCCCCCGAAACAATTTAGTCACTCTTACGTTTAACCAGCCTTGGTGAGGGTGGTACTCAATATTATAATCACTATACAATTGCCATTGAAGACATTATCATCTTCACTTTTCTATGGAATTTAGTTCTACGTCTCTCCCAGGAGGAGTGCAATTAAATACTAAACACCCTTCAGGTCTCAGCTATTAGACAGCAGTGGTTAAGTGCAAGATAACACTGCAGCTGAAAAGTGTTCTACAGAGGGCTCAATGAAGCAATTTCGTTTGGTTGGCATGAGTGTGTTCACATGAAGAATAATGGACAGGATGCTAAATGATTTTTTTTTTAAAAGAGAGAAAAAGATTTCACATTTTACGTTATAATGAAGTGTTCACTTCAAGATCCCCAATTCTGACAAAGATTGAACAGTTGTTGACAAAATATGAGATAGCTGGTTTTAAAAAGTTCTTGTGAAAAGTAAATAATCAGAATAGAAGTGATGAATCTTATCCTCAATGGCATTAAAACCTGAAAAAGAAAGTGAAACCCTGCTTATTGTCTTGAAGAAGGTTTTCTAACATGTCTTCTTCATCTAAAATCGAAATAACACCAATTATTCCTGCCTTGTGGGGTCAGCCGGATGGACTATTCTGGCTCAACTCATCCTGCAAGTGACTGATCAGGCTAGACGTGCCATGTTCGACTGTGGCGGGCATTGGTAATTTGTTCAGGGTGATGGTGATAACTCGACGACCCTTCGTGAGACACCGAGGGATCTTTAACGTCCACCAATGCCTCCGGTGCTGGCAGATCGGTCCAATGGCTCAACGTCCTTCTGAGGGACAGTTCACAAATTGATGCCACGCCCTGTCTGTGAAACATCAGGGTGGCAGTTTATAGGTGGGCTAATATTCTAACCCATGCTAGACACATAAAAGCAAGTGCATGAGGTGCTTTTAACAACATGGTGGTGACGTGGTCGTGAGGTGTTTTTAACAACATGGTGGTGACATGGTCGTGAGGTGATTTTAACAACATGGTGGTGACGTGGTCGTGAGGTGCTTTTAACAACATGGTGGTGACATGGTCGTGAGGTGATTTTAACAACATGGTGGTGACGTGGTCGTGAGGTGCTTTTAACAACATGGTGGTGACGTGGTCGTGAGGTGCTTTCAACAACATGGTGGTGACGTGGTCGTGAGGTGTTTTTAACAACATGGTGGTGACATGGTCGTGAGGTGATTTTAACAACATGGTGGTGACGTGGTCGTGAGGTGCTTTTAACAACATGGTGGTGACGTGGTCGGGAGGTGCTTTTAACAACATGGTGGTGACGTGGTCGTGAGGTGTTTTAACAACATGGTGGTGACGTGGTCGTGAGGTGATTTTAACAACATGGTGGTGACGTGGTCGTGAGGTGCTTTTAACAACATGGTGGTGACGTGGTCGTGAGGTGCTTTTAACAACATGGTGGTGACGTGGTCGTGAGGTGCTTTTAACAACATGGTGGTGACGTGGTCGTGAGGTGTTTTTAACAACATGGTGGTGACATGGTCGTGAGGTGATTTTAACAACATGGTGGTGACGTGGTCGTGAGGTGCTTTTAACAACATGGTGGTGACGTGGTCGGGAGGTGCTTTTAACAACATGGTGGTGATATGGTCGTGAGGTGTTTTTAACAACATGGTGGTGACGTGGTCGTGAGGTGATTTTAACAACATGGTGGTGACGTGGTTGTGAGGTGTTTTTAACAACATGGTGGTGACATGGTCGTGAGGTGATTTTAACAACATGGTGGTGACGTGGTCATGAGGTGATTTTAACAACATGGTGGTGACGTGGTTGTGAGGTGCTTTTAACAACATGGTGGTGACGTGGTCGTGAGGTGCTTTTAACAACATGGTGGTGACGTGGTCGTGAGGTGTTTTTAACAACATGGTGGTGACATGGTCGTGAGGTGATTTTAACAACATGGTGGTGACGTGGTCGTGAGGTGCTTTTAACAACATGGTGGTGACGTGGTCGGGAGGTGTTTTAACAACATGGCGGTGACATGGTCGTGAGGTGCTTTTAATTACGTGGAGGTGACGTGGTCATATGGTGTTTTTAACAACATGGAGGTGACGTGGTCGTGAGGTTTCAGACCAGGTCACTCTACCCTGGATATGCTGCTTCTGCTCTCCCATCAATGGATGGAGGTCCTCAATGCCAGACAGGAAATCCGAGCCGTATCCCTGGACATATCACGTGCTTTTGACACAGTTTGGCACCCTGCACTACTCACCAAACTCTCTTCCCATGGTATCCAAGGCCATCTCCACTCATGGCTCGCAGACTTCCTCTCCTGTCACAGTCAACGCGTGGCCCTAAATGGAGTTCTTTCATCCCCTCTTCCTGTCCAGGCTGGAGTTCCTCAAGGTAGCGTTCTGGGCCCTGTTCTTTTTCTGGTTTTCATCAATGATCTCTCGGACTCTCTGGAAAATCCTCTATTTCTCTTTGCCGACGACTCCACCCTCTGCCGTACCATCTGTCATCCCTCAGACCGGCAAGCAGCAGCTTCTTCGCTCACTGCAGATCTGGATAAAACCACAAACTGGTCAAACACGAGGAACATGTCTTTCAATCTGGACAAATCTCACACTCTATGTCTCTTCGAAAGGACCGTTTAGAACCCCCCCCCCCCATCCACTGTCTCAACAATCCTCTGGAAGAAGTCTTTTCTTTCAAGCTTCTGGGTCTCACTATCTGCCATGACCTTTCCTGGGAAAGTCACATTTCCAACCTCGCCTCCAAAGCCAGTCGCCGACTGGGAATCCTCTGTCGTGCAAAGTCCTTCCTCAGGCCCTCTTGAGCTCCTGACCACTTACAAAGCTTTTGTCCAAAGCCTGATGGAGTACTGCTCTCCCCTCTGGACTGGTGCTCCTGCCTCCCACCTTTCTTGGCTGCACACTGTCGAAACCAGGGCATTTAGGATCATCGGCATCTCCCGCAATGAAGCTGAGTCTTTGGGCCTCTCACTCATTCACCGCAGGTTGGTCGGTGGTCTTTCTGTCTTCTACCGACTCCTCTCCAGCCTTGCCCCCCCCCAATGCTCTCTCTGCGATTTGTCCCCACCACATTTCCACAGGGCGCTCAAGGTCCGCCAACAACCCCCTTCTGGTAAAACTACCAAAATCACGAATCACTGCTCACCTTCACTCTTTCATTCCTCTTTTACCCCGCCTTTGGAATAAACTTCCTCACTCTATTCTTTCCCATTCTTCCCTCCAGGCCTTCAAAACAGCTGTTCACCACCACCTCTTATCATCCCCCATCCAAATCCTCGATCTTTTCTACCCCCGATCATCCACCCAAGCCCACTTCCTTCAATTCCCCTGAATTCCTTCCTGAAAGTCCCTGTAATGTCCATCTTCTCTTCCCCATGTTCCCCGTCCCATTCCTCTCCCTTCCACAGATCACCTAATGTCTCTGTTCCCCACTGTTTTGTCTCTTCCACTCCCGCCCCCCTCGTCTCATGCCCCCCTTGCTGTGCGTTATGTGTTAGCACTCATACGAGCCTCGACAAGGTATACAAAAAAAAAAAAGTGTTTTTAACAACATGGTGGTGACGTGGTTATGAGGTGTTTTTAGCAACATGGTGGTGACATGGTGGTGAGGTGTTTTTAACATGGTGGTGACGTGGTCATGAGGTGTTTTTAACAACATGGTGGTGACGTGGTGGTGAGGTGTTTTTAACATGGTGGTGACGTGGTCATGAGGTGTTTTTAACAACATGGTGGTGACGTGGTGGTGAGGTGTTTTTAACAACATGGTGGTGACGTGGTGGTGAGGTGTTTTTAACAACATGGTGGTGACGTGGTGGTGAGGTGCTTTTAATTACGTGGAGGTGACATGGTGGTGAGGTGTTTTTAACATCATGGCGGTAACGTGGTGGTGAAGTGTTTTGAATTACCTGGTCGTGAGGTGTTTTTAACATGGCGGTGAGGTGTTTTGAATTACCTGGTCGTGAGGTGTTTTTAACATGGCGGTGAGGTGTTTTGAATTACCTGGTCGTGAGGTGTTTTTAACATGGTGGTGAGGTGTTTTGAATTACCTGGTCGTGAGGTGTTTTTAACATGGCGGTGAGGTGTTTTGAATTACGTGGCGATGAGGTGTTTTAACAACATGGTGCTTACGTGGCGGTGATGTGTTTTGAATTATATGGCGGTGTTTATCCCACTGTGGCGATGGATGGTGAAGTGAGCCTAGTGAACCAATCCATACTAATATATACACCAACAAATACAACCTGTTGCAAAGCTGACAGGAATATTGAGGGGGGAGTGAGAAAGATGGAGGTGGGAGTGAGGAATGGTGGGGGAGCGAGGAGGGGGTGAGGAAGGGAAGAGCTAGGAATGGAAAAGAGCAAGGAAGGGGGTGGGGGTGGGTGGGAGCGAGGAGGATCGGTGAGAGAGAGAGAGAGAGAGAGAGAGAGAGAGAGAGAGAGAGAGAGAGAGAGAGAGAGAGAGAGAGAGAGAGAGAGAGAGAGAGAGAGAGAGAGAGAGAGAGAGGAAGGGGGAAAGTGGGGAGGTGGGGGGATTTTAGAGGAGGTAAGCATGAAGGGAGTGGGTTCTGGACTTGAGTTTGGTCGGGAAACTTGAGGGG
>NC_140968.1:46003085-46038085 GCF_056783735.1 Eptatretus burgeri
CTGTCTTCCTGTTTGTTTGTGAACAAGATATCTCAAAACGTTTTGGACGGATTCAGACGAAATTTGGTGGACAGGTTGGGGGTGTGATAAGGATGACAAGATTATATTTTGATGAAGATCCGGATCCGGCAACTAGAATTTTTAAAGTGATTCTTCACCACTGAGTGAGAGGGCTAAAGCGATATGTAGCACGATATGTCAAAAAGTTATGAATGGATTCCGCCGAAACTTGGTGGACAGGTCGGGCATGTCATAAGGAAGAATGGATTCGATTTTGGTGAAGATCAGAATCCAGATCCAGATACGAGATTTATTAATTTTTAAGTGATTCTTCACCATTGAGAGATGGGACCAAAAATGATATATAGCATGATGTTTCAAAAAGTTGTGGACGAGTTATGACAAAACTATGTGGACGAATAGTTTAGGTGACAAGAACAAGCCGACTTGATTTTGCTTGAGGTCCAGATCCAGATCTGGCCTATCAGTGGGATACAAAACATAAACTGTTCAGCCTGGCAGAGGTATGCGCTCTTCTGAGTGCTGTTCTCGTTATGTTTGTTTTCATCCAATCTTTAGGCCCGCTGGTCTGTCTCTGTCTGTTCTTGCATCTGTTTGTCAGTCCAGTATTGTTGAATTTCAAAATTCCCTGCAACTATAGGGTTAATAGTGATCAAAATCACAATCCATCTGGCTGTCTTCAATTAGCCCCTGAAGTTTTTTTTTTTTAAAGTATGGCAATTTGATTGCCTGACTACTCTGCCTCATAATGATTGTACAGTATAAGCCCTGAATATTGATAATGTTGTCATGTCTTCCACCATCACAAAGTTTCATATTTTTCATGATTTCATTCTATCCTGTGTCATATTTTCCATCTCTACCTGCATGCCATTTAATTTCAGGAGTAAAGAGAAACTACAGCTCCAAAGCATCTTGCATTCAAAGCCTGGAAGGCTAATTGTACCATGAATAACTTATTTCTGAAAGGCTTGAAAAATGACAATGCCCCTCATAAGACATCGACCCAATGATAAACTGCTGGATTGGTGCTTCACAGACAGGGTGTTGCATAAAAAACTGGAAGGGCACTCGGTAAAGCGTATACCACCACCACGTAAACGCCTGAACCACTGTGTGTGAACCACGATTTAAAGTCAATTGGATGAAAATTAACAATTTTAGAAATTCGGCCAATGTTGACCTTTTGGCCGATGTGGACCTCCAAAATAATTCGCTCATTGAATTCAGTGACCTGAAATATAAATCCTCTTCAAATTTCAAGTCAATTGGATGAAAATTGAGGATTTTAGAAATCTCACCGAAGTTGTTGACCTTTGACCTATGTTGATCCTTTGACCTCAACAACAATAGACTTCTTCCTTATGACAAACTCTGCTATGTGGTGAAGTATCGTGAAGATTGGTTTAAAATTGTGACCTGTAGGAGACAAATAGACAAACAAAATCGACTGACCAATGTACTTGAAAAATCTTTGATTTTGCAAGTAACAAACAAACAAACAGACAGACAGGAGTGAAAACATAACCGCATCCACCTTCGGTGGCGGAGGTTGATAGTGTGCCACCTCTCGAATGGAAATTAAGCTGGGTGTACTATATTCCAGCATTAGTTTAATTGTGGATGCGAAAGATCCTACATTGCCTTTTGTGAAGAGGAAGTGAGTTATCGCTGGCACGTTGACCAAATAACAACTTCCTGCTAAAAGTACATTCATTCAAACATCAGGCCTGACCAAAAGACTTGGGTTAAGCCTCCTCCTCAGCCAACCCCACGAGGTGGGATTAAATGGGGTCATTCAATAAGTCGTATGTATTAATAAACATATATATATATATATATATATATATATATATATATATATATATATATATATATATATATACATATATACATATATATATACATATATACATATATATATATATACATACATATATACATATATATATATACATACATACACACACACACACACACACACACACACACACACACACACACACACACACACACACACACACACACACACACACACACACACACACATACAAGCAAATACCAGCCACCACTTCACTGATGGTAAAACTAATGGGGAGAGGAAGAAAAAGAGGGGGAAGAGGGAGAGGGGTGGGGGAGAGAGGAGGGGTGGGGGAAGGGAAGACAGTGAGAGGTGAGAGGAAGGAAAGGCAGACGTGCGGTGGAGCATTAATTATGATTCATATTGTCTCATCAAAATGATTCCGCATAGAATAACAGTGAAGATGGAAACAAAATAATGTCTTAAATCCATTTTTGACCGGTCATACTATAAACACAGCCCGGATAAAAATTCCCGTCCAGAGACAAACTCCAGTCCGGACAAGTCTGGAGACAAACTCCCGTCCAGACATAAATACTGCCCGGATGCGTCTGGAAACAAACACCGTCCGGACACGTCCGGAGACAAACACCGCTAGTTCAGCGACGATCCTGAAGAGAGCCCTCGGCACAAAACATTGAGAACAGAAAACTTCACAGCTTGGTTCATGAATCGTGACCCCTTACTGAAATGAAGGTGGATACTTTGAACCCGACCTGGGAGGACTCCATTCCACATTCTGAAACCCGCATATATAGATATCAATCAACAACAACACACACACACACACACACACACACACACACACACACACACACACACACACACACACACACACACACACACACACACACACACACACACACACACACACGGAAGATACTTTGAGACCTGGGAGGGCTCTATTCCACTTTCTGAAACCCCGATATGGAGATAACAACCAACAACAAATAACCAATAACACACACACATATACACACATGCAAATGTACACACACATAAAGTAAATAAAAAAACGACAAACACAAAGATTTACCTTGAAACTGCGTTCTCTGAAAGAGGATTTAAAGTGGGTAATTGGCGAAATTCAATTTAAAAATGTACCAAGCCTCAGAACACAAAATGTCGATCTGGACTCTATGCCTTCACAGTGAGAACAAACATCGCGAACTCCTGGTGAGATGGACCTTATTGTTTTTTTATATGTTCCGATGATGTTGAAGTGAGAGGTGGACAATAATAGATCACACAAAGAGGTTAAACAAAGAGATATCCTGTAAAAATAAACTTCCACATTTTCAGTGGATGAGACACATCCCAAGGCACCCACTGCACAACACCGCAGGACCCAACAAAGGCGGAAACGTCAGAGATGCCAACTTTTGGAAATCAGAATTAGGGAGGATTTGCAACCGACACCAAATAATGTGCGCGAGGCGCACATCTCGAGCGCGGAGCGCTCGACCCTTGCGGCGGGATCCAGGGCCCGCCTTAGGGCCCTGGAAGCTCTGGGGTTCTAGACGCTCTCTAGTGCCCTCTGAGCCCTATTTTGGAGCATTTAACATGTTAAGAATTCCCACTTTTTGAACAAAAAAAGGGGAAAATTGTGCACTTTTTAATGTTACATGTATGTTAATATTAGTAAGTTAGGGGACAATCAAAGATTAACAAAAAGCACAAAAGAAGCAATATTTTTCTTACCTTACTGGCTGGTACTACTGCTGCTTGCTTTTTCCATGGCAGCTTTGCTGAGTGACAGCTGTGTGGCTCTTTTAGCCCTTCTGATTATGTCTTTGCTGTATTCTCTCTGGTAGCAAGGGGTGCTATGAGCTAGTTTTTCAATTAAGAGAGCTTCCAGGGTTTTGACACTCAAATTGGGACGAAATTCAGTATGATTCTTCCGTACAAGACTGAGTGCCCGCTCACATGATGCGTTCGAATGAGGAATGACCAATATTCCCTTCATCACTTTGCTCAAATTAGGATACTTCTTGGCACCAGTGAAGGGATCTGTGAGCTGTGAAATCCGATGCCACTGCTCATCCCTCTCACTGTCTCAGTAGCAATTGTAGCTATGGAGGCGTCTGCCTGGTAGTGAGCAAATTCACTCTCAAGACTGTCTATGTCACTATCACCGCCACTGAACAGACAGGGGAATTTCTTGATGAAAAACTCCACACAGTCAAACCCCACTTCTTGGTGTAGCTTAACATCCAGCACCTGAGCATGCTTGGCTAATTCATCATCTAGCGGCCAGGTTTTGAAGATGTAATTGCAGGCTTTCACATAATATGAGCGAACTGCACTGAAGAAACCTTGGATGTCTGACTCACTCAGAGTGAAGGTGGATTTCTTGAGACTCCTTTGTTCCCTTATATACAGTTTGGCATCGTTCCCAATCATGAGGTCCTCATCATTCTTCTGATGATTTCTGTCAGAGAATGGTACATTTACCAGAGCAACCGATGACACCGATGGTTTCAAAAACCGTACGAAGATATCTTTCAGAAGACCATTCAATTCTCCGTGCAGGAGATGAATACAGGGTTCGTCTCTTTGGAGCAGAAGATTCCCCTTCTCAAAAAGCTTGTTAGCATATCGAAGGAAGAAACAATAGAGTTTTGTTTGTGGAGACAAGAACATCCTGTTGACACGTTTTTCTCTAGATTCCTGCACAGTGTTTGAGGAAGATGCGCTTTTAGTTGTAGAACTCGTAGTACACTTAGCCGCAGGGCGATCACACTTGCGTTTACTGCCAGCAGAAGAGGTCAGACTCGTAGTACCAGATCCAATTTTACGTTTGAGGAGAGAGCTTGAGGTAGGTGCAGCCAAGGAAGAAGACCTCTGATTCGAAGGTTTTGCTGAGCTTCTATCAAGTGATTTGGCAAAAGCAGAACTTAACTTGGGTCCTTCTTTGCCTGTAGATGGGACTATCACAGTCTTTCTCGACTCTGAAGGGATCTGCTTTGTAGATGAACGTGATGAAGGGCCGGTGATGCTACCTGCTCTCAGCATTGGTTTTGGTGCTGTCCCTGCTGTCTTCTTCGCAGCAGATACTGCAGTGGTAGTGGTGAATGCTGCTCCACTAGTGCTTGATCCTACAGTGCCAGTACTGGCAGTAGATACAGTGCCGTCCTTCTTGCTCGTTGTTAGAGTCTTGGCTACAGTTGGTTGCATTTTTCTTCGTACTTCTTCTTTGAAGAAGAGGCGAAGTGGCTCCCACTGTTCAATCAGCCTGTCTAGGCACTGACCAAGGGACAGCCACCTTGTTGCGACATGCTTCAGAATCTTGTGTGTCGGGGCATCACAGAGTTCTTGCAGTGCTTTCACTCCTTTGACGCGTTTACTACTTTTGTCCAAGTAGTAGTAAATATCGATGAGAAAGTCATCTAATTCAATGGGTAAGGCCTGAGCCGCCTTCTTGGCCGTATTGTGCATCATATGGCAAGGGCATCCCATGATGTAGCACTCTATATTTTGTTTGTGGATATAAGCAGCGACTCCTTTGTGCTTGCCCACCATGACAGAGGCATTATCAGCACAAAAGGAAACACAATTTCCCCACGGAATTTTCCTGTCACTGAACTCATGATCAAGCAGTTTGAAAATGTTTTCTGCAGTGGAATCTTGTTTGCACGCAGGCAAACTTAGCAAACCTTGCTTCACAATCCCAGCACTGTTGTCATAGTACGAAATCAGGACAGGATATAGCTGGGCCTCACCACTGTCATTGCTACCGTCTGTAGCTAGGCTAAATGGAGCTAGTCTAGCAATATCGGCAATAGATGAAGCAGTAACATTTGAGAACTCACCAATTATTGCTGAAGTTTTTGTTCTTGCACATCCATACTTTGAAGCAACTTTTGAATCTGGAAACATCTTTTGAAATAGAGGTCCAGCATGATCTGAGACTGATATGGGCAAGTTATGTTCCACAATAAATCCACTAAAGAGAAGTTCCGCTCGGGTAACATCCTCTTCCTCGCTTGTCCCTTGTTTGGTGAAATAATTCAGAAGTGTACCGGTACTCGTGCTCGAAGATCTCTCCTTTGCAATGTCTGTGTGCCGTTTGCTTCCAACGTGCTTCCGAATATCATCGCGACCTCCGTGCTCAACTGAAATATCAACGCTGCATACTGTACAATACGCATGATGAATTCCTCTTTCAGACTTTCGAATACACGGGTATTGGAGACTGTATTCGGTCTTGTACTTCTGAGACCATTTCTTGGTCTTCGTAAGCTTCTTTTCTGCCATTTCGTAATCAACATCGAGGGCTTGAAGCATCGGTAACTTGGAAGTCGATGTTCCACAGCTGCAGCGCGACTCGTATAACTCTAGCGGCTGTTAAACACCGCACGGTGGTCGCGACCGCCGGGCTGGTACGGGGCCCAGCTGCATGCAGTGAGCGTATCGCATGCATATACACTGTGCATACATACCGCATGCACTGTATTGCACACATACCGCATGCACTAAATCTCAGTGCATGATCGCATAAGCGAGATCCAGACCCAATGTTTCGCTGCTCCTCATTTGAATTTGCAATTTTTTACGTACAATTTGGTAGCAGCAAACGTTATGGAGTTACCACATGCTATACGTAGCAGACGATGCTTTTCATTCAATTCTCATACTAGTACATTCTGATTAGTGAACAGTGCAAAAATATCAAAATTTCGGGAGGATAAGGATAGTGATCGTAAGGGCGGGAGTTTGGGTGAATTTTCGGAAGCCTCCCGATGAAATCGGGAGGGTTGGCATCTGTGAAACGTACGTCTAATCGATGCGAGATTGAAAACAAGGTTACTTTCATCCCAAAATGAACACCCAAGTAGCTTGGAGAGAGCTCGCCACGTGATTAAAGCATTCAAGCAAGCGCTCCAATGAAATGGGCGATAAGAAACGGCTCCCTTGGCACACAATTTGCAATCACCGAACCGTCATATTCAACAAACACCTCTCAGAGACACCCGGAATGTCACATATGTCCGAAATGGACAAATTAACACTTTTCTGGGAGTCGGAACTGCATTTAAGTTCGATTCTGGAGCTAAAATTTTGGAATTCTTCTTAGGTTAAGAGATACTTGTGACGATCACATGTGGAAATGAAATAAATCAACGAACGCTGACGTCTCCGGCTGTTTATAAGCATTGCAATGTACCCAGCGATTCGTAGCCAATGCCATGATGAACAGTTTGTTCCAAGTTGTCAAGGTAAGGTTTAGCAGGACAAAAAACATGGCAGCTCCAGACCCCAGCGGGGTTACCCAGGAAACGCCTTCAGACCCCAGACAGCGAGGTGGCCGAGGATCACCTAATGAAGGTTATATTTAAATAATCCCGTTAATTATCTTCAAAACGGGTGTTTTAATTAACCCAAACATCCAATTTACACTCTTGCACTTCCTTGGAGTTTTATTAGTATGCCTGCAACGTCTCAGGCTGATAGGTTTTATGGTTTTGGAGTTATAGAGGAGACACACTGACACACTGACACACACGCGCGCACACACACACACACACACACACACACACACACACACACACACACACACACACACACACACACACACACACACACGGACACTGGTACTCATTTTTCTGACCATGGAAGGATTACTGGCTGAGTCAACCCTGCCTGGTGTTAATTCAACTGTCGACAGGGGCTGAAGCTCAGGACTCTGAGGTCCTAAGTCAGCCACCTTAACCACGAAGCCAACACCAGGCTTACATATATCATACATACACACATGCAGGAATTAAAAACATTTTCCTTTGAAGCATGTAGACTGTAACTATAATTAAAAACGTTGGCATGTCTTTCACTATATTGTGATCATCTTGTGTGTATAATGTATTGAATACCCCTTGTATGCTCCTCATGTCTTTCATCACAAATAATAGCAAAATCACGGACATAGCCCTCAATAAGTGTGAATCCCAAAACGTTTTTTTTGTTTTGCATCCCAGGCACTGTTTCCCAAATTATCCCTCCCAGTATAATGCTCTCATGTTGGCAGGATATACTGAGAGGTATAAATTGGAAACTAGAGCCTTTCAGGATTGTGCAGAAGTAGCATATGTACCTTTGAGCTGTCTAATCTCGGATTAATAATTATCAGCATGACTATAAACTGCCGGGTTGGTGCTTCACAGACATGAAGTTGCATCATAATGTGATTTGTCCGTCAGATAGATGTTAAACTGGTATCCCGTCTGCCAGCCTCAGCTGGTGGGCGTTAAAGATTCCGCAGTGCCATTTGCGAAGAGTAAGCAAGTTATCGCTGGCACCCTGCAACAAATTCCAAATTTCAGGCCAAATCAATTCCATTCAAAAGTCAGGCCAGCTAGCTTGTTCTCCAAAAGGTTTAAGTTAAAACCTGTCCCCACAAGAGGGTGAGATGAATTACAGTTGTTAAAGAAGTTGTAGGATAAATTGGAAAATCAGAGCATATCTATAAATATTTAGCCTCCAAGGCAGAAAAGTTCCACGATAACCTCTTCTGTAATGGAACTCAATGGTATTAGCACAGAAATGCTTAAATTATGCTCCTCTGGCCGAGTATCCCAACCGTTTTCTCTTTTGACAACCATTCTCCTTCGGCTGCCTCCTGTCTGTGTGTGTGCAATTTAAATCAATCTCAAAACTGATCCTCTCATTTAAATGTAATAAAAGTTTTCCCCCCACATCAGCACCATGACGAATGTTATAATTACATGTATAAAAATTACTGTTTCGAAACTCTCTCTCATCACTGCTAATAAATGTGGCTCCCACTCGGGTGTTTTTTTTTTTTTTTACTTGACGTGCCTGATGCTCCAGATCATCGAACGGTGGGTAGATGCCCTGGAATGTCGCAAAATGAGGTCAGTGACATCTGTTTGGAAATATACCGTTCTTTTAGGTGGTACGGGCACCTTGTTGGCAAGATCTCACTAATCAAGAATCAAGGTGTGCTCCTTTCTTCAATCAACAAATTTCTCCACGTATTCATCAATCAATTTGTAGCTTTTGATGAAATTGTTGCAGGAATTTTTCTTTGCTTCCTGACACTCCTTCAGAAGCCATTCTTCCAAGGTGGTATTATCTTTGCACCAACTACATTCCAGATTTACGTATAATCCGCCCCCCCCCGCCCCCCACTCGACAAAGAAAAACTGCAAACGGAGTAGCATTTGTTCCAAGAATCAATCATCTTAATGAATATCCCCCTTAAGGAAGTTTGTGCAAGGGTTCAGATCATTAAAAAGTAGTTGACGGTGACTTAGTGCATACCTTAGAAAATTATGAAGTCCTTTTTGAAAATAAACCACAAGAAGGGGTAGGGAGATGGAAATGAAGATCTTTACACTTTCCCCGTAATGACAGGCTTCAGCAGAGCGACACTTTCTCACTGCTCGTCGAATCATTTGTTGCTTTGATTCGTGCTGTTGAATGGTGTAATAAGCAGGAATGTGTTTCCGTTGCCTTTTGCAATTCATTCTGATGGCATCATGTACACCCCAACATATGACATGTAATTTGCAAGAGTGTGTCTTGTCGTGATAGCAATGAAGCATGGAACAGGACTTGAAAATCACAATTTTGCAAACCTTATTTCTCTTTCCAAATGATCATCAGAAGTAAAGTTGAAACCACGATTTTAGGGGTTTTTAATCAACTATTTTATGTCATTCATTGCAACGGAAAAGATTGAAAAATATCACTTTAGGATGCAAAAACAAAAGCATAGTGCACTCTCGAGCCACTTATACGTGCACGCACGCGCGCGCGCGCACACACACACACACACACACACACACACACACACACACACACACACACACACACACACACACACACACACACACACACACACACACACACACACACACACACACACACACACAACTCCGGAATCTGAGACAAAAGTTATGAATCCTGGTTAATATTCTATCAAATCCTTTTTACTGTTCCATATCAACAAAGCACTACTAATACTAAATTAGGCTGTATGATTCACACAGTCTATTGGGGATATGGCCTTCCCCTACATGGAATATATGCCCACGCTTCCTGAAAGTTAAAAGGACACATGTCTTAATGGGTGGTACGATGTTGGTAAAGGGAAGGGGGGGGGTACATGCATATTTCCTCCATTTTAGTTCACCTTGAATGAAGTTCTTTGGTGCTTATGGGATGGCACGTCATCCGTCCGTCAGTCCGTCCATCCGCAAACACTTGCAACTTCTCAGAAATGACATACAAATCCGATGAAACTAAACCACAACCTTCATCACCCGTGATATACCAAAGTTTGTTCAAGGCATAAAAAAAAAACAATCAGCGTCTAAGAGGGTTTACCTGGGGTGGGGGGGAGGGAGGGGTGTTGCCTGCCAAAATAGGTATTTGCCATAACATTGGTTCTTGCTACATTTTGCTGATTCCATCCCACATTGACTTCCTCAGTGTCATTATTCTACCAGGTGAGCGCCCAGGGGTATTGCCCCTATTTTTCTTTTGAACACCCTAACAAGGGACATGTCTGGCCAAAAAAACAGGAGGGGCCCCATGGGTACAAAAGTAAAAAATAGCTCCGCAAAGCTGGCGTAACCCCTCAGCCCATGCATTGTAAAAGGAAGCAGTGGTATCACGATGATGCAGTCAGTTTGAGCACATTGGACGTCATATCGAAAATCAATCAGACTTCAAGATGGCTACCGTGGCGGCTCGTGAAAATCACAGCGCGCCAATTTTCGAAAGGAACCTTCCTCTATTCAACCCCAACATACCCTGCAAAAATGGATTTAATCGGACAAGGCGTTCTCCTCAAAATCGACGGAAACCAAAAGTTGGCAGACGGACGCCCGGACAGACGGACGGACGCCCGGACAACGCCTGTGACGACAATACCACTTTTTCAGCCCAATTCGGGCTGAGGGGTAAAAAGCAAAGAAATAAGATGGGAAAGTGGGAAACTATAATCAGGACGGGGGTGCTGCAGATGATTGGCACACAGTAAAAAAAAAGAGAGGGGACGAGGGGGCTTCATGGAGCATTGCAGACAAAAAAATAGCATTTCAGATGGACGCAACAGTGTAAGCTCGTAGTTTTGGAACGGTCTCCCAGAATCCTGTGCTTGCTGAGGCTCCAGTCGTGAACTGGCAGACAAATGGACAAGAGATTACGTGCCACATGATGAGGCAGCCTCCCAGTTCACGATACACCTGGGTTCATGCATCTACCTTCCTGACGGCAAGTCTGTGGGAACACCGATTCCAACCCACTGCAGAACTAAGAACAAACTGTAAGGCAGAAATAACCCCCAAAAACCGACAATCCCCTCCCACCCCCCTCCCCCCCTCCCCCCTTCATCTGCCAACCTGCCCAAAGATCTTGCAACAGAACTAATGTTAAAAGCCACTAAGGGACAGGTGGTGGTACCTCCCTGGGTGGTACTTATATATTCATATGTATACTCAGCAGAGAACATCCAGCTTATCAAAATTTAGATCTTATTGACTGTGTCTTCATGAGGGTCTACTATCAAGCTATTGATAACTCAACGCAATGTTACACAATTCCACATGCAATAGATAGACAATCTGCTGCTTTTTCTTTTGCTTTTTTGAAAGGTATAAAAAACACGAGAAGGGCACTCGGTGGAGTGCATCTTTCTGCCACACAATACCTGATCCAGAAGAACGTATCAGGGCCATTAATTTTTTTGAAATATCGTGCTATATGTCGTTTTTGGCCCCATCTCTCAATGGTTACGAATCACTTTAAAAACGAAATAATTCTCGGATTCGGATCCGGATTCGAATCTTCATCAAAATCGAAACAGTTTGTCCTTGTCACACACCAAACCTGGACACAGAATTTCATCCGAATCCGTTGCCAACTTCTTGAGATATCCTGCACACAAACAGACAAACAAGCAGTCATAGATAGACTGGTACTTACGAAATCATCAACTTGACCTCTGACCTTGTCTAATAAAAGCTGTCTCTCGAGAAGGTAGCGACGCAAACCAGAAGTTTCTACGATGATTCTGTACCAAACCATCAAAAATCGAATGTTTGACCTCACTGTGACCTTGACCTTTGACCGATTTTGACCAAAATCTAATCAGCACTCGCCATCACCCTCCTGAATCACGTGGTGTAATTTGACATTGGTAGCTTCTTCCGTTCTCGAGTTATCGTGTCTACAAACAAACACACAAACACACACACACAAACAAACAAACACACAAACAGATGACGGAAGTCATCAATATACTTACGAAATCTTTAGATTTCGTAAGTAACAAACAGACATAACCTTCTTCCACCTTTGTCAGTGGAGACATAAAAACTTGGTGACCACTTGGACATGATTTTCAACTTCGGAAAGTCCAATATAATTCTATCTCCGAAGTAATTGGTGGCCATAAAAACTCCAACTCTAACTTTGTCGAATCAGCCACTTCCAAAGGTAATCTCCACCACTCAGTCTCACTATCAGGCAGAATTTGTGTTTGGTCAACCACGTCATAAAACCAAACTCCAAAAACATGTTGCTTAAGATTTAAAACTTTAAAAAGGAATATCTATATTGTTGATGCTGAGGTTATTGCAAATACACAAGGTGTTTATCCACAGTGCAATAGAATCTGCTTCTATAACGTCACTCTCAAGGTGCTGTTTGATGTTCTTGAGTCTCAACACCAGAAGATCGTCAAAATTTTCGATCAGAAACCCTGCGATCAGA
Organism: Eptatretus burgeri; assembly: GCF_056783735.1. Classification (NCBI taxonomy): domain Eukaryota; kingdom Metazoa; phylum Chordata; class Myxini; order Myxiniformes; family Myxinidae; genus Eptatretus; species Eptatretus burgeri. The sequence continues at coordinate 46,015,708 of NC_140968.1, forward strand.
TTCTGTTGCTTTCAGATCACAGACAAAGCCACCCACAAGCCAAAGTGATTCGTCTGTGAGAATCCAGGGCGGGTTGCCTCGTCAGTGGGACTTCGCGCAACATTTGCCTCGAACTTGCCTAACACTCAAGCGAATGTCACATGCGTCTCGCCCTTGAAGAGCTTTTTTTAAATCTGAGAATCTCCTGGTGATCAGCATTACAGTGGGACATGCTCTATTGCTTGAGCGAATTGCCACAGTTTAACATGGCTTTTGATGGAACCTTTGTGTTTCTCACGATATTCACATGGGATTTCCACACATTACGTGCTCCTTCAAGTCAGTGGGGTTGAGCAGTTTAGTAGAGGTCTTGAACAAAAAAAGGAAGCTGTTTTCATCTATTTTTGAATTTAATTTTGAACAAAAGAATGAAAAATGCAGTAAATGATTTCAACACATTTGGAATCAGCCTGAAGAACGCCTCGGGGTTCCATCGGTGAACAGTCGTATTGCTGGACAAGAAATAAAATAAATGATAAGCATGATTGTGTTAATGACTATTGACTAAACTGCCTGGGATTTGTCGAGATTAATTAAACAAGTGTATGGCTAGATTTATGTTCTTATACCTTTACCTTTACTTTCCCCAAGGGATCCTCCTGCATCGTGAAGACCTGCCAAGTCGTTCATGTTTATTTTGTTGTCTGTATCCCTAAGTCGAGTTTTCTATGGCTGGCAAGATAGCCTCATCTCAGAGTTGTCCAGCCGAGGTTTGAACCTTGGCCATGCTAGAAAATGTCACCCTGATGTTTTGCGTGCAGGGCGAGGCATCAATGTGTGCACCATCCCTCAAACGGATATTAAACTGTGAATCCCATTTGCCAGCATTGCTCGGTGGACGTTAAAGTACCACGGTGTCCTACGCAAATTTCCAAATTCCTGCTCCAGTTTGCAGACAACACTGGTGGTGCCCAGCAAAGAAAATTGATGCGAACCTACAGCCACGCATTGAATACCAAATAAGAAGAAAAAGTCCAGCCTTCTGCTCACTTCTAATATTTCTCTCCCTTTTATTCTCGATGTTTCTCCAAACTTCGTCAAAACCAGCCCTTCAAGGTTGTGGCTCAACAACATTTCATCACATTTCTTATGGCAGAGTTTTTACTGCAACAACTTAGTGAATCGTCAGAAGGCCACTGGGTCATCACACTGGCGACAACACAATGCGAGAACATCAGGTCGATAACATCATGATCAGCTCAGGAATACCACGAGACCACATTCGCAATACCAGAACCACAGCGAGATCACAACAGTGCCACAATCCTGCTCCCTGCTACTGACTACATGAACAGCCACTTAATATCTCCACTGCAATCCAGATGATGCCTGGTGTTGGCTTAATTATGAAGGTGGTGGTCTTGGGATCCTAGGGTCCTGAGTTCAAATCCCACTCAACTGTTGAATTAATACCAGGTGGGGTTGACTCTGCCTGTCATTCTTCTGAGGTCGGCAAAATGAGTGCCAGCATGCTGGTATCCTGTGTCGGAGTGGCGACCCATCCAGGATTGTGTCCAATAGCCAATGAGACTGCTTAGGCAGCACCAACGCTCTGCACCGAGAATGGTCCCACTGGATGGATGGATGAAATCCAGATGATACACTGCACTTGAGTCGGGGAAAATATTGGGAATTTAAAATCATTCAGTAGCACGAAAAAAAAAACCAGTAAAGTTTCAATGAAATCTTGTAAATGTAAATGTAAAAAAAAAAAAAAAAAAAAAAAAATCAAATGCGAAGTTCATGTTTGCTAATGTTGATTCCAAGATGTGTTAATTAGAAATGACAATTTTCTTTGAAGGCATCAAAAAATTCTGAACAGAAAGGAAGTAAAAATTGTCTGTTTTCTGGGTGAGAAAATCACAATTAAAGGCAAATTTCACTTTAATATCCACAAATCCTGAACAATGCCCTCTCAATTAATTAACGGGTATCGTATTGTCCTCTTCCGATGCGTAAAAAAAGATGCTCCGTGAACATTCACACGGTGACTGCGTTCTTCGAAACGAGTACGACGACGTATTTTCAAATGAATAAATCAGAATGACGCTCAAAACGGTGGTTTTGAATGAACTCAGAGAGGGATTGGCCAGCTGATTGGAAAGTAAAAGAGTTTGGCCCAGAGCATCATTTCACAAAGTCAATCACATCTTTTTTTTTTCTTTTCTGTTTTATCAATACCATTTGCAAGTGTTGCCCTCTATTTCCTTCTCCTTCTCTGCATCTCAGCACATATTCCGTTCCCATCCCTCTCCATCCTGCCCTCTCCACTACCTCTCCGGCTCGGATTGTGTTTTCCATAAGCTTTCCCATGAGCCTTGACCAAAGTGTGCATCGATGAAAGATTTCTCCATGGTAACCATCAAGCTATCTGCGACAAGTATTAAAAAGTGGCTTCAGAGAAAAAATAAATAAATCAAGAAGCGATCATATCTATTTTTGCCTCACATATCACTGGTAACTCATTGCCTCGTTCATGAAACGCCTCTGGATGTGAACTGAGAATGCACAACAATATCATAGAATTGACATTATCACTTTTGTTGGCTCCGGCCCATTGGGATCTTAAAGGCACTGCCATTTTGGTTAAATATAAATGTTGTGCACGCACGCACGCACATACCACACACCACACACACACACACACACGCACACACGGAGGTGGTACTTTGAGACCTGGGAGGGCTCCGTTCCACCTTGTGAAACCGGCATATGGAGATATAACAACCAGAACACACAAACAGTTTGTGATGCGTGGCAACATAACAACACTCTTCTTGCTTAATGGCCTCCATCACATACAGTTTTACATTTCAACAGTCTTTATTACACCAGAGTACCGTTTTCATGCACTCAAGTGTTCACCAGGCTGGCAGGAGAGCTGAGACTCCTGGAGGTATGTGTGCACACACCCCTTAGCTATCTAGCCTGGGTTCGAATCCTGACCCAGCTATAAACTGTCATCCTGGTGTTTTACAGGCAGGGTGATTCATCAAGGTGTGTGGCATCCCTTCGATGGATGCCGACATTAGTTGGTAGACATGAGCTATCACCTACACCATGAATTTTTTTCTTCTTCACAAATTCCTGCTCTAAATGACTGCTGAGGGGGCAATGGCAAACCATCTAGCATATCCCTTACTAATAAACTGCTTCCACAGCACCAACACTCTGTTAGGGCATTGTCCAGCTTCATCATCAGATGTTCACAGATGAATCAATCAAACAAGGAATGAATGCGTTCAAATGTTGAATGCTTAAATGAATGAACGATGGAATGATGAGAACTAATAAAACATGAGCAATTAGATCAAAGTGAAATGCAATCGGTTTGAAAATGAAAAACTGTAGAAGCAACTAGCACCAAAATGAAATAATTAACTAAATAAATGCAATCAAAACGAAACACCGTCGACTTGGATGAATTATATGCGAGTAATTAAACTGAGAAACTCTGATTAAACCAAGCACAATTGCCTTGAGAAAATCTCGATGAAAATGCAATCCAATTGATTAGGAAAACAAACAATTATGCTCTGTTATTAACGCAGCTAGGGATCGTTTGGAGAAAAAAATAACAAAGCATTGTCCCGGCTTGATTGTCCCATGAGATCAAAATTACCCAATCAGCATTGAGATAATGGAAGCACAACTCCAGAAAGTACAAGAAAAGTTCGAGAAAATAAAGTTGCAATTGAACAATCAACAACTTTCATTTCAACAAACGGCATTCCTTGCTCTTGTTTAACATTAAAGTAGAAATTCAGTCCCAAATTGTATTTTCTCACCCCTCACCCCACCCGGCCAAGGCAACATTATGAACGCACAATGCAAGTGTTCAGTGGAATTGAGCACAATCAAACCCTTCATTGATAAGTGATAAAGAACATCTGATCAAAAATAAACATCTCATCAATATTCACTCAGGGACTAGAGAATGCATGGAATGTTCTCCCGAGAAATGTAGTGGCAGCAGAAACACCAGATAGATTAAAAATGGGATTACATGTCGAAGATTCCAATTGGCTACAGGGTACTTTTATTATGTCAACCTGAAGCAAAAACACCAATCAGCTATTATATGCCATTGCCTGCAAGCAGGCCACAAATTTGACGTGGAAAGGACCTGTGTCCGAGAGAAGACATCCGACAAACGACACAGCTTGATTCTGGAGTCATGGCAGGTCAAAGACTGACAGGGTGGTTTAACTGGGGGGACCCTGGACCGACCCACACAAATAAGATGGAGAAAATACCAGGTATTTTCAAACAACATTTTCTAACAACAACAAACATCATACAGGCAACGATGTTGGTGCCATAGAAGGAGAAAAGCAAGAAGGAACACACACATTGAGTCAGAGACTAGACCAGACCATCAATGATGTGATTGGGATTTTTGCTTAAGGTCGACAAATAAAAGCACTCGTCAACTGACTCTTAGCACCAGCACGTGACCGGAATCGAACTGCTGCATCTTGGGAATAATAGTGGACGTAATGTCTGCTGAGGACTGGGGTCCATTGGACTGAGCAGGTCCATTGGGAAGCGGATGAAACGTCAGGTGAGACTGAAGCTGCTCTTGATTGTGCAGCAAAAGGAAAAAAATTATATATATATATATATATATATATATATATATATATATATATATATATATATATATATATGTATATTAGGGTGTTTCACTCATGGTGGTAAAAAATGAAATTTGTTGAAAATTGTCAGAAGGGGTGTCCCCTTGTTTCTTATGACCCATAAATATTTTAGGCAAATATTTGGTTTGATTCGTCAATATTTACTGGTCCCACAGTTGGATAAGATTCCACATTTCAAGTGAAACTTCGAAAAAATCAAATGGAGGAGAAGACAAAAAATTGCAACGAACGTTTATTGAACTGAAAATTAACAAAAAAAATTATGAAAAAGAAATGTAGAACAATTATGCAAGTCGAGCAGGGCAATCAAATCGTTGGGTTCAAGGAGCAGGAGGCAACTTAGCAGTCACTCCAGCCTTTGTTCTCTTGACGGTCTTGCGGTAATGATGAACAACTTTCAGGAGGAACTGCTTCTGCTGCTCGTCTTCGGTTCGGGCTTGGAGTTTTTGTATCAGTGCCACTCCTCTCTCTGCTGCATCATTGGTGACCTGCAGGCCTCGGACGGTGGCTCGAGTTCGTGGATCTTGCAAAACATCTTCCACGTTATGGGTAGTGACCATCCTCCCAGCAAAGATCCCAATGGCCTCTCGTGTTCGCCCTGTTAACAATTTGGAAAGATCGTCAGGGAGAGTGAAGTTCTTCTTTTCAAGTCTCTTGAGTGCTTTCGAGGTTGCTGGATGGCTTAGGTTCTGAGTTTGGCTGAGGCCAAACGACGACAAGACAAACCCATAGGAACAAGAACCCGACAAGAAGCCGCACCAACCCTCCTCGTCCGTTCCTTTTGTAGCCCGGGTCCCCGCCCTTTGCTCCGCCCTGTTTCTGGCTCCACCTCCCTTCTGGAAGCTTCCCAAAAAGGGGCTTGCCCTCTCGTTCCCCCCTCCCCGTACCGTGCGGGGGGCGAGGAAAGTCAGTCTTGGCTCGGGGCCAGGGAATTATTCCCCCAAAATCAGGCCCCCACCTTTTTCACCTTTGACCTCTGGCCCAAATTGCACCTCCCCCATGGGAAAAGCAGAAGGGAAAATCCCACAGGCAATGTTGGTTTTCTTCCCCCCGCGCCGTACGACGAGGGAAGAAAGATTCGGGCGGGAGATGCCCATTCACACCCCGGCCGCTGCTGGCACTCCACCCCTCCCATCCGTCCCGCAGAGATCGTGACCGCACGGTGCTCATTGAATGGCGAGTGGCGAGGATGTGGTGGCATAGTTGTGGAAGGTGGCATCGTGTAGTGAATGGCGTGATAGTTGAGATGTTGGTTGTGGCGATGTTCGTTGTTGTTCTTGTACCAAATTAACAATAGCCAAAGAACAATGGCTAACTGAAGCGTCGCAGCCCGAATGGATCACATATATTCCCTCTATACAACGGGTTTGGGCTAACTACACATGAACTTACCGATATATCTCACCTGAGGATCCTCTATGGTGTAATGCGAATTTCCACAACCGTAATATATATATATATATATATATATATATATATATATATATATATATATATATATATATATATATATATATATATATATATATATATATATATATATATATATATATATATATATATATATATATATATATATATATATTGTTGTGGTTACCAAATTCGCAAACCACCATTCAGGTCCCTTAGGTGAGATATCTCGGTAAGTACATGTGTAGTTAGGCCCAAACCCGTTGTCTAGTGGGAATATATGTCATTTATGCATGCTGCGACTCTTCAGGATAGCCGTTTTTCTTTTACTATCTTTATTTTGGACCAACAGCCATTGTTACCACCACCAACCACATCAACCACCCACCGCGGCGCCGCTTCACGTCACACCTCGCAACCGTCGCATCGCCACCGTTCTTGCGCCGCTTGTGGGTACCGGTGTTGGACTCGTGCAGGGCGCACGCCGAACAGCGTGTACAAAACCACGGATTTTCCACTTCAAAAACGGATCAAAAACGACACACGCCCACTTTTGTTCCGTCCAATCGGTGAGCGAGGGGCGATTTGGCCCCGCCCCCAGGTCGATCGATATATGCAAATTTATGGATCAAAAAGCATTCACGCCCACTTTTTCTCGGGCCAATGGGGAGCGAGGTGAAAGGTCGAAGGGAGGGGGTCAAAGCTGAGAGAGCGAAGCCACGGGGCTTATAAAAGCGACCGCGTTCGTCAGTCAGAAGAAACAGAGAGTTAAGACTTCGCGGGCGGTGGAGTTGGGAAGAAGGAGCAAAAAGGAGCTGGTCGTCGTCGTGTGCGTTGGAGTCGGAGCGGAGGGGACGGAGCTGTGGAGAGGCGGCGAGGGCAGACGAGGGGGTGCTCGCGTCGTGCAGGGAGCTGCACCCCAGGGAGGCCGACAGCGCGACCTGGCCGAGGTGGAGACGCTCGTCGCGAGACTCAAGGCAGAGTAGGAATCCTCTATACCCCGAGCATCAGCAACCCCCTCCTGTTTCCCCCCGCGCTGAGATAGTGCGACCAAGGGGGCCCCTTTCCCACCCCCTACCAGACACTGTCCGCGAGGCCCACGGAGTTGAGGCACCATCGCCGCTCCGCGTCTCATCACCAGACGGGTAGGCCCGACCCGGTCTCGGCCTCAGGCCCGCCTCATCCTTGAGGGTATTCTTTTCCTTGGTTTTGGGTATGTGTTGTCGGCGCCGTCTGTGAAGTAAAATTGTATAAGTGTTGCCGTGTGCTCGCGTAATCGGTATTAGATCTGCATTGTCTCATTTGCTTTTTGTGTAAATTGCATTGTGTTTTTCTTTTCTGTGTGCTTTTGGTGGAATTGAATATGTGTGCTTTCCGTTCATCGCGAATAAATGTGCTTTGTGTTGAACTGTTTCCCGCTTCGCTTCGTCATTTCCTTCATTGAATCCTCATCTTGCTTCACGTAAAGGGTTGGTAGTGGGCTGAATACGCCCGATAATTAATCGAACCGTCGAGGTCGACGAATAACACCGCTCAGTTATCCCGATAGTACGGAACGGGTCGCTTAAGTGGCCCGTGTCCGAAGTCGACCTGCGGCGAGGTGCGATCGCCCGGTCTACCCTCCGTGTGGGTACTTAGGTAGGTCGAATTTGGCGAGCAACCCTATCCCACGCGGGGGCTGATTGGCTCGATTGCGGTGAGACCGAAAGGTCCACCCGTGACTGGTTCCCGGCGTTAGTCCGAGAGGGTCACGACTGGATTGTCCGTCCGGTGGGCGACGTGCCGCGATTCGAGTTACGTGGCCGTCAGTACGCCGGCGGGCGCGAATCCGTAACACTGGTGTCAGGTCGTGCGATACAAACCCATCGCCCTCCTCACGGCACTGGTAACGGAGAACAGGAAAACGGTCTCTCCTGTCTCCGGCTAAATTCACGGGAATCGGTCCAGGGGTGAGAGAAGCGACCCCCGATTCCCTCCAAATTACGAGCGATTCAAATTAACCCTTTAAGAGAAGCAAGATGGCGTCTCAAGGCGAGCGGGAGCCGGGGGTATTAGAAATGTATATGTGTAGTAATGTAGAGTCCATGGCCCAGGATGGAATGCCCGTGCAGGAACATGAACTCGTCCAACTGAACCCAGAGCCCGAAATGGGTGCGGCAGCGGCCGCGGTGTATGACACCTCCCCCCCCCCTCTCCACCAAAACCCTTCCCCGATCCCTGCCGAAACGGCTCACCCAAGCGCACCCGACATGGCCCAGCTATTCACCATGCTGGCAAAGATGAATGCGGAAATGATCGAAAAGATGGATGCGAATATGAAAAACGAAATGAAAGGCATGAACGAAAAGATGGATACAAACACAAATGAAATGAAAAACGAAATGAACAAGCAAATAAACGGAATGGAAGCAAACATGAAGGAGGAAATGAAAAAGCTACGGGGTGAGACGCAGAACATGGGCCGATGCCTGCAGGCGGGCATGAAGACCGTGACCAGGGAGATAGAAATGGCGACTCCACGTGTAGGAGCAAACGAGCTGGAAGGGGGTGCAACGGCTGACAGGCCCGCGGTGGAGGCGGGTAAAAAAATAATTTGGGGGGCGTGTTGGGCGAGGGTCGTGACAGAGGAATCGACGGTGACCAAGAGGGAAAAATTAAATGGGGAGACCAAAACGTGTGAGACGAGACACGAGGTGACGACAACAGAAACTTATAAATGTATAGAGACACGGGAGATAGAGGGTGAATTGGACAAGGTTAGTGACGCACACACACACACGGAGGTAGTGGAGGATAATGGGGGTGAGCTCGCGGAGCGTGTGGGGACCCAGTGCGAGCACCTGGATGGCCTCCTCCAGGAACGAGGGGAGGGAGTATGCCCCCTTGAGGCGAGTCATGACCAGGTGAGTTCGGTCGTGCTTTGCGAGGTTGAGGGGAGGAGTGCTGTGGACGGGTGCACGGAAAGCTTGGGGGGTATAAAGGCCCCGGAGACCCTTGTGGGGACACGAATCCCCAGTGTGGTTGTCCCTGTGTGTGTGGTGCAAGGTGTGAGTGCGTCCCCGTGTGTGGAAGCGACCCCGTGTGTGAGTGGTGTGGTGGCGATGGTGCCAGAGTATGTGCTTCCCAGCACGCCGTGTGTGGATGAGGCACCGTGTGTGGAAGAGGCCGTGTGTGTGGATGAAACGGCCAGTGTGGATGAGGCACCGCGGTTGAGTGCCCCCGCGTGTATGAGTGGGGCACGGTGTGTGGATGAGGCACCGCGGGTGAGTGCCCCCGCATGCGTGAGTGAACGGCCGTGTGCAAGGTCGCTGTGTGCAAGGGAGACCGTGTGTGTGAGAGAGCGGTATGTGAGGGAGATGTCGGTTGGCATGCGGGAGCACGCAGCCGCGTCTCCCGGTGTGAATGTGATGGAGTGGACTGTGTGCGTCGAAACACGCAGGTATGCGTGTGTGGAATGGAGACGGAGACGGCGACAGAGGAGAGAAAGCCGAGTAGCGGCTGTAGTTGTTTCGCGGACCGTGCCGGGTTCGCCCAGCAGTGAGCACGCGGTTCGTGCTGTGCAACGCACGAGACCACCACGTGCTCGCTTGCGAGAGTGAAGTCCCGGTCCGGAAACGCACGCGGGGGATTTGCCGATCCCGCGGACGGACAAAGTTTAGGCAGGTAAACGGATTTGGACCGGACGGGTTCTCCACGCGATCGTGTGTGTTAAGCTCCAACGGGCAAAGCACATGTGTTCGCGTGGGGAACCCCTCGAGACGTGGGGCTTGTGTTTTTTTTTTATGCGCACGGTGACGCCGTGGCTGCACGGGGGTTGGAATCCGGCAGGAGGGGTATCTCTGCCGGATGGTACCGTCCAAGGAGGGACGAGGAACACGTGCAGCTGCATGACGTCACGGGCAGGTGCAAAGTGCGCGAGCTCTGAGTTGCCGCGCAGGTGCTGCGCATGAAAAAAAAAGAAAAGAAACAGCAAGCCTCACTTTCGGGTGCACAGGATTCCTGGGCAAGGGGTGGATGATCCCCTTATCCTGGGCACAGGATGGAAACTAGTTAGGGGGAAGGGTTAGCTTAGTTAGACCGACTTCATGGGGCAGGGGTAAGTCCTCATGGAGTCCGTGGAATGGATTAGGTAGAGGGATTTAGTGAGCTTTAGGTTGGGAAATAAAATGATTGATTTGGAGACAGTGACAGACAGTGAATGTGTAGTGGGGACGTAGCTTAGCTAAGTAGTGTTAAAAGGAACGTGCTACTAGTTTAAGGGACGACGTGGGAGCACGAGTTAGTTAGGGGATGTAGTTAGAAGGATGGCAGAGTTCAGCGGTGTGTGTGTTGAAGAGTTGTGAGGTGAGTACGTGTGCTTGTTGAGTGAGTGAGGCCAGCGGGTCTGTGTGAGTGGAGCGAATGGGGAATGCATGGTGCGATGAGTGATTGGGGGGAGGAGTGACTCCCGCCCAAGGGACCCCGGGGTCAGAGTAAAGTGAGTTAGCTGGGTTCGTCAAATTGAAAAATGGAGGTCGTTTTGCTGTTGGTGGGAAAGTAGGCTCGAGACCCATTTGGAGGGGTGCAGGAGCCCTGTTGACGGGCTTGGGAGCGTGGCTGCGAAAGGTGAGTATCGCTGAGTGGGTACCCCGGGCACCAGGCTAGTCGGCCGTGGTAGGCCAAGGGCCCATGGGGGGCCGGTATAGCGTAGTGGGCACGGGTGCGCCTGCTTGGTGCGGGGGCCTGGGGCGCCATTAGCCGCGTGGGCAGTGTTGTGGGCACGGGTGACCCTCGGAAAGGGGCCCGGGAAGCCGGCCTGCCACGTGTGCGTTTCAGGGGAGGTGCCATGGGGGGGCACTCCCGGGTGTTAGGGAGCTGGTAGGCTCGGAGGCAGTGTAGTGCCCGGGGGTGCCATAGCGGGAGAATCGGCAGAGGGTCGTGCCTGCCAAAGGGAGCCACGTGTCCCAGCCAGGAGACCGTGTGAGGGCACGGAGAGAAAATTGGGGGGCGAGGCCCGAAATTGTAAGGACACCAACACAGGCGACGGGAATCTGGGTTGTTAGAACCAATAGTTTAAGCGAAAGGCGCTTGTTGAAAGCCCCGGGGTAGTTTAATGGTTAAATGGTTAGGGTAGATTAGGAGATGTACCCCTCCGCACCATCCATCCCCTCGCTGTCGTTGTGGGCCGCTGGACCCACTTGGTGTTAAGATCGCCGAACTCTGGGGAGGCCATTCTGAGGCTTCGTTGGGCCTCGACACAGGACGCTAGCTCTCCCTTGTTCCCCTCCGGGAAGGGAACGTAGGGGTTGGGAGTAGGCTAGGTGACAGGATAGGTTAGCCGAACAAAGACGATAAAGGGGGTTAGGGGACGATTTATAGTGGGGGAGTAAAAATAAAAACAACAAAAAAAATTAAGTTGGGGCTAAATTGGGGTTTTCACAAATTAAGGGAGTGGGTATGTACAGTGACAGGCAAAGGCGATAGGTGGGAGGGAGACAGGTAGGTAGGTCCGAGCCCGCCTTCCGAGTGGCCAGCACCACCGCACCCCCTCCACCAACCTCCACTGAACGGCAAAGGCTGGCCAGCTTCATCAGCTGGCTGTTTTTCTTCAAGGCCTGTGCCGGCCAACTTCATCGGCAGCTGTTGTTTTGCTGCGAGGCCTGTGCCGGCTGGATCGTCTGCAGCTGCTGTGCTGCAAGGCCTGTGCCGGCCCACTTCATCTGCCGGCTGGCTGTTTTTTTCTTCAAGGCCTGTGCCGGCCAGTTCATCTGCCGGCTGTGTTTGCCTGCAGCGGCCTTCTTCTGCGGGCTGTGTTTGCCTGCTGCCTTTGCCATGCCATGCCCACTGCCCATGTTCACCAGCCCCGTTCAATTTTTGCTTTGCCCCCCCTGTTCATTGCCATGTGCGCCAGGATCAGAAAGCAACAGTTTGCAAGCTGCGAGAACTGCCCTGTTGGCAGCTACAACACGGGCCTGCAGTGGCGGCCCGTGCACCGTGTTTGTGTTCACCCATCCATTCGTTGTGCTCATTGCGTGTGCCACTTGAGCTGGCACGGAGACTGCGTTTGTGCAGCCCATGCACCGTTGTGGTTCACTGCGTTCAGTTCAAAAAGGGAAGACCTTGGACTGCGTGTGAGCAGCCAGCCACGTTCCCTGTTACCTGCATTGTTTTGAGCCAGAGACTGCATGTGGGCAGCCTGGCTCCCTGCTAACTGCTTTTCTTTTGCAGAGTTCAATGATCCTGGGCCATGGTTTAGTGTAAAATTTGTAAGTTAAGGTTAAGATGTACTGTACATATGAGTGCGCCCCCGGCATGTTTGTCCTAGCGCCGGCAATTTTATTTAAGTCGTCCGTGTGAGTGAGTTTGTTTAGATAGTTACGCAGCCCTCAGGTTATTTATTTTGGGGACACGAATACCATGAATGTCGCACTCAGGGATCCGTCGGTAAAATGTACTAGGGGAAAACTACACATGATGGCACACGAAAATTTGACGACTCGGGACGAGTCTGCAAAAAGGGGAGGGGGTAGTGTTGTGGTTACCAAATTCGCAAACCACCATTCAGGTCCCTTAGGTGAGATATCTCGGTAAGTACATGTGTAGTTAGGCCCAAACCCGTTGTCTAGTGGGAATACATGTCATTTATGCGTGCTGCGACTCTTCAGGATAGCCGTTTTTCTTTTACTATCTTTATTTTGGACCAACCGCCATTGTTACCACCACCAACCACATCAACCACCCACCGCGGCGCCGCTTCACGTCACACCTCGCAACCGTCGCATCGCCACCGTTCTTGCGCCGCTTGTGGGTACCGGTGTTGGACTCGTGCAGGGCGCGCGCCGAACAGCGTGTACAAAACCACGGATTTTCCACTTCAAAAACGGATCAAAAACGACACACGCCCACTTTTGTTCCGTCCAATCGGTGAGCGAGGGGCGATTTGGCCCCGCCCCCAGGGCGATCGATATATGCAAATTTATGGATCAAAAAGCATTCACGCCCACTTTTTCTCGGGCCAATGGGGAGCGAGGTGAAAGGTCGAAGGGAGGGGGTCAAAGCTGAGAGAGCGAAGCCACGGGGCTTATAAAAGCGACCGCGTTCGTCAGTCAGAAGAAACAGAGAGTTAAGACTTCGCGGGCGGTGGAGTTGGGAAGGAGCAAAAAGGAGCTGGTCGTCGTCGTGTGCGTTGGAGTCGGAGCGGAGGGGACGGAGCTGTGGAGAGGCGGCGAGGGCAGACGAGGGGGTGCTCGCGTCGTGCAGGGAGCTGCACCCCAGGGAGGCCGACAGCGCGACCTGGCCGAGGTGGAGACGCTCGTCGCGGGACTCGAGGCAGAGTAGGAATCCTCTATACCCCGAGCATTAGCAACCCCCTCCTGTTTCCCCCCGCACTGAGATAGTGCGACCAAGGGGGCCCCTTTCCCACCCCCTACCAGACACTGTCCGCGAGGCCCGCGGAGTTGAGGCACCATCGCCGCTCCGTGTCTCATCACCAGACGGGTAGGCCCGACCCGGTCTCGGCCTCAGGCCCGCCTCATCCTTGAGGGTATTCTTTTCCTTGGTTTTGGGTATGTGTTGTCGGCGCCGTCTGTGAAGTAAAATTGTATAAGTGTTGCCGTGTGCTCGCGTAATCGGTATTAGATCTGCATTGTCTCATTTGCTTTTTGTGTAAATTGCATTGTGTTTTTCTTTTCTGTGTGCTTTTGGTGGAATTGAATATGTGTGCTTTCCGTTCATCGCGAATAAATGTGCTTTGTGTTGAACTGTTTCCCGCTTCGCTTCGTCATTTCCTTCATTGAATCCTCATCTTGCTTCACGTAAAGGGTTGGTAGTGGGCTGAATACGCCCGATAATTAATCGAACCGTCGAGGTCGACGAATAACACCGCTCGGTTATCCCGATAGTACGGAACGGGTCGCTTAAGTGGCCCGTGTCCGAAGTCGACCTGCGGCGAGGTGCGATCGCCCGGTCTACCCTCCGTGTGGGTACTTAGGTAGGTCGAATTTGGCGAGCAACCCTATCCCACGCGGGGGCTGATTGGCTCGATCGCGGTGAGACCGAAAGGTCCACCCGTGACTGGTTCCCGGCGTTAGTCCGAGAGGGTCACGACTGGATTGTCCGTCCGGTGGGCGACGTGCCGCGATTCGAGTTACGTGGCCGTCAGCACGCCGGCGGGCGCGAATCCGCAACAATATATATATATATATATATATATATATATATATATATATATATATATATATATATATATATATATATATATATATATATATATATATATATATATATATATATATATATATATATATACATACACACACACTTGCTGGGTTACACGGCATTGCCCGGGTGAAAAGAAACATTAACAAATGCTTATGTCAACTAACTTTTCCCAGTTTTAGGAGTTGAGAAACATGGAAGAGGAAATATCACAAAAATTAAAAGTTCTACAAATCTTAAAAGCCACAAGACATATTATGAAGAATAGGAGGGACCTGTGCAACATTCACACAATGTAAAATGTGACTTCAAGTACTCAATTCTACCCCCCCCCTCACAACCCCAAAGTCATCAACTGACCCTTCCAACCCCCAAGTTCTCAACCTCTGCCTCCCAACTCTATCCCATTTTTGCTCTTCCCCCCATTCCCACAACCCCGAGGTATCAATCCACTCCCCATTCCAAACTTTCAAACCCCTTCCAAACTCCCAACACAACTCAATCTCCCCCTTCCACAATAAGTCCTCACCTCATCCTACCAAAGTCAACCCCTCCTCCCAAATCTGTCCCATCCTCCAACCCAAACTCTGTCCTCGCGTCCTCACCCTCCCACCGCTAATAAAGCAAACAGATATTCCCACATCGAAACAGCAGAATATTTAAAGCTTTTCCATCCTCTATCATGCAATCACCAACTTCACAGAAACCATGATTGAAACAGTCACGACCCTTCATGGTCGCCTGTCCCACTCACAATCCCGTCAAATATGCGGAAACCCAATGTAATTGCAACTGTCAAGTGACCATGAGATCAGAAACCAATTATCTTCTTCCTGATACATATATACACATCATTAAAAGTAAATGATGATGGTTGACGATGATCCATTTGGTCATCTCTGAGAAAAATGGCGACATACACAAACATCTTTTATATACTGTACAGTACTCGCATTATAAGATCCGTTGCTTTGTTGACGGTAAATACCAATACTTGCTACAATGGTTCATCTATGGGGCAAGAATAAAAAAGAAGATTCGTGGGAGATCCTGCCCTCTGTGCGAGGCTAAAGACCCTGTCACACCTTGGACGATTTATCCAGCGTATGCCTGACATATGCAAAATTTTGCTAAAACGCTGGCACACGTCGAATACGTTATGGGTAAGTTTGTATACGTTAAGAGCACGCTGGCATACGTCGAAGGACGCTGGCTTTTTTTTCGTAGTACGCTGGCATACGTCTTTGTACGCCAAGGTGTTAGACAAATTTTCCATGCTTGAAATTTCCCGACGTATGCCAGCATACGTCTTTGTACGCCAAGGTGTGAGACAAATTTTCCATGCTTGAAATTTCCCGACGTATGCCAGCATACGACTCACACGTTCCGCATACGCTGGCCATAAGTTGTAGGCACGTTACGCGATCGTTGACACACGTCGACACACGTTACTTGTAAGTTACTCATAAGTCGAAACACATCGAGGTAATGTTTAGCGTACCCGAAACTTATTTCTTACCTATGAGTAACGTGTTGCAGGCACGTTACGCGATCGTTGACACACGTCCACACACGGTACTTGTAAGTTACTCATAAGTCGAAACACGTCAAGGTAATGGTTAGCGTCAGTGTTCCAGACTCCTTGTTTTTTTTTTTTTCTTCGGTATGACGGTGATGTTGACACTTCGATTTCCAGTGAGGCTATAATATAATATAATTAATAGGCTGCCGCTCAACTATTTAAATCATCACCACACTAGAAATCGAAGTGTCAACATCACCGTCATACCGAAGAAAAAAAACAAAAAAAAACAGGGAGTCTATAACACTGACGCTAACCATTACCTCGACGTGTTTCGACTTATGAGTAACGTACAAGTAACGTGTGTCGACGTGTGTCAACGATCGCGTAACGTGCCTACAACTTATGTCAGCGTATTCGAACGTGTGTCATACGTCGAGTACCTCAAGAAATTTTCAACATGCTGAAAATTTCTCGACGTACTCGGCATATGACGACGTATGCCAGTGTACTACGATGTCTGCCAGCATGCTCTTAACGTATTCGATGTGTGCCAGCATATTCGGCAAATTTTTCATACGTCGGCATACGCTGGCTAAAACGTCAAAGTGTGACAGCGGCTTCACACTATGATGTCTAGTGCGGTTTTGATTTGAATCGTCGAGCCGCAGCCTATTAATAGCCTACGCCACGTAATCATCGGCGATACACTGCCGCGCGCTATGCATAAGTTAGACAATCATGGGGCATAGGTTGTGAACGCCGACAACACGCTCAGCATTCGTTGGTATAAGTTATCTAGATGTGATTAAAACGTTCTGTGTACGTTACTAATACGTTATGCATACGTCCAACACGTTATTATACGCCCAAAACTTAAAAAAAAACATCAATAGTTTAGCGTACGCCAGCGTTTTACATACATTTTGAGACCTTTCCATACGCTGGCTAAAACTTCAAGGTGTGACAGCCCCTTAACCAGCGTTGCAAGTTGGCATTTGCAGTTTGGCCACATGTGCCCATTTTCCCACACACAAACCGTCCTTTATTATTATTTTTCCTTCACAAATCTTTCTGGGGGTTCTGTGAATCCACTGTCTTTGGTTTCATTGAAATTTGTGAATCCATCCTCAAGTTATAGCAAGAGAGACAAACTGACAGACACGGCTCCTTTTATAACGTATGTTGAGATATAAAGAATCCCCAAAAAATCCAACATTTTAATCAAAAATTTTCAAAAGATGATTTGTTTTTTAACCTAAAACACTCCCTGGAATTCACTGATGAACTTCTGAAAGTTTGACAAAGATCCATTTGGCCATCTCTGAGAAAAATGGCGACACACAGACACCTACACAAACATCTCTCTGACAGGATATGTTGATGTCAAGGTCCGATCCTATCACAGTAGTGTGTTCCAGGAAGCAAGTGCCACATCAGTCATTGCTACATGTATCCTCACATTCTTTCATGTGCAGCCTTTTGGCTGCTGGTTGCATCATTGGTTATGGACACAGCTATGCCGTCCATAACCAATATGGATAGTACACTGGTGCTCATTTCGCTGACCTCGGAAGGATGACAGGTTGAGTCAACCCCACCTGGTGTTAATTCAGCAGACAACGGCACTCAAACTCAAGACCCTAGGATCCCAAGCCAACCACCCTAACCACTAAGCAAATGCCAGGCTTACATGTATCCTGACCAACAGGAAATGCCTGCCACACATTAACCTGCCTGTGGTACATAAAACAATTCTGGAAGCAGCCAAGAAATATTAAAATTTTTTAAAGGTTCTTCTGGCTAAACAGTTGCATAGGTTCTGCCTATTCGGCATGAGCTTAGCTGAGTTACAACCCCCTATATCTCTGTAGGATTGCACTGGAACAACCAATAACGGGAATATAATCTAATTCTCAATTTTAAAGACCAGTCCCACTCCAAGGTGAATTTTTCATCCACACCAAGTCCTCCCTTAAGGGGCTGTCACACGTTGACGTTTTAGCCAGCGTATGACAAGGTCTCAAAATGTATGTAAAACGCTGGCGTAAGCTGAACTATTGATGTTTTTAAAAAAAAGGTTTTGGGCGTATAATAACGTGTTGGACGTATGCATAATGTATTAGTAACGTACACAGAACGTTTTAATCACATATAGATAACTTACACCAACGAATGCTGAGCGTGTTGTGGGCGTTCACAACCTATGCCCAACGATAGTCTCGCTTATGCATAGCGCGGCAGCGTATCACCGACGATCAGGTGGCGTAAGCTATTAATAGGCTGAGCCTCGGCGATTCAAATCATAACCGCACTAGACATCGAAGTGTGAAGCCGCTGTCACACTTTGACGTTTTAGCCAGCGTATGCCGACGTATGACACACGTTCCGCATACACTGGCATAAGTTGTAGGCCTGCTACGCGATCGTTGACAGACGTCGGCACACGTTACTTGTACGTTACTCATAAGTCGAAACACGTCGAGGTAATGGTTAGCGTCAGCGTTCCAGACTCCCTGTTTTTTTTTTTTCTTTCTTCGGCATGACGGTGATGTTGACACTTCGATATATAGTGCGGTTATGATTTAAATCGTTGAGCGGCAGCCTATTAATTATATTATATTATAACCGCACTAGAAATCGAAGTGTCAACATCACCGTCATACCGAAGAAAAAAAAAACAAAAAAAAACAGGGAGTCTGGAACACTGACGCTAAACATTACCTCGACGTGTTTCGACTTATGAGTAACGTAGAAGTAACGTGTGTCGACTTGTGTCAACGATCGCGTAACGTGCCTACAACTTATGGCCAGCATAATGCGGAACGTGTGAGTCATACGCTGGCATACGTCAAAAAATTTCAAGCATGGAAAATTTGTCTAACACCTCGGCGTACAAAGACGTATGCTAGCGTGCTCTTAACGTATACAAACTTACCCATAACGTATTCAACGTGTGCCAGCGTTTTAGCCAAATTTTGCATACGTCAGGCATACGCTGGCTAAATCGTCAATGTGTGACAGGGCCTTTAACAACGTCCTGGTCAACATTGTTCCGTTTTCAAGTCGCTGATCTATTTAAGAACACACTCACATATAGTCGTTCACAGGTCCGTTATAAAGTGGTTTTACCTCTAATTTAGTTCCAAACTAATGGTTTTCCTCGTTTTAATAAAGCAACAGTATAAACCATACCGTAAATATTGGTGTATAAGCCCACCCAGAGTACGTACAGTATCGGCCTTATATACACCGAGATGTGCATCAATATCATCGGTGGGTCCTGGGCTTGACTTACACCCAGGTGTGCATGAATGGTGTGTGGAGGAAGTTGTGGCCTGAATGTGTCAATGACTTTAAATGATTTAACGATGTTATCCCCGCCATGAAGAGAGTTATCCTCGGCTTGGCCAATGCAGTGGGTTTTGATAAGGTGGAAGAAGCCGACATTACACAACTTCTGAAATCATACGGAGAAGATCTGAACCAATGAAGATCTGAACCAATGAAGATCTGAACCAATTCGAGATGATGTGAAAAAAGCAACTGGAAATGATGATATTCAATTGTTTGTTTAAAATTATTTAAAACTTATGCTCTATATGTGAATAATGTCTCTTGTCTGACGATGAAAAAATTTCTCCCTGGAACATAACCCCCCCCCCCCCACCCCAATATTCACATTAATTATTATGGGGAAATTGGATTAGCATAAAGTCGTTTCAGGTAAAGTTGTACTGTTCTTGCAGAAGTTAAAGTTAAAGTTGCACTGTGTGTATGTATATGTATATATACCCACTCGTTACCGTCCGTCTGGCCGCACGTTCGCCTTCGGGCCCCCCTGCGGTCGCCAGGCGGTCGCCTTGCGGGCACCTTGCGTCTGCCTTGAAAATCCTATGGCAGCCGCAGGGACGCCTTAAGGTCACCTTAAGGTCACCGTGCGACATCAAATCAAAGACCGTACGGCACCTCCACGTTTTCGGTCTCCACAATTTCTAAATACGCCGTGCAGCTCCCCGAAAAATAAAAACATATGTGACTGCTACATTGTGTGACCGTGGAAATACTGCGGCCGCCATATAATTGCTGGTGGCCGTCGATTTTGGAGACCCCACGGCCGCCGTGGCAAATGTGACTTAGGCCTTACTGCGGACAGAAATATCTCCAAGAGGTCATCTATATGTTACGTATGCAGAATTGAGAAAATGAGAAATAAAAAAACTTGAATTGAGAAACGAAGTCGTTTGAGAAAGGAAAGGAAGCCAACAGCCCTAACCCTAAACCTAACCTTAACCCTAAACATAACCCCAACCTTAACAGCTCGGTGGGGGTGGTTCGGGGAGGGTGGGGTGAAGGGTGTTTTGAGGAGATAAGAGCAAGGAGAGAAGAAAGTGTGGGTGAAATGTAGATGGGAAAGGTCAAAATTTCTTCCATTTTTGCATACATAATGAGTAGATGACTTCCAAAGGCGAAGGTTTCCTACACCAGCGAGTGCTTCAACAACCGTCACACATTCCCATATTCTCTTTATGAATCCGTCCTATCTAAAAGTAATCATACGTCATTATCCATTGAATTTCCAGCCCAATATCAATGCTTATTGTTTGACAATGCATTGTTATAGGAGCATTGTCCGAAGACGTTACGCTGTACGAATACTGACTGTACTCATGTATAATGCAGGACGTACATATTCGACGCACATTTGGCATATCTCCTGCATGATGATTAAACCCCCTGTAATCAACCCAGTTTTCCAGTCTTCAAGTGTTCATAAAAGTCACAGCCTATCAATCCTCCATTAGGAATGCAAAGCGAACAATGTAAGTCATTGTGTAAAGGAAAAATAGAGTGTGAACACGACTTTGTAAAGCAGACGAGTCAGAAGCAGCAACAAGTAATGGTTTATAGTGGAAGGAAGGCCGACTTAATATTCTGCCCAAGATGTAGCTTGTCACCAAACAACAGCTGTAGTAGCTAAACGATACCTCGATCGACTGAGTGCGGCAACATTACCCTTCGAGCGTGGGCAAGTGCTGCTTCGTGCTTAAGTAGCGTTTTTCAAAAGGCTTACCAGGCCAAAAAGGTCCACAAACCAGGGACTAGCAAATTGCACATGCATGGTGGGTGGCCACACTCTGCATCATTGACCTCGAATCGCTTCGCCCCCTCACCAGAGATGATGTGTCAACCATGAAAAGGATACGAGTTCCCTTGCAAGGAATTTCAATGCAGGACGAGAACATTAGGCCCATGAAAGCCTGCACACAATGGTCGTCAATCTGTGGATGTTTTCTGTACTCCATCATTTTTTAATACTGAGTGACAAGCAAGGAAGCAGCACGAAGCATTTTAAAAGTCTTTGGTGTCTGGTATATGACTCGGCCGGGGTTTGACCTGCCATCTCCCAGTCTCAGAGGGGATGCTCCATCACCATTACGCCACCGAGTCTGGTTAAAAGTTGATACAGGCTGATACAGGCCTCCCACACTCCTGAAATGAGTCGAGAACATGAAAGGTGTGTTCAAGTCACCTGGAGAGATCCTTTCAAGGTGACGGATTTTTTTCAAATCATACGGGGTGCGAAGCTGCCTGTAACATCATGGATGTGACAATTGATGTGCTTGTTTAACCCAACTGCACAGCAGCAGGCCTCTCACACCAAAAGACTAACCCATCTCACAGTCACAGCAAACAGTCCACGTGATCAATGGGAGTTTAGGGAAGAAGGGTTGCTCGATATTCCTAGCGCACCATGCGAGCCTGGGTCTCAACCCACCGATTCTGGGTGATTCATGTCAAGCGAAAGTGGACGAGTCAATGCTCCCTGAGGTTATAGCTCGTCTGGAACATGGCACGCCACCACCATCTCCCGACAGTTACAAAATCCATTTGTGACCTCGTGCACCCTTCATGAGTCATAATGACCTTTTTGATCAAGTGGGGAAGCAGTCGGTTTGTGGTGGAAAAGCATCCAGGGGCTAGTGTTACGCTGCAGAAACATTATTTCATTCTAATGTATCATATAATTTTTACAATCCACTGCACATGATCAATGGTACAAAAACTTGCCATCTTAGAGAGTAGAGAGTGATTATTTGTATGTGATGGGATTTAATCTCATCAAACCTGACTATAACTTTGTATGCAGGTAAAAAATTTGTTCAATGCACATTATACAGACAACATTTACTCAGCTTCGTAGTCTTGTAATACAACCATCCGGCAATTTCCAAACAGATTACAGCAATATTGGACAGGAAGATCATTCAAAGTAGATTTCATTTCATAAATACATTTAAAATCCACATTTTTTCCAAGACAAGTAATTACTGCTATACATATAAAGACAGGAAATCCGAACACATGTATGTATGTATGTATGTATGTATGTATGTATGTATGTATGTATGTATGTATGTATGTATGTGACTGTATGTAGATATATTCAGTATCTATACTAATAAATGTCAATGTGTGTGTGTGTGTGTGTGTGTGTGTGTGTGTGTGTGTGTGTGTGTGTGTGTGTGTGTGTGTGTGTGTGTGTGTGTGT
>NC_140968.1:46043085-46080585 GCF_056783735.1 Eptatretus burgeri
ACATGCCATTATCCTTCTTTCCCATTCATCCAATATCCTTCCAACTCCCCTCTTCCTTCTCTCCCATCTCCTCCCACACCCTCCTGTCCTTCGGTCTCTTTGTTATCTTCCTGTCTTTCCTTCCCTTCCTTTGCTCATTTTAAATTTCCTCAATTTATCCCTCCCTTTCCTTCATGCATAATTAACAATGACATGCTCATGTGTAGGCCTTAAGATAGTTCATTGCTGAGGACGTGCAGTGCATGGACTCTCATAGAACAATCTGTGCCTAACGTGAAATCTTCAAGCCTATCGATATTGTTAAGCGAGTAGAAATAACACAAAGCCAAATAAAATAAGAGCTGCAAAATTGTATTAAAAAAAAATAAAATAAAATATATATATATATATATATATATATATATATATATATATATATATATATATATATATATATATATATATATATATATATATCATCAAACATATCTAATCTTCATAGATTATGTTCAGGCCTCCAAAATAAATACAACACATTATTACTGTCTGTTTAATATACCACAGCTTTATCTTGAGTGGGGGAACAGTATTAAAAAGATGTCGGCAAATGAAAATTGAAATACGATGGGGATATGAAAAATGTAGAATGCGAAACAAAGCATGATAGTAGGTAAGAATCACACTAATTTCTCATGTTTGGCTTTAACTGTGGTCTTCGAGAGAGATAACACTCCTGATAAAATATCCATATTCATAGCCGATTCACATTATGCAAAAATTGCTTTCGCAAAAATTATTTATCAGCGAGTCTGTGTCCCAACATAAAATAATTAAATATCAGAATCACGATTGCTCGATGAAAAAGGTTACAATTGCTGCATTGCTCACTTGCCTTTGAGCTGTCTAATCTGGGTTTGATTCCCAACCAAACTATAAACTGTCGCATCGGTGCCTCGCAGGCAGGACGTTGCACCACAAAGTGAGCCATCCCTCGGATAGACCTTAAGCTGGGTTCTCCGTCTGCCAGCGTTAATTGGTCAACATTAAAGATCCAATGGCGTCCTTTGCAAAGAGTAGACGTGTTATCGCCGGCGCCCTGAAGCAACTTTGAAATTCCCTGCCACCTTCAGTCGAATGTCAGGCCTGGCCAACCGGCTTATGAAAGACTTGAGCTTTCCCCGCCGACTCCACACAAAGGTGGGGATAATCGGGGCTTTGAAAGGAGCAGCAGTAGATGTCGTGAATATTTCTTTGCAACACTCTTCATTATATCTAGCTCTCAAAATTGTTTTTATTCTCATTTAATTTTGCCTGCAGACAGTTGCAAATTTTATGAGTGGCAACGCGATTCTGGTTGCTCATCCCCTCAAATCCAATTAGAACCGTGCCGGTGTTTTACTTTAAACTGTTATGCTGTCTAATCCTTATTTTGTGGTCTGCCCTTCAATGAGTTTAAAGGAAATGTGTTCACGAAAAGGGCATGCGAGTTATTGAATTATCACTCAACCCCAGGCCACTTTGGATGTACTAGATCTCTTTTGTCAGAAGCACATCAAAGCTATAAAGAAAACATGTAAAAAAAATTTTCAAATGAATACATTCAAAATAGCTTATTGCACAGTTGAATTCAAAAAGGTTATAAAGCAATGAGTTCATTTTGTGAAATGTGTTTTTACTTGCACAACTAGAACGGTACTCGTAGAGCTTGCATGCTCATTCTGAACAAAAATACCATCGTTAACTGAACACGCTACTATTACGACCCACTGCTATTCTGGTCCAACACCCATATCATCCATGCACCCTTTTAAGTCACATACATTGCCATTAACCATAGCTTCATTGATTATTACCATAATTAACAACCACCTTTTTGCACATTCAATGAAGATGAAAGATTTTTTAAAATTTTTTTATTTTCAATCCAATATGACCACCAGACCACCTTCCTCATGATGTCATAAATTTAATTCTTCACTCACATCAGCCAATTGATCAGATGTATGAAGTTTCAGATTTTTTGGATAAGGATTTCGATTCAACCAATTATGGATGGAATTCCACTTCACTGATGATGTCATCATTATCACCTGATGTATCGCATGGGGAGTTCATGACATTTGGTAAGTTTCAATCTTTTTCGTTGATTGGTTTTCGGAGATGTCCAAATTTTAAACTTAAATCCAATATGGCTACCATACCATATGACCTACTGTATGACATCAGAGTTACCAATGAAATATTTTCCATGGGGAATGCTTCCTATGTTTAAAGTTTTGCATTGATTGGACAAGCAGCTGCAGAGAAAAAAAAATAGTGAAAATATATTGACATGGACACACACACACAGATACAAAGACAGACAGACAGATAGACAGACAGACAGACAGGGGTGTTGCAATAGTTTTGCAACCCCTCTGGGGCAAGACATAAATTGTCAGTAGTATCTTTCCTCGACATAAAGTGGTGGAAAATATGTAATTGCAAAGTTAAAACAACTGAGAATTATGCAAAAGGACAGGGTCGAAAACTTCAGTGGAGATTGTGTTTTTCCATGAATGCCACGAATGTGTATGAAGAGAGATGAGATATCGAAATTCCACGACGAAACATCTGGCACCTACTGTAAAATGACTCAGATGGATTAGTGCAACGTTTACATCAATAAGAGTTGAATGATTGTTTTCAAACTTAATGCTTCTCATCTGTAAGAGTAATGAACAACAAGAGAAGCAAAGGCCAAGGACACCAAGCGCACTGTATGGATTTGATGAATGACTTAAGCTTACTGATTCAATGACCATCCAGATCGTCAGCTTGATAGCATTCATCATTGAGGTTTCATCCCTTCAAACAGTGGGTCCAGGGTCCAATAAGAGAAAAAGAGTGAGTGAGAGAGTGAGAAGGTGAATGAGCAAGCAGGAGGATCTGTAGAATTTGTTCAACTTGTCGTGCACTTTGACACAATACTTTGGAAAGGAAATTAAACAACCACTCATGCAACAACTCATACAGCTGTACCATATCTTATATAACCAGGGCGGACAATTCAAAAAACAACCACACATTCTTCAGGCAAACTTCCGTTTCTACAAGTATTCAATAATTAGAAGGAAAATAATTAATTGGCTTTAGCAATTGAATGACCACAACTGTAAATTGCATCGAAAGTCCATTAAATGAGACTACATCTGTTATCTATACATCTACCTTTATCATCCAAAGTTATTTGATAGCACTGGATGTACCTGCATTATAACCACCAAACATTACACAGCACCAGACATTATAAGCAAATTAGAAGTAAATGATAGCCATTTCTACCAGCACCACTCATTTTCTCTTAAACTCCCTGAGAAAAAAAGAAATGGAGACAGAAACATGTCAGGTCATAAGTTCTATTACCTTGAGAAAAAGCAGTTCTGGTTTGAGTATGTATCACGTAACAGTTGCTTCGATGAGGTGACAGACTCTGAGGACAGATTATCTCGACAGAGTCGGGTGACCCTGGGCCAGTCTATGCTATATAGCCCTTGCTGCCATTCTGGAGCCTTGGGAGGCTGGTGAAAGTCCTGGTATTTGTTTGTGATTAGCAAGAGAAAGGCTCAGCAGGAGAGAGAACCCAGAGAGATGAATGACAAAAAGGAACAAGGCTATTAAAAAGGGATGGAAATGGGTCTAGAAAACAGAAAAAGAGGCATAAAAAAGAAATAGCAGTTACATACCTTCCTTCTCTTTATCATCCCCACTTGTCTGTCATGTCTGCCTTTTTTGTTGTCTCATCATGATTTATAAAAGCAGATTTTTCAGTTTATTGGCACCTTTGATTCTCTTTGTAAAATCTTTCTTCCACATTATAGACTATTTTGACATCGTCAGCATTATCCCATTCACGACCCTCTTTCTGGTTTTCAGAGGACTGCTTGTCCATTTCCTCGAACGATTTGTGCAACCCAATTTTACACCTTTTTTTTCAAAAATT
This sequence comes from Eptatretus burgeri, assembly GCF_056783735.1. Lineage (NCBI taxonomy): Eukaryota > Metazoa > Chordata > Myxini > Myxiniformes > Myxinidae > Eptatretus > Eptatretus burgeri. The sequence goes on from NC_140968.1 coordinate 46,047,047, forward strand.
ATTTTTTTAACACTCTCGCCTGTTGGTGCAGGTAGTGCTCCTCTGTTGGTCCAAATGGCACTACATCTTAAAATGAGCTACTTGCCCTTAGTATGGCATTTTTCACTGGAAAAAGCTTTTCAAGAGTGACCTGTACTTGTTCTTCAAGCAATCAATGTGCACTTTTTGTAGTACCATACACAGGAGATACTGTATATATACTTCATCATTTGTTGGAGCCATTAACAAAGCAGACATAGTAGTAGTTGCCGTAGTAGTAGTAGAAGTATATATTATATATTGGAGAGGAAAAAACTGGCACATTTTCAACGTCCATCGGACAATTCGAACCAGAAGCAGGTACACCATCGTAACAGAGGTCGGTACACCATCACACTTGAGGCAACTTCTTTATAGAAGTCCAACTCATTCTACAGTTTTTTCTTTCATAAATCCAACTGTTTTGAATGATTATGAAAGTGACTAGAGTACAGGAAGCACCACTTGGTGATTTCTGTACTTCAGTCACTTTTATAATTCAATGGACTAATTATGTTCATGCTGTTGAAATCACCGAATCGCTCACCTGTCACAAAAAAAAAGAAAAAAAAATTGCTTGGTCGAATGAACTGTTCAGGATTTGCTTACCCAAACCAAATTTTTGAAACCTCAAAACTGAAGGACACATCAACAAACGATAAACAGCAAGAACTACTATGTTTCATAACCAGTAAGAATGACGTCCAGAAGTGGAAATGGTGCGCGTCATGATGGTCAAAACTAAATTGGATGGCTGTTAGTGAAGATGTTGCAGCCATCATTGCTGGAAGCGAAAATGGGGAAGCAAAGTCGGAGAAAGAAAAAACAGAACCATACTGAGTGAAAAGGCAGTTTCCTCCAAATAGATTCTTCCCACGTACATGAGACAAAAAAGTGAAAAAAAAACACACACACACACACACACACAATTTTACATAAGAATTGCTAAATGTCATCCACCATAACGCTCAACAGAGAGGGAAGAATACTACCTCTCAACACTAGGAGCATCAACCTTGGACAAAAAGGCATTCTCCATATTTCTCACACAGTGAGTGTTGTTATCAGAATGCATTTTGTGCAGGCTGGTTATTGGTTTCCTTTTGAATATCTGGACAGGAGACAGCTACGTATATAGCAAACGTTTTTTAGGATAGTCGAGAGGTACACACACTCGCCTTTGAGCCGTCTCACCTCGATTTGAATCTCGGCCCAGCTATAAACTGTCATCCTGTTGTTTCGCAGGCAGGGCGAGGCCTTAATGTCTGTGCCTTCCATCAGACGGACATTATATATGAGGACTCGTCTGCCAGCACTAGTTATTAATGATGGATGTTAAAATTGGTGAGTCTTTGATGATTGTGTATTTTGCAAAGGGAAGACAAATTATAACCAGCACCAGGAACAACTTACAAATCCCTGCCACCTTCAGTGAAATATTCTTCATCGGAGCGGCAACCCATCCAGGATTGCTTCAACGGTGGAAACGTTTTTCATTGAGTCGTGATGCATCCTATGGCTCTGTAAAGACCACAGGCTTCTCACGAGTTATTAATTTAATTTGCAGAAGAAGGGTGGAAGTTTTTTTTTCTGTTTGTAAACCAGGAAGATACAATACATTTGCATCCAATTAGTACTGGTAATTTGTTTTTCTCAAGTGTTGAGATTTTCTCAGAACACAATACCAAAAGTAAATATTACAAGCTTCTGCATTTACTGAGCTTAAATTTGAGTACTTCATGAATTGCCAAAATAGGGGTAGCAAGATGGCCTCGAGGTACGATTTGTGACGAGAGGCACGAACTGTAGAAGAACAACAATGAATTCGTGACAATTCTACAACTTTCTGATAATCTCTTAAGTATCTTGAAGCCTGCATTGCATTCACAAACTAGAAAGAGCGATCAAAGATTGCGGACCATCGCCAGGACCTGTTTTGTGTGGTGTTTTGTGCCCATGCTCGCTCCAAGCTGTCTAGCCTGGGTTTGAATCTTGACTTAGCTATAAACTGTCATCCTGGTGTTTCACATGCAGGATGATTCATCATTGTGTGAGGCATCCCTCGGATAGATGTTAAACTGGGCATCCTATATACTGCCATTAATTGGTGGACGTTAAAGATCCCACGGTGTCCTTTGTGAAGAGTAAGCGAGCTATCGCCAGTCCCATGGCCAAATTCCTAATTCCTGCTCACACCTTAGTCAAACGGCAGGCCTGGCCAGCCGGGTCATAAAAGACTTGGGCCAAGTTTCTCTCGGCCAACCCCGTAAGAATGTGGGAATGCATCCGTAAATGAAAATATCTGAAAATAAGTACAGCCTCGTGCTCACTGCAGGAAGCGGTGATGCTTGCCTATAATCATAAAGCTTCTACTTATTATGTACCTACGTACGAATCAGTACTTTATCTAGGTATAGTCAAGTATCTATGGAGGGTATCCGTGCACCCCCCCCCCCCCACACTAGGACTCTACCAAACCAACTTTTTGAGATGTTTTATGGTCCTATTACACATTTGAGATGTCAACAAAAAAAATTCCCAGCACTGGCGATATTCAAGATGGCGTCCAAAATGGCTGCCAAAATGGGTAATATCATAAAATACGGTGCATGTAGAAACATCTCAAAAATGTGGCAAATTGGAAAAATAATCCTTGCGATTTGGTTCCTGATCATTAGTTACTGGTTTCTGATAATTGGGCTTTGTTGCCATTTCAAAAAAATCCAAGATGGCATCAAAAGTGGCCACCACAATATGCAAGATCTTAGAAAATTAGATATAACAGCCAAAAACAGTGACAAAATTGTAAATTATTCATTGGAATAATGCGGTTCTCATCATTAGTAACTAATACCCAATGTTTGAATTTTGTTACAATGCTGAAATTCCAAGATGGCATCCAAAATGGCCACCACAATTGGCAAAATCATAGAAAATTGTATATAACAGCCTGAAAATAAGAATAATATACAGTAAATTAATATTTGGATTCATTGTAATATATGTTCCTGATTATTAGAAATGAATAGGCCTATGTGGTGATTTATGCCTTGTTGCCATCCATAAAATCCAAGATGGAGTTCAAAATGGTTTTAAAAATGGTAAAATCATTGTAAATATCAAATGTCAGCTTCAAATAATCATTTATGTAATAATAATAGAGGGACAGAACCATGGAATATTAGTCTTGTAATTCTTATCAAGGATGTTTATTTGTTGTTATCGTACTTGGAATTGAAGATGGCGGACAATTTGAAGGCCAGAAAACACACCCCCACACAAACACACCCTTATACACACCCCAATGCACTTTGAATATTTACCTGCACTCAAGTATTATGTGTACTAATCCTTTTATGTGTATTTTTTTCTTTTTACAGGTTAGATTAGTTAGCGTAGCAAGACCGTAGCTAGTCAAGATCAAGATCACAAATCAAGATGTCAGACAAGCAAGAAATAGTTTAATGTAATTGTCAAAAGAAAGTTGTTGAAATGGAAAGAAGATACAAACGGGAACATTGTGTCATTCATATGTCTGGAATAAAGCATGGATCGTTCACATATTTTTCAGACTTGACGAATCCAAATGATAGATTGGCACTTCTCAAAAATATACGGGATCGTCGCTTAGCTGAACCACCAGGTTCTTCATATCGAATGACAGATATTTGTCAGGGCATTCCTGATGAGATCAAGGAGAACGAGGATGTTACCAAAGATTTACCCTGAACCTACATAGGTTAACAGCTAGTAAACCATCTAACGATCCTGAAGCTCCTGGACCATGTACCAGCCAATAAGGAAGGGTAAAGTGCAAGAAAGCATCAAAGAAGATCATTTTTGAACCTGATTTTATTTTCTGCAATACTGAAGGCCGAATCCATGTCAAAAAGGCAGGCTTCGAGACAAAGGAAGGCACCTCTTCAATTGAACGTGATGGATGGCAGAAAGTGCTGCAAATAGCAGAAGAGAACAATCATGAGTGGCTCTTAAAGTGAATCCGAGGATTTGATTTGTTTGCAGCAGAGGCCCAACACCACCCAAAATGCAGAAAGCAGTACACAGCCAATTATGAGAAACTAGTAACTAATGATCAGGAACCAAATCCCAATGATTGTTTTTCCAATTTGCCACATTTTTGAGATGTTATATTCTTATTCTATGATTTTACCCTTTTTGGACGCCATCTTGAATATCGCCAGAGTGCTGGGAATTTTTTTTTGTTAATATCTCAAATGTGTAATAGGACCATAAAAGGACCATGAAGAAGTTGGTTTGGTAGAGTCCTGGGGGGGGGGGGGGGGTGCACTGATACCCTCCGTCGATACTCCCAGAGTACATGGTTGAAAAAAATACAATGTGGCTACCACTAGGTGGCATTTGTGGCCTGTGCACATAATGTGCGGACAAACAGACAAACAGACAAACGGACCCAAATGCAATACTCTATTCACTGGTGAAGATAACAAGACAGCATTGCTGGGGTACATATAATGCAGTAGATCTGAGAACTACTGAGAACTCACTCATTGAGTGACACACCATTACAATAGCAACTCCTGTACATTCAGGAACCAGAGAGGCGGGTGGAGCTAACCCTTGTCGAACTGTCCCCAATACCGCCCAAGTGCATTAGTCGAGCACACAGACCTTGAAGCACACCATATACCATGGTCTCAACTAGCCAGCTCGAAATGTGATTAAGGCTGACTGAGCAAGCTTCTCGAGTCTGGAGTCAAAGGAATGCTGCAAGGCCTGAGAAAAATGCTGCAAATGTCATCTTGAAATACATTTTGCTATGGATGCGGTGCTGCACAAAATGTGTGCATTCTTCATTTGTTATGGTTAAATTAGACAACTTTGTTACAATTTCATTATTGAAGACAAACCGTAAAGAGCATTAAACTGCAGAATGTTAGCAGTATACGGAGATGATTATGTTAGATCTGAGAATGTATGAACTATAAAATGTATGAAAATATAAATGTATGAAATGTATGAATGTATGAAAATATAAAAAGGTATTATCTGCATGAAGACACATTTTTTCACTCATTCACTCAATCGATGATATAGAAAGTCCCTTCGGGAACAGGCGAGGTTAACCTTGAGATAAAACAAATCGGAAAACACCACCCCCCCCCAAACCCACACAAATTTTTTGTTTGTTTCTGTATCAATCTTATCCACCCCCTTCCTACGAATTATCCCATTCTTCCCTATTCCTCATCCTTATGCACATCCCTTGTTTGTCCATCTCCATGTCATTTTATCCCTTGGCCCTGCTGTTGGCATTTCCCCTTTCTCTTTCCACTGTTCCTTTTGTTATGTTGCATCCTGATCCATTCTGTATTCTAGCGCTTACACGAGCCTTGACTCTGTATGTGTGTGTGTGTGTATATATATATATATATATATATATATATATATATTGTTGCGGTTTTCGCGCCCGCCGGCGTGCGACGGCCACGTAACTCGAATCGCGGCACGTCGCCCACCGGACGGACAATCCAGTCGTGACCCTCTCGGACTAACGCCGGGAACCAGTCACGGGTGGACCTTTCGGTCTCACCGCGATCGAGCCAATCAGCCCCCGCGTGGGATAGGGTTGCTCGCCAAATTCGAACTACCTAAGTACCCACGCGGAGGGTAGACCGGGCGATCGCACCTCGCCGCAGGTCGACTTCGGACACGGGCCGCTTAAGCGACCCGTTCCGTACTATCAGAATAACCGAGCGGTGTTATCGTCGACCTCGACGGTTCGATTAATTATCGGGCGTATTCAGCCCACTACCAACCCTTTACGTGAAGCAAGATGGGGGTTCAATGGGGAAAAAGACGAAGCGAAGCGGGAAACAGTTCAACAATAAAGCACATTTATTCGCGACGAACGGAAAGCACACAAATACAATTCCACCAAATGCACACAAAAAAGAAAACACAATTCCATTTACACAAAAAGCAAACATAAAAGTGAAAACACAGTGCAGAGCTAATTCCGACTACCGAGCACACGGCAACACTTATACAATTCTACTTCACAGACGGCGCCGACAACACATACCCAAAACCAAGGAAAAGAAATACCCTCAAGAATGAGGTAGGCCTGGGGCCGAGACCTGGTCGGGCCTACCCGTCTGGTGATGAGACGCGGAGCGGCGATGGCGCCTCACTCCGCGGGCCTCGCGGACAGTGTCAGGCAGGGGGTGGGAAAAGGGGCCCCCTTGGTCGCACTATCTCAGCGCGGGGGGAAACAGGAGGGGGGTTGCTGATGCTCGGGGTATAGAGGATCTTTATTATGTGCGACGAGCGTCTCCACCTCGGCCAGGTCGCGCTGCCGGCCTCCCTCGGGCGCGCAGCTCCTTGCACGACGCGAGCACCCCTCGTCCGACTCGCCGCCTCTCCACAGCTCGTCCCCTCCGTTCCGACTCTCCTTCGCCTCGTTCCGACCTTTACGACTCCCTTCTTCCTCGTTCCGACTTCTTACTACTCCCTTCTTCCTCGTTCCGACTTTTTACTCCTCTTTTTACTGACGAACACCGTCCTTTTATCCCCCCGTAACTTCGCCTTTGACCCCCTCCCTTTGACCTTTCAACTCGCTCCCCATTGGCCCGACAAAAAGTGGGCGTGAAGGCTTTTTGATCCACAAATTTGCATATATCGATCGCCCTGGGGGCGGGGCCAATTCGCCCCTCGCTCACCGATTGGACGGCAAAAAGTGGGCGTGTGTCGTTTTGGATCCGTTTTTGAAGCAGAAAATCCGTGATTTTGTACACGCTGTTCAACGTGCGCCCTACACGAGTCCAGCATCGGTGCCCATGAGTGGCGCGAGACGACGGCGATGCGATGGTGGCGAGTTGTGACGGTAAAGGTCGTGGCGGTTGTGGTGAAGCGGTGGTTGTGGTCGGTGGTTGATGTTGTGGTTGTGATGGTGGCGATTGGTCCAAAATAAAGATAGTAAAAGAAAAACGGCTATCCTGAAGAGTCGCAGCACGTATAAATGACATGTATTCCCACTAGACAACGGGTTTGGGCCTAACTACACATGCACTTACCGAGATACCTCACCTAAGGGACCTGAATGGTGGTTTGCGAATCTGGTAACCACAACACTATATATATATATATATATATATATATATATATATATATATATATATATATATATATATATATCTTTAGATGCAAAAACAACATTGTGATAGTCCTCTTTATAACTTTTGATGTTGACCTATTTGGTTAGAAAAAATTTAAACTGCTGATTCAATGAGCTTTCGTAAAAGATTTCAGCTTCCTACGAATTTCCTTCAGAAGTTGCATTTTTTGAACAAAATAAACTCAAGAAGCAAAATGCTTCCAAAAAATACTAGAACGGCATTCGTTGATGTCGCCAGATATGCCTCTGCCCAGATAATATGACGTCATTATCCATACCTTTACCAAATTTGATTTCAATTCCTGAAACCAGATTCATAATATTAAATCATTCTGGCTGCCAGACCACGCGGCCAATCAGGTTGAAATTCAAAACATATATTCCCCATGACTACTAGATCATAATTGTAACTTTTCACATCGATGGATGAAGCGGTTCAAGAGAAATAATCTTTTAAAGATTTTCATTCGATCCAATATGGCTGCAGACCATGTGACCTATTACTTAATCGTGAACACCCTGGTATCCCCAAGGCTTGGGTAACATGTGGGTGACGTTTGCCTTCAATCTGTCCAGCCGTTCTGGAGAAGTAGCTTTTTAAAGGTTTATTCTTCAAAAAAATCATAGCTGCCAAACCATCTAACCTATGACATCATAGGTGGAGAATTTTTTTTGTTTCTTTTGTTTGGATAGGTGATCATACCTGTAAAGTTTTGTCTCGATCTGTTTAGCCATTTGTGAGAAAAAGATTTTTGAAGGTTTTCATGTTAAAAACAATATGGTCAATTTGAGGGTTTGTCAAAAACAATTAAAAACAATACCGAACCACCTGACCGATGATGTCATAAATTTTTTTCCCCATGCAATTTCGCCCGAAATGACCCTAAAATTTATTTATACTGATTGAATAAAGCATTCGACGTATGCAATTCTGACATCATAACAAAGCCACATATGACATCATCAAAAAATCACGCTCGTTTCCCATGAGGAATCCTTTGCACGTGTCAAGTTTAAATTTTTTCCATTGAGAGGTTTTGGAGATACAGAAGTCCAAAGTTTTTCCTTTTTCCAACATAGCTGCCACACCACGTGACCTATGACATCATAATTATCATAAAAACATCGTATGTGAGTAGTCGCACCTGTGGTGAAAATTTAGTGTCAATCGGACCAGCGGTTGTAGAGAAAACAGGGAAAATTAGCATGGACATACGTATGTACGGACGGACAACCCAAAACCATAACGCTACTGACGACTTTGTCAAGGGAGGCATAAAAATTGTACAGTGCCATTTGTATTACATTTCTTGCAAATGCTAATCATATGAACACGTAATATCTAAACGTATAAGAGATAATGGGATGCATCCCAACACGTTGGGGAATCTGGAAAATTTTTGACCATATATAAAATTCCCCGGATGTAGAATAATTTCGACTATATCTGTTGACACTTTCATGATACCGTATTTAAATTGGGACTAGCCAATCCTGAGTATGATTTTGTAAATCAATGCCATATATTAATAGATAACCAACCGGCCATCTAACCCTTGGGCATATTAACCAATTCCTTCCTCAAAAACACCACCTTCATAAGGTCGGTAGTCGGGAATTTTATCAATCTACGGCAACCTCAAAATTAATAAGATGCCTGTTATAAGGTAAAGCTTTATCATCTTCAACTCCACAAAACCAATAGGCAGAGTCGAAATATTTCTGCCACTGTACAATGCGGATGTGTCAAAAAGCTAATCGTCAATTGCAGAATCACACAATTGCCTCAATGTGCGAATGAAAAAAGTTTATGAGGAAGAAACGAACCCTCAAATTGGAGCATATTGAGATTTTGGATAGGAGATGAGAAGTTTGAGCTGACGCAGCACATATCAGGAGGTAATAATGTGTTTTCTGAGCCCTATCAGGAAGAAATAAAATCACAGGATATACAAGTGACTACATCGACTGGGAGATCACAAAAACTCGAGCAGGAGTAGCTTACACCATCTCGCTACAAATATACCCCCATGCAAGGTTTTACACTTTTCGTTATTGTGAAACAAGGCCTGTGCCGGGCAACTCAAGACCATGGCACAAGGACACCATCATTTAATCCCTTCATCTGATGAACTAAAGTTACGAGTTCAAAAGCTGCGGTATCAAATGTTAAGCAAGGAAGAATTTGCAAAAGAGTGCTCTCTTGTAACACTCAGTCCATTATACAAGCAATAAGTGGACAACACCCAAGGACAGAAAGAAGAGCCAGGAAAAGTAGGGAATCAAACATTTGTACTTTGTCAGCACTTGCCTCAAAGTCTGTCAAACCACTTCCTCCGATTCGCCCTGACATGGCCAGCCTCTCGGAGTGCCCAGGTGTCTGCTTTGCTTCCGATTGCAGCTACTTGAAAAGCTATGAGTGGGCATGCTCCATATTCCACAAGGCCCAGAAAATCAATGCTCTGCAGCCTAATGACACCAAGAACGTGGAAAAGGAACCAGTGGGCCTGCAGGTACCCAAGCATAGTTTGTGCTCTTCCCCTTCTTTCCACAACATTTTATCTCTTCCAATTCCTCGCTCCTCCTCTTTTTACTGCACACTCATATTTTCCCCTCGCTTGCTCCTCTTTCAGTTCACCCTGTGACTCACTCACTCGTAATATCATGCCTTCAATCCGAGCTCTGTCTTTTCCCTCCAAAATCTTTCTAATTAGGCTGCAGGAAGTGAGAGCTTTGCTAATTAGTAAGACCTCTGTCACATCATGAGCACAGCCCGGGTTGGAGTTTTTCAAGCTAATGGCCCCTCACGCTGCATAATAGGCTGCAGCTTTAATGGCAAGCTGAATTGTAAGCATTAACAAATTATAGTAACAGCCTATTATCAAAGATTTACGACTCCAATTGGGAATAAAGAACAAAATAACAATTATAACAACAACACAAACAAATCACATCAGATGCCTAAAAGTATCCCTGGTGCCACAAGACACAAGGATAACTCCACGATAGGATGTAAAGATGAACATATCCACATGCAAAAAGAACATTCTCAATTGTGTTGTCGATACGATCAGTCGATGTTGGAAAGTTTACTTGTATCGAGATATAGCTGTGTAGCTCAATTGAAATTACCAGGCCTCATGCATGACTGAGTCCAGCAAGCCGAGAGCAGAACGTGTGTGTGTGTGTGTGTGTGTGTGTGTGTGTGTGTGTGTATGTGTGTGTGTGTGTGTGTGTGTGTGTGTGTGTGTGTGTGTGTGTGTGTGTGTGTGTGTGTGTGTGTGTGTGTGTGTGTGTGTGTGTGAGTGTGAGTGTGAGTGTGATCGTGTCTTCTGGATTTTCCAATTTACTCCCCACTGTTGTTCGCCATAGGCAGAGAGGTTTGGTGGGGGTGTGTGGTGTGAGTAGTTGTGGAGAAAGCAGTATGGGGGAGGAAAAAGGAATGGACAATCAGCCACACTGGGAAGAGGGGGAGCGGTGAGTCTGCAGACTAAAATAAATACATTATCACTGGCCCGTTGAGACATGGTGGCTGACAGTGAAGTTAGGGGGGGGAGGGAGGGTGAGGGGAAGTGACTAGGGACATGGGGTGAAATAGGTGGAATGAGATTCCTTATGAGAATGGGAGAGAATTTCTGACAAATACATTTATGTGCACTTGCATCCAGCAGCTGCGACAGCTTGTGATAGCGTTTGTGATTGTTGTACTTGGGTTCATTAACAAGGCTTTCAGACAGTTGCCAATTGTTGTTTTGAAATGAAAGGCAGGAAGTTGGGGGATGTGAGGGTTGAAAGGAAGGAAAAGCAGTTCTGTTCAATGCCTGGAGATACTGAGGCTGAGAAACCTGAAGATACAAGACTAAAATGTGATGGCCACTGATTGAGCTTGTTCTTGGTGATCTCAATGCGTGGTGACAGCTGGCTGTTGGGACAGCGGAGTCCGAACAGCCAGCTGTCACCGTGCAATTAAACAGTAAATAAATCGAGTGTGTGTACGGGTTTATTCAAGCATACAATTAATGTATTTGTGCATATACTTATGTTTTTACTATGCAAGGCCCAATTGAGTGAGGAGCCCATCAGCTTTCTCCATTTGGATGATATAATGACGTCACGAGTTATTTGGTGATATATATATTTCAAGGTAGTTGTTGCACAAATAACTTGTCTGTGCAAAAGTTGATTGCCAGTTTGTGCTGCAAATTTAACCGGAACACTTATCCAACACGACAGGGATAAATAAATATCATTCGATGTAGCCAGCGATTTCCTTATCGAAGTTGGTTGTTTCATGGCCGAGTACTAAATGAACCACAATAGCTGGAGTGCGGTTCACGAGCGTCACGTGATGAAACACTTATCTATGGATGATTTGCTGGAATTGTAATGTCATCTCGAGTTCCAATTTGATTTTCCTTTGTTTCCACAATTGTGTAAGAAATACTGTATACACATATACATTGGAATGGTCAAATCTTCTTTTGAGGTATACGACAGTAATTTGATGGACCGTGGGAAAGTTATGAAGCAGGTCTGTTTCAGGCTCCATTTTTTGCGATCAGTGCGTCATCACGTAATTTTAGTTGTTCATGAATCTGGGAAAGTTTTCCAATAAAGATAGTTCATATGTGTAAACAGCATAACAATAAAATGAATAACCAGTTTGATGCCTTGCTTTGCAATGTTGACATTGATTGTGAAAGCGCTTCGATTCTCATTTGAGACCGATACCCTGATGTCAGCCATTGTGTCTATGACAGATGGTTTGTGCTATCAGCTGCTCTTTTTGAGGCTTGCCAGAGCTGATGGATATATTTTAAATTGAGAAAGAAAAACATTTTAGCCTTATACTAAGCCATGAAAGTGGTGTCAGCAGCCGACAGCTTTACGCAGGCTCTGTTAGGCTGGACATGTGCCACGCATGTGTCAGGACAGCCTGATCAAGGTCTTCTTGGCACAACCTCAAGGAAGGCAACCCAGGGGAAGGGCAGCACTCTGGTTGCATCTCATCTCCTGGGCTCTTTCATCCCGAGTTGTGCAACACAGCCATGTTGCTAAATTATCTTTGGCCACAGCTTGTGGCCGCTGATTCCCTGATTTCCTTCTTCAACGAAAGTGGACCTTGTCGGAAGATGTGATAAATGGTACGGTATACGTTTACATATGCGTCGGCTTATATATTTTGTGTAGGCCTCATAAAGGAAAGGCTCAAATCAGACTAAATCGTTAAAATACATCAGCTCAGAAGCCTTTAATCACAAAAGAGACTGATGATAATCATTCAAGCAAATATAAATAGGCAAGAAAGTGGAAACAACTGTGATAGCCTGTATTATTAAAGTACAATGCTCCCTGGAGCCTCCTTCCAGTCACTTGCCGTTTGTATTCTGTCAGATATTTGGCAATTAAAATGCATGTCGTTGCTGCAACACATTATTAATTTTCATTGGAGTCCCAAATCTCCGCATGCCACCAGACAGGGTCACATCAATCTGCCAGCAGGTGCTGTCACCGTTAAATACCTGGTCTTTGATTTTAAGTCTTGCCTATAGTGAATTGCTTTAAATAATAAATTTGGTCACAATGCCAAATGTACAGAGAGAACCGTTAAACACGGATATCGGTCTTATAATTCATACTCACATGGATTAGTCATCACCTCGGTCAAAAATAAATAAATTATAACTAATTAAAAAAAAAAAAATATATATATATATATATATATATGTATATATACTTGGCCACCAACCCAGCCATGTCCAGCAGATACAGAAACAAGGTGACCAACTCCTGTCGGGTACACCTGCACAAAGGTGACATTAAGAGAGTCGTGTGGGGAGATTCACTAAATTTGTCATGTGAGTAATTGGATACAGCCAGGCAGAAGAACAATCAGCCAGAGGATGGGGTACAGCCAGAAAATGATGAGGAGAATGAGATGTTTGGGGGTGGAGGGGGAGGGAGAAGTGCAGGTGAGTGGAATGGTAGTGGAGAGCTTGTAAAGATCAGCAAGCGTTAAAGCCCCACATTCTGACTTAGTCAAGCGAGTTGGCGGTGTGGAATTGATTCTGACAGAGTCGTATAAGCTCAGCAGGGGTGAAGGAGTTTTGTGCCCCCCCCCCCTTTTCCCTGATAAACCCCACATCACCCTCCCTCCAAAAATTTATTCTTCATTAGAAATCCAATGATGATGACAACAATAATAACAACAACAACAACAACAACTAATCACAACGGTTGCAATGATTATGGTGTGTTCGCACAATGATAATATGTCATCTCATGTTTATAATTCCCATCAATCCTCATTCGTTCATGAATTTTCTTTCTCTCAAAGCAATTATCTTCCATATATCCTTGTGTCATGCTCACCGACTGCACCATTACACATGATGTCGTGGATTTACCAGTTATCGAGCAAGGTGGGGCAAGATGTCCCCCATACACCACCACATATAACCTCCTGGGTTCAGGTTATAGGTTCAGTATCTTGAGCGTCTGCATCCGAGGACTCTCTAGCTGATGGGTATCGTGGGCAATTTAAAATGACAAATGCTTGGCATACTGAATAAAATGACCGAGGATGATGTATAAAACCAGGGTATAGGGATGGGAGGAGAGTGCAACGTGCCCCAACCTTTCCTGACCGGTATTTTGCCCCGGCTTTCTGATACACTCGTTGTTCTCAATAATTGACGATGAGTGACCGAGTTGCCCTCTGAGATCTCATTTTGGGGCTTCAAATATAGAATGACATTAATATTAAAAAAGTAGTGTTGCATTTCTTATTACTTTCCAAGTTAACTTAAATATTAATGCAAATGAATATTGATGGAGTAATCATGGTTGTTCCTTATGATTGGGCCATCCAAGGTTAGCAGGAAAAACATTGTGACAGTTTGCTATGTCGAGGTCCTGTGTTTCATTCAAGTTTGTCATGACCCTCCCTAGTGGGACAGAGTAGTTTGTTGATCCAATATATCATATATTGGCTTACTTTGTCTTCAGCTTGTTTCTATTTTATATATAAAAGGCCAGGACATCAGAACAAGATGGGCAATTCGACATGAGACTTTAACCTGTGACCTCGGGATTTGGGAATAACTGTAAAACGAAGCTACCTGCAATACAAAAGGAAAATCTACAAATGGACCAAACAAACCACGAGATCTTTTTGTTTTTACAAGTGGAGCAGAAAATATAACTGACAAAAAGAAACAAATATCTGCTTGGCAATTAGCAAACATTACCACTCCTCATTAAAAAAAAATGTGCGAAAGCAGATCCCTGCAAATGACAGACCAATCAGCCTTCTCCCAATCATGAGCAAGGTTAGGGAATCCATCATCGTTTCAGATATTAAATCCTTCCTCTTCTCCAATGGCTTGATTTCTGAACATCAATTTGGATTCAGACCAGGTCACTCTACCCTGGATATGCTGCTTCTGCTCTCCCAACAATGGATGGAGGTACTCAATGTGAGACATGAAATCACATCAGGATAAGCACTCTCTGCAGATCTGGATAATATCACAAGCTGCTCCAACACGTGGAACATGTTTTTCAATCTTTCATGTCTTTTCAAGACAAAACTCACACTCTCACTATGTCTCTCCGAAAGGACCGTTTCGAACACCCCCCCCCCCCACCCCCATTTACTTTCTCAACAATCCTCTGGAAGAAGTCCTTTCATTCAAGCTTCTGGGTCTCACTATCTGCCATGATCTTTCTTGGGAAAGCTACATTTCCAACCTGGTATCCAAAGCCAGTCACTAACTGGGAATCCTCCATCATGCAAAGTCCTTCCTCGGCACACCTGTGCTCCTGACCACATGCAAATATTTGGTGATATTTGTTTTGCTTGCTCTGTGATACAGAAGCCAACGTATAATCATTTTGTGATTTTAATACAAATAATGTACATAACATAAAGAACATATTACATTAACGAGATAGATAATCGTGCATGATATTGGATGAACGTTTCAGCAAAATACTGCAAAATTCTTGGGGTGACTGCCCATAAATTTGAACACTGGGGATCCAATCAGTCGGCCTTTTGACATTTTACATTTAACTGCGGCGTTTTTGTTACATGTTTATTCTTAAGTTGAGGTCTATTTTGTAGCTTGCTTGGATTTATGATTCCATTGTACCATCTTTACAAATTATGTTTATCATGATTTTTTAAGCTTATCTGGAATTGAAATTCCAGATAAGGTATTCTCACCATGCACCGTTTGTCCACTAATCCATCTGTCTGTCTGTCCATCCGTCTATTTTGACTTATCCGGCTAAACCGCTGGGCCGATCGGCTGAAATTTGACAGCAAGGTTCTGCTTCTGACTTGCGACGGGGATTGCAAAGCTTGTTCCCGTCACGTGCCTTTAAGTAGGTCAAAATGGCGGACTTAGTAAATTCCTAACAAACATCTTCTTCTGTAGACCCACCAGTCAGAATGCTACGAAATTTGAGTTGCAACATTAGGCCAGGGACGAGATAAGCCACAGATCCAGTGGTCCTATTTTTAAACTTCGTTATGTGATTAATCCTTACTATAATTCGTGGACTGGTGTATGCTTGTCTGTGTGTGTTTCACATGCTACTCTTCTTACAGTGCAGATTACATCTAGACTTGCTACATAGGATCAGCATGACCCCAGTTAGTGCAAAATGGTGTTTTTATCTTTACCGGTGATCTCGGGGGGGGGGGGGGAGGGCTTTGGCTGGGGAGGAGATGCAAATTCTCCATGTAAATGTGTATCGTGCAGCGCTGCTCCAGGTGGGAGAGGATATTACAAGTCCCCATCCTTTCCAGTACAGTATTCCTTCCTGTCCACACGTTTTCCAGTGCAGTGAGGTGTTTTGATTTACACAGCGAGAGGTATTTAGAGTTACATGTTTGAATAAGGATAATAGTAACCATCGTGGCCACTCCCGGAGGGAGTGGGTGCTTCTAGTTCTAACAATTCCTTGGTGTGCTCCTGATATATTTTACTGCAGTGGTCCTTTCGTCCAATATGGCATCCAATATGGCTGCTATTAAGCAAAAACATTGCTTTCTCAACATATAGTATGATGTATGACTCCAATGCAATGTTTTGAAGATTAAATATGTTTTTAAAGAAGTGCATGCAAAACATTTAGTAATCATTAAAAGTTTATAATTGAAAAAAGCTGGATTCATTAGTCGCTAAAACTGACATTTCGGCGATAATCCACTCGCATTGGTCACGGCAGATGTTTGAAGTGAAGAAGCTTGAGAATCGTCATGTGACCTCTCCCGCTGAAAAGGGGAGTTGGTCTATAGATCAAGTTTTGAACCAATGGTTTGAAGACCAAGGACCTAATTGTTGAGAAGATCGAGTCCATTGCTTCTTATGATATCGGTGCTCTATTCACCTTCATCCCGACAATGGATGCCATGTCTGTAGTTTGTGAATGCCTTCAAAAGGACAGCACTCTTAAGGAACATACGAGCCTCCATGTGGATCAGATTGTGGATCTGGTGTTCATCTGCTTGAACTCAACCTACTTCACAAACAAAAAACAGTTTTTCAAAAGACATGGTTGTGTTATGGGCTCCCCCATATTACCAATTGTTGCCAATCTATACATGGAAAAGTTTGAAAGCGTTGTGCTGGAGAATTACAGTTGTTCCAAACATAATTTGTGGTTGAGGTATGTCGATGATACATTTGTGGTTATAAAGAAGTGTGAATAACAATAATTCTTTAATTACCTGAACAGTGTGGACGTGAACATTTAGTTCACACAGGAACCACACAATAATGATCAGCTCGCCTTTCTTGATTGCAAGGTTCACATTAATGGTGACGGCCACTTCGATTTTGAGGTGTACAGGAAACCCACACATACCAACCACTATTTGCAGTTTGATTCACACGACCCACTCATCCACAATTATCTGTCATTCACACTCTTTTCTGTCGTGCAGATACAATATTCTGACGACACAGGAGGGGAAATTATGTGAGAAGGGTAATATCAGGAGTGCTCTCAGTAAGTGTGGTGACCCTGGATGGACTTTTTTAAAAGCAGGAAGTAGAAAAATCAACATCATGTCTGGTGAACAACAACGGGATGAAGCTCAAGAAAATATGACCCGAGTGACCATTCCGCATGTGGCTGGACTATCTGAGAAAGTGAGAAGATCCTTCTCCAAGTTTGGCATTGCTACATCATATAAACCATGCAGAATTATGTGCAGCGAGATAGTTCATGTTAAAGGACAAGATCCGGAAGGATAAGAAATGTGACTTGGTGTGTGGTATCAGATGCGGAGACCCATCATGCACTGAGACCTAAATCGGAGAAACTCGGCAAACCCTTAAGGCTTGTATGAACCAACATCGTTATCCAGCTTATGAAGAGGCTTTGCACTCTGCTGTATATACGCCCTTGATCCTGCATAGACACAGCTTTGATAACAGTCAAGTGGTCATCTTCGACAGAGAAAAAAGTTGTTTGCTAGAGATGTAAAGGAATCCATTTGGGAAAGATTTGAATCACCATCTCAACAAAAAGGGCAGTTTGCGATTTCATCTGCCATGTACGTGGGACAAGTCGATAACATCTCTTCCACACCATCTGCAACCATCACATGATACCTGGATTTGGCTAAACACCAACTCACCTTACCACCTGCAGAGGTCACGTGGCGATTCTCAAGCTTCTGCTTCACTTCAATATCTGCTGTAACTTAGGTGAGTGGATTCTCGCCGGAATGTCAGCTTCACTGACGAGCAAGGGCAGCCTCTTTGAATTGTAAATTTTACTGTTTTAATTCGACTGGATGAATAATAACCTGCATTGATCTATTTAGAAATCGTGAGTCAATTTTTAAAATTTTTATTTTGATGTGCCGCACTCTTTACAGAGTGTTGAGCTGCCGAAGCAGTTTTTTGGTAAGGGTTATACCTGGGTAGTTTGCCATTGCCTTCCCAACATTATTTGTTCATGCTCGATGCTTTTAAATGGTGAGCATCAAGCAAGGAAGCTAACCATTACAAACAGAAGCATTGAAATTATTCAGCAACATTTCTCATGTTTCAAGTTTCATGACCAATCAATGATTTGCCTCTGCAGCTAGTGAATGAGCATAAAACATTACTCCTATTGCTGACCTGGAAGGACCTTGTCCACTGAACGTTCAGCAATAATGCCTACTTCAATGAAAATGTCACGCTACACAGAACTACCAAACAGAAAATCAGGACATGCCATGAAGCGCCTTGCTGTAGGGAAACGACCCAAGCGTAAGACAGTGTGCTTCATTCATGGGTCAGATGTGCATTGCTGAGAATGACCTTGATAGATTGGTATCATCCATGGGAAGCATCTCTTTGATACCTGTGACAGAGCTATCCAGTCTGGTAAAAGTTGCCTCCCCACACTTCTTCGCACTCTCAATATCTGAACACTCTGCTTCCTCTATTTCATCTGAGGCCTCCACACTTCATTCACTGTATCATCACATAATCTGAAAACAAACACAAAAAATAATGTTCTTGAAAATAAACAAGATGACACATTAATTTGACTTTCTATTGTAATTTGAACAAGCTGGTGGAGTAGTTTGTATTTTTTTCACTGGTGGAGTTTAGTTTCTGGATATGATTGTCACTGTGTTTTCAAGACCTATTGTTATAAATATGTCGTACAAAGTAGACTTAAATTACCTTATTTTAGCTTAGTTCCCCTCAGTATATGGCAAACAGAATAAGAATACAATTAAGTTAAAAAAAAAATCACTGAAAATGGCACAACTTAAGGTGAAACTACAATTTGGGGGAAATTTGAAAGCCGTATTGGATGCCATCTTGGATCTGGATGTTACGACAGTAAATAACTTTTGCACACCAACAAATTATTGTTGATAACCACAAAATTTAAAATACATAAATTTACCGTAGTTTATAAACCAGGTACAGCTAGGCTGGATGCTGTGTACAAAAGACATGCTTTTGGGTGCAAATGATTGATAACAAGGTCAACAATAATAATAATAATAATAATAATAATAATAATAATAATAATAATCATATTGTTTGGTGATATCATCTGAGCACTTTAATGACACGAACTGTAGGTTCAAGTTCCACTCATTGTAATGATTTGTCCATTCTCTCATAATGTCCTTTTTGTGAATGTAATATCATTCCATGAGCCGAGATGAAAATGTATATGGCGGTACATGGAATGATAGGTGTATTTTCAATTGCAATTGTAAATGTGTCATAACTTTGTGGGTCATGACATATCAGATCAATCCAATGACTTTGAAGATTCGTGGGCCACGACATTGGTGCTTCTATGAGGAAATAAACTAAGCAGTGCCAATCTCTCTGGGGCAGGTTAGGACAGGAATTTGGAACTTGGCTAGGGTGGAGGCACACGATAGCATATTCTCTTTGAAAGGTACTGTGTAATCTTTTCCATCTGCTAGTAAAGACAAGCAGTTACGACAGCATAACGGCCTGATAGTGGAGGGTGTACTAACTGATGCAACGCACTGCCTGCAAAGCTTCAGTTTTACAGTTGAAAGTTGGGTGGGGAAAAAACCAAAAGTATCTGAGTTTACTGCGTTATTATTAAAGAAGCCGAGTTTCTCTGTCACGCTTTATTCTAAAGGGTTTCTACTGTCGTAGGATAAAAACGGTTCCTTCAAAAGATAATAACTGATTTTGAAAAATAAGGAGCGCTCTGGTTTCTTCACGCAGTGCTTCAAACAGAAAGTTTTTTTTTACTAAAGCAGAAATCCTTTCGAAGGACACTGAAGCAGCACTCAAAATTATTGATAGTAATAATTATCGACGCAATAAAAATACAGGGAAGGAGCACACAAACAACTCCGTGTTATAAAATATCCCTTTTCGCATGTTTTACTTAATTTTACAACGTCAGTGATCCTCACAGATATGTACGCAATATTATGTTTGTGATGTACATGTCTTTTGATGACACCCATCAGCGAAGTGACGGGAGGCTCGCCTTGTGAGAAAATGACTGTTTTGAAAAGTTTTAAAAGAAAATGACAAACAAACAAAAAAACAAACAACATCGCTCCAAGCTCCGAATGAAATAAAATAACATTTGAAAAAAGAAAAGAAATTGCAAACTTCACCAGTACTTGTTTTGTGTGGTGTTTGCGTGGTATATATTTTGTGTTCTGGTTTGTTATAATTATTCAATTGAATTCAGAATGTGATTAAAATTAATTGAATTAAAATCAAATGGAAGAACAAATAGGTACAGCACTGCATTGAAGTCATCAGGAGGAACCTGGATAGGATTCGGGTTTAAGTTGCTACTCCTCTACCCTCAAACTCATTCAGATGCAGCCAAGTGAGCCTTAAAAAGAAAGAAAGAAAAAAAGAAACCAGATCAAAAAAAATTTTCTGGCTGCCAGACCATGCATCCGATCAGGTTGAAATTAAAAACATTTATTCCCCATCACGACGAGATCACAATTGTGAAGTTTCACGTCGATTGATGAAGTGGTTCAAGAGAAAGAATTTTTTTTAGATTTTTGCTCAATTCAATATGGCTGCCAGACCATATGACCAATCAATTTTTCATAAATTCCATGATATCCCCAAGGCTTGGGGTACACTTGTGTAAATTTTCCCCTTGATCTGTCCAGACGTTCTGGAGAAGAAGATTTATTTATAGATTATATGGTAAATCCAATATGGCTGCTAAACCATGTGACCTATGACATCATATGTGTGAACATTTTGTTCCTCATGGCTTGGCGGTCATACTTCTAAACTTTCTCGTTGATCTGTTCAGCCATTTCAGAGAAGAAGGTTTTTAAAGGTTAAAAAAAAACATCAATGTGGCTGCCGAACCACATGACTGATAACATCATCAATTTTTTTATTCTGTGAACCAATTTATTAATAGATGACCCTAAAAATTTTTCATACTGATCAGATGTAGCATTCTATGTATGCAATTTTGACGTCATAACGAAGGCACCTCTGACATCATAGAAAAAAAAAAATCACACTTATTCCCCATGTGGAGAACTTGCCATGTGCCAGCTTTCAATTTTTCCTTGGTGCTGTTTTGGAGATACAGAGGTCCAAAGTTTTTCCTTTTCTCCAACATGGCTGCCACACCACGTGACCAATGACATCACACTTATCATTACAACATTCTACATGAGTAGTCACTCCAATGGTGGAAATTTTGTCTCGATCCAACAAGTGGTTGTGGAGAAAAACACTCATGTTCTGTGCAGACAAACAAACAGACAAACAAACAGACAGAATAACAAAATCGACCAACCAATATAGTTGAAAAATCTTCGATTTTGCAAGTTACAAACAGACAAACAGACCCAAATGCAGCACCCTCTCCTCTGGTGAGGGTAATGAAAACAGATCGCAGAAAAAAGTGCAAATGAACAAACATCGAAGAATACCACTCAAAGTTGAGCAACAAAGTCATTACTAATATTAAAGCGAAAAAACAAAGAAAGCAAAAGGAAAGATAAGAGAATGGTGAAACTGGGGTGTCTTCCATTACCAAGCAGCTTGTAGAGCACTCGCTAAGCAGCTTAAGTACCGAAACAAGTACTAAATGGCTGGCTTGGCAAGCAATAGTAAGCTGATTGATAATGGGACACACCCGCAAAAAAAGAAAAAGAAAAAAAATCTTAGTTTCTTAAAATTTTCACATTTCACTCCAGATTTTGAAAGTATTTAGTCCAGAAGATCCGATCCTCAAATCCGAAATCATATTTTGACTTCTTCTTAAATTAGTCCGTGACAGTCCATTATGGAAAATCACATCATTTAATGTATGAAATATCTCCAAGCTCCTAATTTGAAAACTTTTGCACCAAAAGCGATGTATACAGCAATTTGTCTGTATGAAGATCAGACATTCGAAGATATGAGTGAGGAAAGTGAAGAAAAATAAATTGAGTGCTTTATCGTTACAAAACCATTGTGACCTGTTCCAAGTCAAAGTATTGTTGAGCAGGCCGAACAAAATGGCAGCTTAAGACATGCCGGTACCTTCATAAGGCTTATTTATTTATTGGTTTGTGATAAGCACCCACTAAATTATCTTCAAAGGGGGTGTTTAAATTTACCAAAACACCCAGTTTTCATTCAGGCACTCGCTTGGAGTTCCCTTAGTATTCATGCAAAGTTTGGGGCCGCTTGGTTTTATGGTTTTGAGTTATGGAGGAGACACACTGACTGACTGAAACACACTGACATTTATTATTATAAATAGGTGGTTATGTTTTCACACCTGTCTGGCTGTCTGTCTGTGAACTGGATATCTCAAAAAGTTGTGGACGGATTCGGACAAAATTCGGTGGACAGGTTGGATGTGTGACAACAACGAAATTATTACATGTTGGTGAATATCCAGATATGGATCCAGATACTAGAATTCCTAAATGATTATTCACCATTGAGAGATGAGTCCAAAAACGATATGTGGCGTGATATCTCAAAAAGTTTTGTATGAATTCGGATGAAACTTGATGGATGAGTTGGGTATGTGACAAGAATGAGCCAAATAGATTTTGGAGGTCCGGATCCAGATCGGGCCTGTCTGTGGGATGCAAAACATAAACTGTTTAGCCTGGTGGAGATATGCGCCGTTCCGAGTGCCATTGTAGTTAGTAGATATGCATTCTCCATTTGCAAAGCACCTTCCCAATAACATTTGATTTCCTCTGTACAATTCCAATTACGTGTGTGAGATAAGAGTTGTCAGAATTAAATATCCATGTGTGGCTAGCTCTGCATGCATAGAGTTTGCACACAAAAAAAAAATTGAATAATGACAAACGCAACAAGAGGTGTACCCACGTCATCACCCCATATACAAACAAGCTACCACTGGAAGTTTCACTCTTTCTGGCTTGCAAATTGATCACTGATAAAAAAAAACCCGGCATCTCAAGCAGATTAATGTTTTTTGAAAAGCGTTTCTGGAATAACCTTTAATTTATATTTTTTATGAGAGGGGTTTCTGGATCCAATCATCATTTTTTTCCCCCGCAAGCAGAGCCAAAAAATTCTTCCACACTGCCTTTGTGATGCTGTTCTCTGCTGCACAGCTCACATCATCTGTCATTCTCGCACAGTGCACGCCCTTGACAATTCATGCACAGTTTGATTTGGTGTCCTTGCAGTTTTCAGGAAAACTGTCCGTTGGATCCGAGCTAAAAATTCAATTTCTGAGCCGAGGTCCACTTGCGAGGTCGTGTTCGTGACGGAGCAAAAGTGCCACACCGACTCTCTGGGTTCTAAATAAATAACCGGAAAACTGCATTGGTAAATCATTTATGTGCATGTGTCAGACCAGGCGGTATGGATGATCCATCGCAGCTCATGGCAGTTTGACCTGCTTTCCATGCAGTTTGCGTCGGTGGCCTCAGGAGACAGTCACAGTCTCACCCTGGCATGATGGAACTGAGCTCTCCACCTCGCCCCCTCCCTCTCTGCACTGGGCACCTCATGAAAGGTTGCCAGGATCTTACTATTCCGATGGGTAGCTTTCATCGTCATGCATACAGATACCCTAATGCTCCCCACGAGACGTGATTCTTAGCTCACAACTGCACACCGTGTTCCTCCACATCCTGCTGTGCAGGGCTGGTCACCACAGCAACTGACAACAATGACTAGGTGGGGGATGAGATTAAGAGACAGAGGTTGGAATGGCAAACATTTTTGAGGTTTGGATGCTTAATTGGATAGGTGGGTCAAGCCTGCACTTTGTTGCAGTGAGCCGCATTGGAAAGCTATGATTTGCAGCGATGGGAGGTGATAGGCTGACCCTTTCGAGCCAGCTTGAAATGGGACATGTACCACAGGTTACAGGGCCCATTATTAAACCACCAGAGATTGCCTCTGGAAAAAAACCTATCCCAGGTTTTATGATTGAGAAGTGATGTAGAGTGTAATGAGGTGTGGAATTCTGTGCATTGGTGTGGAGTGGAATGACTTTTGAGGATTATTATTTTTTGTAGTGATGAGAAATAAAAATGTGTTTTTTTTTTAATCAACAGTGTGTCGTGAAAGTGGAATGGAATGCTTGATGGAAAGATATAGAGTAAAAAAAAGAAAAAGAAAAAGGTTTAGAGCGTTTAGTGAAACGATTTTGAGTGGAATGGGGTGTGTAATTTTCAAGACGAGAGAAGTGCAAGTTGTTTTTAAGTTCAATAATGGAATGCTTTGCACGAGTGATGCAGGCTTGGATGATGAAGGATATCATGTTGAGGAGGCAGAAATCGAGATTCGGAGAGTCAAGGCGATTAATGAGAAATGTGAACTGGAATACAAGTTTGCGACAAACAACATCCGAATTAATTAATAGCAAAAATAATGTGCAGTTGGCCAGTCGTGCATTCGTTTTCTAATGACCAAAAAGTTACCAACTCAATGCTTCGATCTGTGTGTGCCCTGGATAGTCGTGATTTGAGCAAAAAAACACACACACAAACAAGTGCAAGCGCACACACTCATACATGCACACACATACACACGCACACATGAAGGTGGATACTTTGAGACCTTCGAGGGCTCCATTCCCCCTTCTCAAACGCGTATATGGAGATACCAAACAACGACACAAATGCACAGACACTTTTAAATTCAACATCCACACGTCATTGCCCAAGATGCATAATATACCCTCGATTGGGCCTTCATGGAATCAGAATGCGAGTTTTCAGCACGTTGCCTGTATACTGGAGAGTATTATTCTCTTGGTGAAAAGAAGAGGTTTGCTTGCTCTGCTCGATTTGCATAACAGGTTCTGTCTTGAGACCATAGATAGCCACACAGGCTGCATTTGTAAAGGTCTGAATCTCCATATTGAACAATAATTTATCACAACTGTAATTTATTGTATTTTTCTTTTCCACCAGCTTTGCCTCATTAATGTTACATGTTCCACTGCTTCCTATATGCTTGCGGATTGTCCCTCGCACCATGCTGAGCAGACGAGTCGCATCACATGTAGATAATCGTGCTTAAAATGCACTTTAAGTGAGGATGATACAAGATGACACGTTATAAAAGCTTTTTGGATGAAAAGGCATGGTTTTTGCTAAACAAGGCTCTATGCAGAGTAGGCTGCACTCACGAACAACACTTGTCCAACCTCCCTGACAGCTGCCGACAGGCGGATGTCCCCTTTTGGGGTATTTTCTCGGTAAACAGAAAGATCAAGGTGGATGCATTGTGCACGATGCTGAAGAAATTAAATGAGATGAACAAAGTATTCCATCGCCGTTACAGTCTTGGAGAAGTTACTGTTCATTCTAAATTAATGCCGTGCACTTTTAATGATTTGCAGTCCAAGCTTGGCCTGGTTATTTCCATACCTTATGGAAGCAATAAGGAGCTGAAACAAAAACGAGGAGTTTCACATGGGAGGAAGGTAAACCAGAGTTGGTGTCAAAGCCACCCAATGCTCGCCTGTTCATACATTTATCGTTTTTAAAAGACTAGTCTAATAATATTTTTTATAAAACATTGCAGTGAAGTCTGATCCAAATAATTTTAAAGCAATATATGTATTTGTATATTGTAATCAGTAAACTAGTACACATACTAAATGAATGGCAAGCGTCCAGAAAAAAACAGGCGAGCATTGGGTGGCTTTGACACCATCTTAGGTTGAAATTAAAAATTGTTTTACAATCATTTGTTAATTTCAACTTCACTACACCAATAATATACCCCAAAGGAACCTCCATGCCAAATATATCAGCATCTGAGTACACATATTAAATGAATGGCAAGCTTCTAAAAAATAACTTGCACCAAAAACTTTAACGTTGATGTGCTACAAAAAAGTTAAGTTCAAACAGGTCAAAAATTTAAAACATTTGAAATTATTTTTTAATTTCAACTTCACTGCACCAATAGTATACCCCAAAGGAACCTCCATGCCAAATATCAGCATCCTCGTACACATATTAAATAAATGGCAAGCTTCTAAATAACTTGCACCAAAAACTTTAACATTTTCACGCTCACGCTGAAGCTGACGCTCACGCTCACGCCGGGGGTATCGCTACAGCTCTCTGTTCTTCGAACAGACGAGCTAATAAAAATGACTGAGATTCATGAATGTTCAATCACAGAACACATAACATGAGAAACTCAAATGTCTTGGTGTTGAAACTGGTGTTGGCTTAGTGGTTAGGTTGGTGGCTTGGGATCCTAGGGTCCTGAGTTCAAGCCCTGTAAACCGCTGAATTAACACCAGGGGGTTGACTCAGCCTGTCATCCTTCTAATGTCAGTGAAATGAGTAACAGTGTAGCAGCCAAAAGGCTGCACACGAAGGGAAGGGGTATTGGTGTGGGGCAGGCATGATGGGCTGAATGGCGTCCTCTGTGCATAATTGCCTTGTCTTACAGCACTAAGCAGTGGAGGCAACAGTAAAGAGGACAATGAGGTCCAAGGACAAAAGAAAAAATGTATAGCCGAGAATGGCATCTGGTAGAGTGAAAAACCTCTGCCAGGTTGAACAGTTTACATTTTGTATCCCACTTATAGGCCGGATCTGGATCCGGACCTGAACTAAAATCTAATCGGCTTGTTCTTGTCATCTACCCAACTCATCCACCAAGTTTTGTTATAACTCGTCCACAACTTTTTGAAATTCCGAGCTGTATCGTTTTTGGCCGTCTCTCGTTTGTGAAGATTCACCTTAAAAATTCTAGTTTCCGGATCCAGATCCAGATCCTCACCAAGATCGAATCAATTCGTCATTGTCACATACCCAACCTGCTCACCAAGTTTCGGCCGAATCCGTCCATAACTTCTTGAAATATTCCGCTCATAGACAGACAGACAGACAGACAGACAGACAGACAGACAGACAGACGGGTGAAAAAAGAACCTTCGACCACCTTCGGTGATGGAGATAATAATGTTATTGACAAGTCATGCACAAATCCCATTCCCTCAAATTGCTTTGTGATAAGTCAAGCTCAGGAGGAGCATTAAACTCAAGCACAAAAATTACAACAAACAAAAAGATTTGTTTGTTTTTTAACTAACGATAGGGTTTACCAACTGTTTGTTGACAACGGTATGAGAAGCAAAATAGAAGCTCACACTTTTGGTGTTCGCACGTTGGCGGAGAAAGAGAAGGCTAACAAATTGTCCTTTGCCATGACTAAGGGCAAAATCCCAAAATACGTCATTAACTCTGCTCTTGCTTCCCACAGCAGTTGGTATAACTTTCAATAGAAAAAAAAAATTATATTTCGAATTGTCCGCCAACGCAAACTGACACCACACTGGTGCTGATAAAGTCGAGTATTCCTCGATATATTTTTACCGCAACGAAACTTTGAGGGCTGATAAGATATCCTAGTGGTGCGCACACTCGCCTCCGAGCTGTCCAGCACGGGTTAAAATGTCGATCCAGCTGTAAACTGTCATCCTGGTATTTTGTAAGCAGGGCAAAGCATCAATGTGTGGACCGTCCCTCGGATGGATGTTAAACTGGATGGCCCGTCTGCAGAATTAGTTGGTGGACGTGAAAGATCTCATGGTGTTCTTCACGAAGAGTTTGTCAGTTATCTCCGGCACCCTGAATAAATTACAAATTCCTGCTCTAACATACTCCGGTTGAACATCAAGCCAGGCCGGCCGATCCCTGAAAGACTTGGGATAAAAAACTTTCTCTGGCCATCCCCACAAAAAGGTCTGAATAGTTACCTCCGCCACCAAAGGTGGACGGATGTTATGTTTGCACCCGTGTCTGTCTGTTTGCTTGTTTGTCTGTCTGTATAGAATATCTCAAAACGTTATGCACTGATTCAAATGAAATTACTGGATAGGTTGGGTGTGTGACAAGGACGAATTATTTCAATTTTGATGAAGATCAGGATTTGAGAATTTTCGAAGAGATTCTTCACCAATGTGAGATAAGGCCAAAAACGATATATAGGACGGTATCTCAAAAAGTTATGGACAGATTCGGTGGAAAGTTGTTGTGGCTGTGAATGAACAACATCAGCTCACAATGCACCAGGCTTTCAGTGAGGGCTCACGTGAGTTGTATGGAATGCCTTTTGGTGATAAAGAAAAGTTTGCTGCAGCATTAATGCCATAACATCATCAGTTCAAACTCTCCGAGTTTGCCAGGAGTTCTCTCGAGTGCTTCTTGATAAAACCCCCTGATGTAGTACTTGCCGGAAAAGATTCTCAGTTTCACAAGAATCACAAGAATCTGATTATCAATCACTTCTGTGCACAACTCTGCCTTCATCCAATGTCATGTTTACATGCCCAATTTCATACCATGTTGCACATTTGATATGCCCACTCTAGGGCGATTTAAGCCAAACACATTGATCAATTTTGGTTCGTTTTTGCTGGAAAGATGCCATTTTGTTCAACATACCCATGCATAAGTGTCGCCAAAGCAGAAAACTATCAGAGGCGATTTCCACGCATAAAAAAAGAAAGGATGGCAACAAAATGTCGTTTCAGATACAATGCATCAAGGACCCCAAGAGTTTTGAGGAATGACCGAGAGCATAAATGTTTGAAAATATTTCAATGAGCCACAAAGCAAAGAATGGCTCAAAGAATGACAATATCTTTTGACATTTTACTTTTGTTATGGGATTGTGATTGAACACAGTCAGAAGATATTGTGATGCTCGACTTGAAGAGGATTGTGATGTCATATTGTGGCATTGTAATGTGGCGCCATTCTTGTTATTCTTCTTCGTTCGTTCTTCTTCATTATTCTTCTTCATCCATCCCAATCCCACAACAAAAGTAAAATGTCGAAAGATGTCGCAATGGTAATCCATGAGGATCGTGATGTGGTGTCATTCCGACCTTGTTTTTTTTTTTTTTTTTTTTTGAGATTTCATCCCTCAATGTTTTTACATTTTTCTTAAAATGTTTTTTTTTGTTCTTTCTGCAATTTTTTGTAAGTAATAAAATGCTAAATGTTTGATATATTTTGTTATTTTGGTGTGGATGAAATACATCTATATTATTAGATTTGGCTTATGGTACATTCTACCCCCCCCCTAACATGCCCCTCAATCCTCCATTTGTCTCGGTGCACTATGTGGATTACCACAACTAAACTGAAAATAAATAGAATGCTCATTGCCATTCACAACACACAGAGCCCGGTGCAGCTACCGGACGCCATCTTGGTTAGCACTCGATGCTGGGTGAAGGTGATTTCATTCATGTGTTTGTATGTAATTTAGAATGAAAAACTATCGCATTTTTTCAACTTTTGTGCGATAGTTCTCAATAGTAAACTTTATCATCCTAACTGTAGCATTTTCTTTTTCACAATGACGTTTGAGAACAAATATTGTTTATTTGGGAGCCTGAAGAACTTGGGGCATTTTAAGGAAGCTTACAAACATCAAGTCTTCCAGTTCATTTCACAATTTTTTTATTTGGTCAAAATTGAAAACATCAATTTACCTGTTGTATTTTTATTACGTACCAAAATGATGTAAATCAAAGTGTTGAAATATAACCATCTTTATGTGTAGTAACATCCAAATCGTTGGGAGAGTGAGCAGCCGAGAGAATGTGGATGTATGTTGCAGGCAGGGTGTATATATATATACACTATGTTTAAAGATGGTCGTCTATTGCCATCTCAAGTTGCCTCCCATACCCACTAATAAATAATATATATATATATATATATATATATATATATATATATATATATATATGTGAATATGTGACATTAGTTCAGATTATCCGTTGTTCAATGGAAAATGCACAACCAACCAATAATTGGTACCAAACTCTACTCCACCAATTTGAAGTAATGTACTTTACAAGGTGAAAGGCTCATGGAAGAGCATTGATGCAAAACACACACTCACATACACCAAAACACCACACATGGCTTCAGTCAAACACAACAGCAGAGCTTGGGGGAAGTGACATAACTTCCCAGGGCACTCAGGTACCTCAGGAAACAATCTTTATGGCATCCCTTAATCTCTTTGCATTCTCTTAGCAGGAAAATTAAGGAGAATTTCACATCCCTGCTCCCAAAAGATCCCAGCACACAGGATTTACCTCCTTTAAATACCAACCATCAAGCAACAAAGCAGCATATGCCATTTTTAAAGTCCTTTGGTATGACTCAGCCAGGGATTGAACCAACACCTTTCCACGACGAGAACAGATGCTCTTATCATTTTTCTCCTGTGTCTGCTGTAATTTGTATGTTCAGTAATAGTGTAAAAATCAGGTGCAATCCCCTGGGTGGTGCACTATTTCTGGGAGATGTTCCTGGTTTTACTCCCTTTCAGTTGGTGCCTCTATTACAGTTGGTGGCACAATGCAGATTTGAAAACTTTGAGAAATGCCAAAGCAGGTAGAATAATGTGAGAGGTGGGGTGTAAGGATTGGAGGGTTTTAGGGGGTGGGGGGGGGACACAGAAGTGATAAACGTTATTTAAATAAAGGAAGGCCAGGCGATGCTCATCTTGATTCATGTTAAAATTTAAACTTGCCCTTTTCACAAAGAAAGAAAAGCAGCAACTAATGACTCCAAAACATAGCCCAAAGGACTGGAAACGTGTGCATTGCAGGTAGAAGTGTTTTCTCAACTTCAGAGGAAAGTCAGCCAAGGAAAATGGTGGAGAGAGTTATCATAATTATTCGATCCAGAAGTTGTATTTGGTGATGCTTTATCTATAATCTTTCAATGAGTTCATATTAACATTTACTGCATATCCCCCAACCCCCAACCAATGTCTCTCGATTGTGGAATTGCCCATCTGCCTCTATCCCTTCATGCTTTTCCCAAAAGTTCTCGAAGATGGTCGTCTATTGCCATCTCAAGCTGTCTCCCATACCAACTAATAATTACTCTTTTGTATCCTCACTAATCATGTCCATTCTGTCTTCCTGTAGCTTTACATACTCACTTTGTCATTTGTCTGTATGCAGTATGTCTCTTGGCTGGCTCTCCCACTTTGCCTTAATGTCAGTTTGCAATCATTCCACTCTCTCATGTTCATCTCTTTTATGAGCCTTGAGCTCTCTTGGAAAAAAATAATGCATTTTAGGTTTTCAAGAGTAAACATATCTTCCATAAAGTTTCGCATATTTATTTGATCCTCCAAAAGAACACTTTCCCTGCAAAATAGTAAATAAATAAATAAATACTCCATGACCCTAATTTCCTCTACCACCGAAGGTGGATGGAGGTTATGTTTTCACCCCAGTCTGTCTGTCTGTTTCTTTGTGACCAAAATATCTCAAAAAGTTGTGGACGGATTCGGACGAACCTTAGTGGACAGGTTGGGTATGTAACTGGGTTGGGTATGTATGGGTATGACAGGAAGAAATGATTCGATTTTGGTGAAGATCCGAATCTGGATCCTAGAATTTTAAAAGTGATTCTTTACAAAAGAGTGAAAGTGCTAAAATGACATAAAGCAGGATATCTCAAAATATTATGGACGGATTCGGACGAAACTTGGTGGATCAGTTGATTAGGTGACAAGAACAAGCTCATTAAATTTTAGTTCAGGTCTGAATCCAGATCCAGCCCATCAGTGGGATACAAAACATAAACTATTCAGCCTAGCAGAGGTATGCGCTCTACCTAGTACACTTCTAGTTGCCAAATACATTTGTTTGTATTTTTATGGGAATATATATATGTATATTGTATGCAGTGTTTACTTTTGGTCTAAATAAATCATCACTAGTTTACTAAATCACTTAACATGAAGCCACTGATAGACCCTTGTCAGCTGGACATCACGGAAATGATAAAGTGCTTATTGAATCTACTGTTTAAAATATCATTCTAATATACTTAGAGAGAGAGCTACGAAGCACCTTGAGTAGTGAGTGAGTGTATTTTAAATGCAGGATGACTTTACACCATTAAGTTATTAATAGACAGAAGTACTTTCCAAATATATCATTCTTCATTAAAAGCCTACATCTGTCATCATGTTTGTGTGTGTTCAGCTCTGCACAAGTTATTTTCACTCAGCAATTACAAAAAAAATTGTCTTTCACTGCTTGCTCAATTACCATCGTCCTCCCCTATAAAGAGCGAAAGCCTCTTTATGGGATTTGGGAGGGTGGGGGAGAGGAGGGGGCAGGGGGTTATTGGGACTTAAAGTCATGTGCGGAAATGTGTTTGTTCATTTGTTTAGCCGACCATCCTGCCGACAGAGAGATTTATGATTATTTATAAGATATGTGATAATCGACAGTGGTAAGCAATGTGTTCACTGAAAAGTTAACCCAATGACTTCTATCAAAATGTTTTGTGAGATTTATTTCAAAGTCCACAGGTCGTTTCAACAGGATCAGCTTGATGGCATTTATAAAATGTGGATTTAAGATGCTACATCTTCACGTACAATAAATTATAACCTCATTTATAACGCAACTCTTGTGGATTCATGTCTAAAAAGTGACATCTCATCGATGAGCACACTGACAAGGGAGAGCTGAATGTCTCCTCATCGCACAACAAGTGATTGAAAACAGACACACTTCATGCCAGGTCGTCATATGAACATTTGGGGGAGCGGAAGAGGGGGGTGCGGGCTTGAGGAAGCGGTGTCCTCTGGGGTTGAGCACCATCAGTAAATTGGCAGAAATTTAGGCATTGATGAGGCACACAACAGACCAGTATGAGATACCTGTCTGGAATACATCATGCAGTGAATTTCGCTCAACCCCCAACTTTTTCCAGTCAGCCCAGCCACTTTATGGGGTGAATCGAGCCGGAGCACGAGGCAGAGGAAAATGAACAACTTAATGTGGGACAGACGTGTCCGAGTCTGACTCACTTGGTGCCAAATCATCGTGTCAGGACAGTGCCACATGGCCACGCTTAGCGACTCTCCCTCCAAAATGCACAACCTGTTGACTCATCAGAATCTCATCTACCCAGGCTGTGTTCTGAATGACATTAGAGTAGCAGTATGCAAACACTGTTAGCAATTTCCAATTTGACAGAAACTAGGCCTGAATACACATGACAGTGGTGATAGCTCTTGATAAGAATTTTTAACAGGAGGTTAAAAACATTGGATGGATTTAAGAGAGGTCAAATAGGATGTAATACCATTTAAAGAGGTGGTCATTGTATCCAGTAACCAAAAATATGATGACAAAAATTGGTGTGGCAATTTGAGTCATTGTGTTGCATGTCTTTTGATATTCCATCATTTTACTGTCAGTGATAGGAGGAATTTTTTTTTAAACGTATGTGTAAAGTCAGTTGCTTTCAATGATCATTTCTTTTATAACCATTTTTTCTTGGCTCAAAGGGTGAGGGAGTAATAATAATTATCAGTACAAA